>NW_027491588.1:635000-1045797 GCF_021521415.1 Bidens hawaiensis
CATGAACTATGGTTTGTGTTATTCGGGTTCACCCTTTATTTTGCAAGGGTTTTTGGATGCAAGTTGGATAACGAATTTAGAAGATCATTCATTTACTATGGATTGGTATTTCTACTAGGTGGGGGTGCAATTTTTTGGGCTTCTAAAAAGCAAACTTGCATTACAAACTCTACAATGGAATAAGATTTTGTAACATTAGCTTCAGCTGGAAAAGTAGCTAAATGGTTAAGAAATTTATTATATGAGATTCCATTATGGTCTAAACCTATACCACCTATTTCAATATGGTGTGATAGTGCTGCTACACTGGCTAAGGCATATAGTCAAGTGTATAATGGAAAATCTAAACACTTAGGTGTCAGACATAGCATGGTTAGGGAATTAATCATGATGGAATAATTTCTGTTGAGTTTATTAGATCTCAACACAACATGGCTGGTCATTTAACCAAAGGTTTAGGAAGAGATCTCGTGAATAAATTAGCCATTGGGATGGGTTTGAAGTCCATTTCTTACTCATGGGCAAGATACCCAATTCCCATTTAATACAATGTTAAATGTTGAATTCAATGTGGAAGGCTTATCGTGAAAGTATTGAAACACAACATAATCATCCCAAGGTATGTGCTCGCAAGATAAAGCAGGTTGAAACATAGTTTCTTAATAGTTCTTTGGAAAATTGCATTTTAGGTGCAAGATGAGAACTACCTATAAGAGTGTGAAATTTAGCTACTTCAAGAAGCTTGGACTTGGCTTTGATATACAGTAATATCCGTCTTTTGGAAGTAATAAATAAAGGAAGTTTTATTATTTAAATGTGTGATGTTATTTAATTTTGCTAAATAATAATGGGATTGAGTGGTAGGCTTAGGAATAATACATGGACTTGAGAATGGTTATGAGCCTAAGGTCCATGGGCTTGAAGTATTTAAACTCCTTAAATCTCCCTAAAACCCTAAAATTCTCTTTCCATCACCTTCTGCGTCCATACACATACTCAAAAACACACACAAACACTCCTTCTTCCCGTTCAGATCCTGATCCGAGCTGAAAGGGGATAGAATTAGTGATATAGCATCATCATCAAACAAGAAAACACGTCTAGATTCACGTGTTGGTCCAGATCTGACCAAACTGAAATCCAAGAAAGGTACGTTTTAGTACAAAGGTTAGGTTTTCGATGTCGGTTTGTTTTAAGATCCGATAACTAAGGCAAATTAGGTCTCATGAAGTAAGAAAAACACAAACTTGTTAGTAAACAAGTTTAGAACGTAACGAATGAACAAGTGATGTTAGAGCCTTGTTAAAGCAAGAGAATGAAGTTGTTATGGCCAGAACTCGTTGTATCAGTAAACAGGCATAGCGGGACGTAAGGAAGTGACCGGAAGGGAAAGGCATGAAAAAACAAGTTTCGAATCAAGTCGAGTGCAGACTCAACCCGAATTAAATGAATCGATTCGAGTGTAGACTTGACTCGAATGAAAACAATCGAGTCGAGTGTAGACTCGACACGAATTAAATAAATCGAGTCAAGCGGCAAACTAGACCATGCTGCTAAGGGGATCTCTGCCCCTTAAAACCCTAGCCAGGGGATCTCTGCCCCTTAAAACCCTGCTAAGGGCTGGCACCCCTAGACCACGCTGTCAGGGGCGCTTCCCCGGACCCCCATTCGTTGAGGGTTTCACTAACCTAGACGTATGAGATAGCTAAAACTAGTTAACTGATACTTGTAACTTGTCAAATAGTTAGCCGTGCTAAGAGTGGTATCACCATTAACTCCGAGAGGAACCGGATTCAGGTGAGTTTCTAACCCCTTTCCCTGTTATGGTTTTCGGGGCTGTGTGTATACTCCTATGTGTTTAGTTAATAGACTTAGCTTAAGTGGTAAGTATATGCCATATGAATGTTGTGAATCTAAATTGAATGGTATAGAAAGGGTTGAGAGTATGTATGTAGATGTATATAAATATATAAATATATATAACTAAAGTTATGTATGGGTGTAGGTTGAATGGTTAAAGGGCTGCAAACCGTAATAATATCTGCGAAGGTTAAAGGGTTCCGGACCCTGATAATATCTGCGAAGAGTAAAGGGTTGCAGACTGTAATAATATCTGCCAAGAATAAAGGGTTGCAGACCCTAATAATATTTGCGAAGGTTATAGGGTTACAGACCCTAATAATATCTGCGAAGGTTACAGGATTGTAGACCCTAATAATATCTGCGGAGGTTATAGGGCGAAAGGCTCTTTAAAACGTAGAGCAATTATGTATGCACTAAATAGTGAAAGTGAGTTAAAGTATGAAAGTACGTATGTATGAATGTAAGAATGTATGTAAGTATGTTTGAATTAAAGGTAAGCAGGTTAAGTATGTAATATGTATCTTTTGGATGCGTATACGTAAGAATATGAATGTAATGTATGTTATCTGATTAACTAGAATTCACTCAGCGTAGCTGACTTTTAGTATGCACGCAGGTAAATAGGTTAAGTGAGCTAGCTTGAGGATGGCACATGGTATGGACTGAGTGGCTAGCATCTAGAGAAGGAAGACCCGATGTTTCATTTTGTGTTTTAAGTTAAGACAATTGAATGTTTTAAACAAAACTATTTAGTTATTTAATGAATGGTTGACCCTTTATATTATTTCGCAAAAAAGATTTATTCAACTCTGATATTTAGAACTGTGTTTATGAGTAAATCCAACACCCAATGTAGGGCACCGGGATCGAGGCCTTACATATACTAACTTAAAGGATAGGATATAGACTAGTAAAACATTATGTCAATTTTGAACTACATAATTGTGAACTTATGTGTGTATTACCTTTAAGTATTCAAATGAATAGAACAGGTTCAATCATTGCGACACCTTGGTATTCAAATATTTGGATCGCGTAATATACTAATGTGAAATTCAATCCTTAGGACATTTCATTTATGCATAAGTCTGATTATGGTGAAGTTTGTTTATGTTGATCATGGATATTACTAAAACGGAGGAGGAATGTTGGAATTTTAGTAATATTGGCTTATACATATTCATTTTAACATATTATATATAAAACATATTAGTTAAAGTTTAGGCTAATTATGAAACATGGAATAACTCAGTGGGTATAAAATGAATATGTTATTTTGATCGACGGTTATTTTGGGATATATACGCAATTCATATTGCAAACCAAAGATACAGAGAGATTCAAACGAACAAAGGATTTATTGAAGCACTATTTTCTACATCATCAATTCAATTCAGGTTCTTGTTTTCATCTTCTTGATCTTATTCGATTAAATCAATTGTAAGTGCACAAATGGTTTAATCTGAAAGATTAATCGATTTCAAGAACATCCTGGTTATTTAATTTCAATTTCAAGTGCTTTATCAAATTAGGGTTTGATGAACTTAATATAGTTTTCCCTTTTAATATTCAACAATTGGAATCTGTTTCAAATACCAAGAACAACCACATGAACCTGAAGATGTGAGGAACTGTAAGAGAAAGCTTATGGATCAAACACATGAGGCAAAAGATACGGTTGATATGTTCTTAACTTCTTCCATCATGCAAGATCAAAAAGATAGTTATGGGTTCAACATCAAACGGTTAGCCCCCAAGTACGGTAACTACGAACGTCTTGATAGCGTGCAGGCAAATCTATGTATAGTTTATCTAGCTTCCAAAGATTATTTATTTGGTTGCCCACTTGAGGATGCTATGGCAACCTAAGATCTATCATAGAAGAGATAAGCAATAAGGGGAACTTGTTCAAGAACCTTGTTTCCCAAGACATGGTGCCGGATAAGAAGATTGAAGACGATGGAGATACAGGAGTGATTCTCAGTGCAATAGGACACGAAGAATTGATTGCAGGCAGACTTTCCGGGAACCGCAAATAGTTAGACATAATCTCGGTCGTGGATATGGCGGGACTAGGTAAGACTACGCTGGCTACCAATATATTCAATCATTCTCTTGTAAAATATCGTTTTGATAAACGTGGGTTGGTGGCATACCGTATTTTCAAAGCGAAATTTGTTATTAAAGCTACTGGTATCAATAGCCAAATCATTTCATGAAACAATGAGCGAATCAAAAATCTATCAAATGTTGTACCATAGCCTAAAGTGTATAGAATATTTGATTTTCATTGATTATTAATAGATGAAGATCAAGCACCAATCAATATGCGTTAATAGATGATTCTCAATCACCAATCAATCCCTATTAATCCTCTTGCTCAAATATTGTAAATTCAATGTTATTTATTTGTTTCCTATTATTATGTATAATATCTCAATATATAGTAACAGAAATCTCACCCATAGTGGTAGAGACAATTTCCTTTACATGGTATCAAGCCACACATCGATCCTCTCTCTTCTATAATTTTTTCCCACCCCTGCTATACCCATGTCGACCTCCTCCGATACAACTCTTCCCATGGCCACTATTCTTCACATGAACACTCTCAAACTTTCTTCCACCAACTACCTTTAATGGAGAAACCAAATCCTACCACTTCTTGCTTACCAAAAACTCGTCGGTCACGTTGACGGTTCAGTTTCTCCTCCACCGGCCACTATCACTAATGGAGCCAATGACGTTCCTAATCATGACTATACTACATGGCTCGGTGAAGATTAGCTAGCTGTCCTCATTCTTAATTCCTCTCTAACAGAAGAGGCCATTGCTGAAGTTCTTGGTCTCACTTCTGCTCGTCAGATCTGGGTTGCCTTAGAGGCAGCGTACAGCAGCACCTCTATTGAACGGATGCACCTACTCTGTGACAGCCTCTGTTAACTCACCAAAGGCTCCGCATCAGTCACCGAGTTCGGTCGCAAGTTTAAGGCCATCTGTGACTAGCTAGCGGCTATTGGCCAACCTGTTAATGATAGGGACAAAACTTATTGGTTCTTATGTAGACTCGGATCAACCTTCGAGAATTTCTCCATGGCTGTTCGTGCTAATCGAGATCCTCTCTCCTTCAGGGAGTTGGTCACCAAGGCTGAAAGTCATAAGGAATTTCTCCAAACTCTTCACCCACCGACCCCTGCTCCTGTTGCCTTTGTTGCAAATCAGAATCATTCTCGTGGCACCGGATCGTCTGTGAACAAATCCAAATCTGCCTCCTTTAATCATGGTTCAGCCCCCAACAACTTTTCTCGTGGCCCTCGCAAGCCACTTCATTGCCAACTTTGTAGAACCGACAGGCACTATGCTAACAAGTGCCCACAGTTGTCTACATTTGCGGCTGCCCCCCACTAGTGATGAGAGCATTTCTCAGGCCTTCCAGGTCCAGTGTCATGTCACCACTAATGGCCCAGACTGGACAGCTGATAATGGTGCCACTTCTCATATGACAGACACGACCGCTAATCTTCATACTTCCTCTTCCTATACCGGTAACTCCACCGTTGTATTTGGTAACGGTCAATCCTTACCTATTTCTCATAAGGGTCATGTTTTTCTAAACAAACGCGTTTCATTAAAAGATGTCTTAGTTATCCCTAAAATAACCAAGAATCTCCTTTCTGTTAGTAAGTTAACAAAAGATTATCCTATTGATGTCCTATTCTCAGATTCTTTTTTTACTATTCAGGACATGAAAACAAGCCAACCTCTCGCTCAAGGTCGATATGAGAACGGTCTCTATGTGCTTCGGGAAAAGAATGTTGCTTTTGTTGCTTCTGTTTTATCGAATAAAGCCTCATTTGAGTTATGGCATAATTGTTTGGGGCATGTTGCCTTTGATACTATTTCAGTTTTAAAAAGACATGGTTGTTTATCTTTTACTTCTATTTTACCCAAACCTAATATTTGTTCTCCTTGTCAACTTGCTAAGGCTCAGAAATTACCATTTGATTAAAATGACAAACGTGCCTTACATCCATTAGATCTTATGCATTGTGACTTATGGGGTCCTTCACCCGTTGCCAGTAATGATGGATATAGATTTTATGTTGTGTTTATTGACGATCATTCGAGGTTTTCATGGTTATATCCTCTCAAAGCAAAAAATGGATTTTATTCCGTTTTACAAACTTTTTTGCGGTTTGTTCAAACACAATTCGCACAAAAGGTTAAGGTCTTTCAAAGCGATGGAGGCATAGAAATCATTAATCAATATGTGCGAAAAGTCTTTGATGATAATGGCACATTTCACCGTCTTCCGTGTCCTTACACCGCTCCTCAAAACGGTAGGGCCGAAAGGAAGCATCGCCATATTGTGGAAAAGGGCCTAGCAATGCTATTTCATGCTCGTGTTATGGTCACTCATTGTGTAGACGCCTTTAGCACCGCAACTTATATTATTAATCGTTTACCCTCCAAGATTTTAAATGATAATTCTCCATTTGAGGTGCTCTTTTCTACAACACCTACCTACAATAATTTTCGTGTTTTTGGGTGTTGTGTCTGCCCATACCTTCAAGACTATGCTCCACACAAACTTGCCCCTCGAAGTATCCCATGTATCTTTATGGGGTATGCACCTCAATACAAAGGATACAAATGTTTTGGTCCACATAATTCTCGCATGTAAGTGACCCGGCATGCACGGTTTGATGAAAATAATTTTCCCTATGTTAGTGACTCATATCAAACTAACCTTGCAAATCTTTTCCTCTCAACCTATAAGAACCCACCACCTTTCTATATGCTTCTGTACCTATTCCATCCAAACCCACCTCATCCACTCACACTACTCCTTGTTCCTTATGCAAAGCCAATCACCTTTCTGATACACAACCCTCCCATGCAATATCATCCCCCTCACTTCCATCCACCACCTCTCTCACAAACAACGATTCAACTCCCCATCCAATAAACATAACCCCTCCCACATCTAATACCCACACCTCAGCACCCACCACCAACTCTGTACCCGAACCTCACTCTTCAACATCCATACCCGACCTTCAATCTCAATCTCTCACGCCACCGGTTACGTCTCCACGGCCCCCTCCACCACCTTCGTCACACCCTATGGTTACTTGCTCCAAAGTTAGTATCTTTAAACCCAACCCCAAACATGGAGCTTATCTTGCAAATGTCATGCATTTTGGTCTTCATGCAGCCTTGCTTACCTCCACTGATCCGAAAGGATTTAAGAGTGCATCCAAACACCCTCATTGGATGCATGCCATGCAAGACGAACTCAAAGATCATCAACGAAACTGCACTTGGACTCTAGTGCCTCGGCCCGTCTCAACTAATGTTGTTGGTTCCAAATGGCTCTTCCGAACCAAGTATCACTCGGATGGCTCCCTTGACTACTTGCCGAAGGTTTTACACAAATACCGGGCCTTGATTTTTCTTATACCTTTAGTCTGGTTGTCAAAGCCTCCACTGTTCGCATAGTTCTCTCTTTAGCCATTATTAACTCTTTGCCTCTTCACCAACTAGATGTCAATAATGCATTTCTTAACGGCTCTCTATCCGAAACAGTGTACATGGAACAACCTCCATGGTTTGTTAACTCAGCCTTTCCAAATCATGTTTGTAGGTTGAACAAAGCTCTTTATGGACTCAAACAAGCACCACGAGCTTGGTTTCAACGACTTAGTTCGTTTCTTGTCTTCTATGGTTTTACATGCAGTCGAGCTTATTCATCCCTCTTTGTCTTTCATCAAGGTGATTCTCTTATGTATCTCCTTGTTTATGTAGACGACCTTATTCTTACAGGCAATACGTCTAAATTGCTTACCACCTTTATAAGCCGTCTACACAAGGAATTCGCCATTAATGATCTGAGGTTGATAAGTTATTTTTTGGGGTTAGAAGTTGTTCATAACCCAACTGGTCATTTCCTTACTCATACCAAATATGACAATGATATACTCACTCGAGCCGGTCTTGTCGATGCCAAAACGGTCTCCACTCCTCTTTCCACAACCGATACTTTCACATCCGATGGCACATACTCTGATCCTACATTCTATCGTTCCATTGTGGGGGCTCTCCAATACTTAACCATTACCCGACCCGACCTTGCTTATGCCGTAAACCAAGCATGTCAATTTTTACATGGCCCGACAGAAAAACACTTTCAACTGTTCAAACGCATCTTATGGTATGTTAGGGTACTATCTCACATGGTCTAGTGTTTCAACAACCACAGTCCACTACCATTTTGGGATATTCCAATGCTGATTGGGCTTGGTGTATCGAAACTCGCAGGTCTACGTATGGTTACTCAATTTTTTTGGGAGGCAACTTGGTTTCGTGGAGCGCAAAGAAGCAACTAACCGTTTCTAGATCCGGTTGTGAATCGGAATATAGGGCCATGGTCAATACAGCAGAGGAGATCGTTTGGATTACTCATTTGTTAAAAGAACTTTATGCACTTCCATCGACAAGACCTACTCTTCTTTATGACAATCGCAGTGCTTTATTTATGAGTCAAAATCCCGTTTCTCACAAACAGGCAAAGCACATCAATTTAGATTATCATTTTGTCCGTGAACTTGTTATGTTTGGAAAGCTGCATACTTGGTAGTGGAGTTCTTTTAACCACCCGGCTTACAGAAGTTGCTTTGCATGTAAGCCAGGGTGGTTTCACCCACAACCTATAGCACTTAACTGAAGACCAAAGTTGGAAGTTGTTGTGCAGGAAGACTTTTAGGGGACATCAGTACCCTGGAAGTTTGACAGAGGCGTGGAAGCAAATAGCTAAAATGTGTGGAGGATTTCCCCTTGCATTAACTGTCATAGCATGAGTTCTGGAGAAAGGAGAGAAGAGAGAAGATTTGTGGGACAAAATTGCCGAAAGTGTAGGTTCATATATTATCAAAGACCCTAAAGGATGCTTAGATACACTAGCTTTGAGTTATAACCATCTACTTTCTCATTTGAATAAATGTTTTCTCTATGTTGGGGGCTTTCCAGAAGACTACAAAACCCAAACGCGGGCATTGATTAGGCTTAAATGGCTGAAGGGTTTACAAAAGAAGCCCAAAGAAGCCTGGAAGAAGAAGGTGAATATTACCTCATGGATCTCATTGACAGAAATGTGTTGATTGTTGCTGATAAAAGGTCTAATGGAGGGATTAGATCATGTCTTCTGCATGATTATTTGAGAGAACTATGCATAAAAAAGGCACACACCATACATACATGCACATATCATACACACACATACATGTATATATCATAGATACACATACCATACCTACACACACTTATACGAGGTTATAAAGTTAAGGAACTAAATTGTTATTATAAAAAAGATGACTATATGGATGGACTGTGTGACTAAGGTCACACGATCAAGGGCGGACCCGGTTAATTACCAAGGGTAGTCTCTACTACCCCTTAACTTTTCGTCAACAGTGTAAAATATTGGTATGTTTTCGTATTTCGTTACCCCGATTTGTTTAAAGTCCAACCAATTAAAAAGCTCAACCCTATTAAATCCCAAACCAATTGAAACCCATTAACCTTTTTTAAAAAAAATATACTCATTTTTTAGAAACTGGTAACAGCTGGACATCAAGCAGCGCGGCATCATAGCACCGGACACCACCACTCCACAGCTCCACTAGTGACATCTTTTTTATGAAAAAAAACAAGATTAAGATATTAGATATAATGGAAAGTTATGGTAATAAAAAAAACGAAAGGATTTCATTGCTAATCAACATCATTTTGAGGTTGATATTTTTATAAGGTTTTTGAGATGCAAATTCAAGAACTTGGAAATAGATTAAGTGATGTCTCAAAAAATTTATTAGAAAATATGTCTGGTTTAAGTCATTGCGATTCGCTTTCTAAGTTTGACGTATCTATGATAGTGGCATTTTCTTAGATGTATCCGAATGATTTTAGTAACATAGAAAGAGAGTTTATTTAAGGTGACGCTACGACCTTTTATTTGTGACATCTGCCCCGATCCGACCCGACCCAGGTACCCGTTTCCCTTATCCGATCTCTTTCTTTTATGATTTAATATTTATTTATACTTATATTTTACTTTTAAATAATAATAATATATTTTCCTTCCCGCCTCTTTCTCTCTCTTTCTTTCCGCCGTCCCCTCCCTCTTCCTTCTTATCTCTTTCCGCCTTCTTTTCCCTCTTGTCGCCGTCCCGCCCTTAAGCCTTGTTTCTCTCTCCTTACTCTTTGCTGTCCTTTGTTCCTTCCCGCCTAAGGTTGTCTGCGCAGCTCCACGCGCCAGATCCCTTACATGGAATCCTGCGTGAAGACCACCTGTTTCAGCGATACGCGAGACGAACTCTTCTCGCAGCGCGCTAAGAATTGTAATTCTTCTCGCAGCGCGCGAAGGACGGTAGTTCTTCCCGCGACGCGCTAAGGATTTGTAGTTCTTCTCGCAGCACGCTAAGAATCGTAGTTCATCCCTCGACGCGCGAAGAATTATAGTTCTTCCCGCGGCGCGCTGGGAATTTTAGTTCCTACCGCGGCGCGCTAAGAAATGTAATTCTTCCCGCGGCGCGCTTAGAAATATAGTTCTTTCCGCGACGCGTTAAGGTTAGTTCTGTCTGCCTTCGCATCTCGCGCTCTCTTGACCTTTTGTGTCAGCCTTCTCGCGCTAAACCCTTTGAGTTTTCTTCTGTTGAATCTAGCCATTTGCTTTTGTGTTGTCTTATCTTTTGAGCTGTTGACCTAATCTGCTTTATGTCTGAAAAGTTACTTTCGGCGCAGCATGCGCACCAACCCCATTGGTTGACAGATAAAGTGACTGACATAATCTTTTGAGATCTGCTTTTTCCATGCTTGACCAGTACCTTTTTCTGATTCGCCCATGCTTTTTACTGTTCCCTGACAGCTTTATCTTGCCTCTGCAGCTGCCATATCTTTTGATATCTTTTGCTTTTGGAATCTTTTACTTTTTGAGATCTTTTCCCCTTTTTCTAGGGATTGTGTTCCCTAGGGTTTCTCTATAAATAATAATAATATTTTCATAACACTACACACACAAAACACTTAATCTCTCCTGTCCTCCTCCTTGCTCTCTCTGCCGCCTCCCTCTTTGCCTCCGTCTTCCTCCCTGTTCTGCCCTGTTTTCCGGTAATATATTATATATAATAACTTACTTATTAATTATGCTAACTTATAATCAAGACTTAAAACAAATCATTAAAACAATAATCTTATTTATAGGTTAACTTGTGCTTGTTTAAAGTTGGTTCTTGCTTTATCTTACACCGCATCGTTTATCAAGTGAGTATTCTCGTACCTAATCCCTTTTTGCTTTTAATGTTTTGGGATGTTCATGTGTTCATACAAACTTAGAGTCTTAAACTTGTTTATGAACTTTAGTCGCGCAGTATCCCATGTGTTGAGGACGTAGACTTGGCTGTTATTTGTATGTGTGGATCATTAACCGTCTTGTCGGTCTATTCCGCAGTTTTCATGGTACCATTAGATGAACACAGGAGAACTATCGTTTATGATTTTCTCTTTTGTATACACATGCACAGTTTGTCTTGTTTGTGAGCTCAATTGTGAGCACTGGCAGTCTTATGAATCTTAGAGTTGGTCCCGATCAGATTACACCCTTGTTGAAAACCAGACATACACATGTTGCGCGCAGATTTATTGATATCTATGTATTGTATTAAACTTGATTTCTCACCAACACGCAAGTGTTTGACGTTTATTTTAACACATGTTCAGGTTTGCAGTAGCTGTTTTGGAGCTTGTGGACACATAGGAAGTTTTCTTTATTTTGGACCTAGATTAAAATGTATCAAGACAAGTTTTTGCTGTTCGAATATTATGATTTATAATATATTGATTTATGATGATTTATGTTATCTTGTGTTTACCCTGCGCGTGCGCGAATGAATGTATTTATTAAATATTGACACCCAATAGTGTCACGAGTAATGAAACAATATGTGGCGCCCCGATGTATAATCCGCCTTTGGTCGGGGTGTTACAGATTGGTATCAGAGCCCGTTGACTTTAGGATAGGTGGTTAGACGTAACGGCCTAGAATACCTAAGAGTCCCCTCTCGCGCATGAGAGAAATCTCGTGTTTGCGCGCTTATTGTTAATTACTCGTTATTTATGAATATGCTCGCGCCTGCGCAGTATAAGATTTTATGTTTTATTTCGCGATATTTCGATTTTTGTTGAATTTCGATTTTTATTGATTTTTCTTACATATTCGTTTGTTGGGTTTGAAAATCCGAAAAGTCATGGTGATACATGAATAGTTGATTTTCAATTTCCATTTACGATTATGTTCTGAGGTTGGAGACTTGAAAAGTCATGGTGATACATGAATTGTCACTCTCCAATACTCATTTTCTTGTATATTTTATATTGAAGATTGAAAAGTCATGGTGATACATGAATCGTCAATCTCCAATACTCGTTTGCTCGTATATTTTAAATTGGGAATTCGGAAAGTCATGGTGATACATGAATTGTCGATTCTTGATTCGAATTTGTTACCTTTATTAAGTCTGCATTTAGGGTCATTTAATCTACTTTAACTTTTGATAGTATCTAACTCTGCGAAACCAAGCTTTATAAAGTTATACTTTGCGATAAAACCAAGATATTAACTAAAATTAAAACTTTTATAGAATGCCTCCGCTATCTCGCCGATTTCAGAGAAGAGAAGCCTCGCGCATGCGTAGACAGCAACGTTCCCAGGAAATGGCCGCCGCAATAGCCCAAGCTTTGAGCCAAAACAATACCAACACCTCTAGTTATAACATTAAATCCTTTAACGCGGGTAACCCTCCAAAGTTCACAGGTCTTGAAGGAGCCACCGTGATGCTCCAGTGGCTTGAGAAAATAGAAAACACTTTCCTCCACACCCAATGCCCCTCAGACAGACGAACCCTATATGCCTCCAGTGTCCTGGAATCTAGAGCGCTTACATGGTGGAATGGAGTAGCTCATGCGCGTGGCGCAGAAGCTGCTTCCAGCATGCTCTAGGAGGAATTTAAGGAAATTCTGACGCGAGAATTCTGCCCTCCCAACGAAGTTAAGCGCCTGGAGGAAGAATTCTGGAACTTGAAGCAATACAGCGGTGAAGCGCGCGAGTACGCGACGCGCTTCCATGAACTAAGCCTGCTTGTCCCTCACCTTGTTACCCCTTCCCGCCGAGCCATAGAGAAATTCCTTGGGGGTCTCCCCATGGAAATTCAAGATTCTGTATGGGCCAGGAACCCAGTAACCCTCTCTGACGCCATTGAGTTGGCCGCTGTGCTCAGCGACAACCATGTCAGAGCAGGAACCCTGTTCCTACGGGGAGCTGAGAAGACCAAACTCACCAAGACTGCCCCTGAACCAACAGAAACCAAACCTGAACCCTCAAACCGTAACAACCTCAAGCGCAGGCGCAAGGCCTATACGCTTACCAACCCGCCCATTGTCCAGCAACCCGCATACCAACCTCCAGTTTACACGCCTAACCCACTATCAGCCTACCCAACTCCCCCTATAGTCCACAACTATGCCTTAACCAATCCAGCACTCCCTGCCCCGCCAACTAAGAAACCTTACACAGGAAACCATCCCTTTTGCCCAACCTGTAGATTTCACCACCCAACCCAAACCCCGTGTCGACTTTGTACCCGATGTGGCCGTACTGGTCACCTTGCAGAAAACTGTAGAGTCCTTCTCACCAATCCAATTGCGCCAACACCACCAGTCTACCCGCAGAACCCACAACCAACCCACCAAAACCCACGACCCAGATCGTGCTTTAACTGCGGTGATCCCAGTCATTTCCGGAACGCGTGCCCGAGACTACAAGTGCAGATCACACAAGCGAATCCGGTGAACCAGATTTCAAACCAAGTGACGCGTGGACGAGCTTTTAACATAACCGCGCACCAAGCGCAAGCGAATAATGACGTAGTTAATGGTACATTTTTGCTTAACGGATTTTATGCTTCTGTACTTTTTGATACTGGCGCCGATCGAAGTTTTATCTCTCGCGCCTTCGAGCAGAAGCTTGCGCGACCGCGCAGCGATTTAAAAGAAAATTTTTCAGTTGAATTGGCTAATGGTGAAACTGTTTTAATTAACTCGGTGATTAAAGATTGTACGCTTAACCTTAACGAAAACGATTTTCTGATTGACCTCATCCCTATGCCTCTTGGAAGCTTTGATGTTATCATTGGTATGGACTGGCTTACGCATAATCGCGCCGAAGTTATTTGCGCCAAGAAGATGATTCGCATACCTCGAGAAAATGGTGATCTTCGTATCTACGGCGAAAAACCCTCCCGTGGTCTTAAACTTATGTCTTGCGCCGAAGCCCGAAGGCTCATGCGGAAGAAGTGTATTGCATTTCTAGCCCATGTGGTTAAACCTGCTGAAGAGAAGAAGCTTCGCGATATCCCTGTTGTGCGTGATTTCCCTGAAGTTTTTCCTGATGATCTTCCTGGTATCCCTCCCGCTCGTGAAGTCGAGTTCCGCATTGATCTTGTCCCTGGTGCTTCCCCCGTGGCTAAATCTCCTTACCGTCTTGCGCCCGCTGAGATGCAAGAATTGGCAAGCCAACTTCAAGAGTTGACTGCTAAAGGATTCATTCGCCCTAGCTCTTCGCCCTGGGGTGCTCCGGTGTTGTTCGTTAAAAAGAAAGATGGATCGTTTCGCATGTGTATTGATTACCGCGAGTTGAACAAACTCACCATTAAAAACCGGTATCCCTTACCGCGTATTGACGACCTCTTTGATCAACTCCAAGGTGCCTCTTGTTTCTCCAAGATTGATCTCCGCTCTGGCTATCACCAGTTGCGCATCCGCGATGAAGATGTTCCGAAGACTGCTTTTCGAACTCGTTATGGCCATTTTGAATTCTTGGTCATGTCCTTCGGTTTAACCAACGCACCCGCCGTTTTCATGGATCTAATGAATCGGGTGTGTAGGCCTTTCTTGGATAAATTCGTGATTGTGTTTATCGATGATGTCCTGGTGTATTCTAAGACCAAGGCCGAGCACGAGCAACATCTTCGGTTGGTGTTGCAAAAGCTTAGAGTTGAGCAACTCTATGCTAAGCTTTCCAAGTGTGAATTCTGGTCTGATGAAGTACAGTTTCTTGGTCATGTTGTAAACAAGATGGGTATTCATGTCGACCCATCCAAGATTGAAGCAATCAAGAACTGGATCACGCCATCCTCTCCTTCCGAGATCCGTTCCTTTCTGGGCTTAGCTGGTTACTACCGGCGATTTATTTCGAACTTCTCAAAGATCGCTTTGCCTTTAACAGCTCTAACGCACAAAGGTAAACCGTATATTTGGGGCTCGAAGCAAGAAGAAGCCTTTCTGACGCTCAAGCGTTTGTTGTGTGAAGCTCCTGTTCTTGCGCTACCTGAGGGCAATGATGATTTTGTCGTGTACTGCGATGCCTCCAACCAAGGTCTCGGTTGTGTTCTTATGCAACGAGACAAGGTTATCGCTTACGCATCAAGGCAACTTAAGGTTCATGAAAAGAATTATACAACTCACGATCTCGAACTTGGTGCAGTTGTTTTTGCCTTGAAGATCTGGAGACACTACCTTTATGGTACTAAGTGTATCCTTTACACCGACCATAAAAGCCTTCAGCATATCTTTGATCAGAAGGAACTTAACATGAGGCAACGCCGATGGAACGAACTCATCAGCGATTACGATTGTGAGATCCGGTATCATCCTGGTAAGGCTAATGTGGTAGCCGACGCGCTCAGCCGAAAACCCTGCCAGCTTAACTGTATCTTGCCGCGCACCCAGCTTCACTTCGCGCCGATTCAAAGCAACCTTGAATCGCGTATTCGTGACGCGCAGCGCGCATCCATCAGTAATGGTAACCTTCGCGCCGAGTTAGCGTGTGGCGCGGAAGCACTCTTTGTCCCTAATCTGAGTGGAATTCTCTGCTATCTCAATCGCATCTGGATTCCCTTTGATGAGAATCTTCGCGCTGATATCCTGAGTGAAGCACACAAATCTCGGTATTCTATTCATCCTGGCACTGATAAGATGTACAAGGATTTGCGCATTACTTATTGGTGGCCCGGTATGAAAAAGGATATTGCTGTGTTCGTAGCTAAATGTCTGACTTGTTCTAAAGTGAAAGCTGAACACCAACGCCCATCTGGTTTGCTCGAACAACCAGAAATTCCTACGTGGAAATGGGAAGGTATAGCGATGGACTTTATTACCAAGTTACCTTTGACAGCAAGCAAACATGATAGCATTTGGGTAATAGTGGATCGTTTGACTAAGTCTGCTCACTTCCTGCCCATTCGTGAAAACTACCGTGTTGAGCAACTCGCGCAGCCTTATGTCAAGGAAATTGTCTGCCGCCATGGTACTCCTTTGAGCATCATATCCGATCGCGATGGCCGTTTTATATCTCGCTTTTGGAAATCTCTCCAATCTGCACTAGGAACTCGCTTGGACATGAGTACGGCATATCATCCTCAGACCGACGGACAGTCTGAGCGAACTATTCAAACTCTTGAGGATATGCTCCGATCTTGTGTTCTTGATTTTGGAGGTAATTGGGAGTCACACCTGCCTTTGATTGAGTTCTCTTATAATAACAGCTATCATTCCAGTATTGGTATGTCCCCATTTGAAGCACTTTACGGTCGTAAGTGCCGCTCCCCGATTTGTTGGAGCGAAGTGGGTGAAACTCAAATCACAGGACCCGATCTTGTTCAAGAGACAACCGATAAAATCGCCAAGATCCGTGATCATCTGCTGACTGCCAGAAGCCGACAGAAGAGTTACGCAGATCGTAGGCGAAAGCCTCTCGAATTTCAAGTTGGTGATCTTGTTCTCCTCAAAGTGTCGCCTTGGAAAGGTGTTGTCCGCTTTGGGAAGAAGGGTAAGCTTGCTCCTCGTTATGTTGGTCCATTTAAGATTCTCGCGCGTGTAGGAAAAGTTGCCTATAAACTTGACCTGCCGCCCGCGCTCAGTAATGTGCATCCAACGTTCCATGTATCCAATCTCAAGAAGTGTTTAGCTGACGAGAACCTTCACATTCCACTTGATGAAGTTCAAGTTGATGAATCTATGCATTTCGTTGAGAAGCCTGTTGAGATTATGGATCGCGAGGTAAAGCAAACCAAGCGCAGTCGTATCCCTATCGTGAAAGTTCGCTGGGAGTCCAAGCGCGGAGCCGAGTTTACATGGGAAAGGGAAGATCAAATGAAGATCAAGTACCCGCACCTGTTCTCTGCGCAACCTACTTCGAGATAAATTTCGGGACGAAATTTCTTAAAGTAGGGGAGACTGTGACATCTGCCCCGATCCGACCCGACCCAGGTACCCGTTTCCCTTATCCGATCTCTTTCTTTTATGATTTAATATTTATTTATACTTATATTTTACTTTTAAATAATAATAATATATTTTCCTTCCCGCCTCTTTCTCTCTCTTTCTTTCCGCCGTCCCCTCCCTCTTCCTTCTTATCTCTTTCCGCCTTCTTTTCCCTCTTGTCGCCGTCCCGCCCTTAAGCCTTGTTTCTCTCTCCTTACTCTTTGCTGTCCTTTGTTCCTTCCCGCCTAAGGTTGTCTGCGCAGCTCCACGCGCCAGATCCCTTACATGGAATCCTGCGTGAAGACCACCTGTTTCAGCGATACGCGAGACGAACTCTTCTCGCAGCGCGCTAAGAATTGTAATTCTTCTCGCAGCGCGCGAAGGACGGTAGTTCTTCCCGCGACGCGCTAAGGATTTGTAGTTCTTCTCGCAGCACGCTAAGAATCGTAGTTCATCCCTCGACGCGCGAAGAATTATAGTTCTTCCCGCGGCGCGCTAGGAATTTTAGTTCCTACCGCGGCGCGCTAAGAAATGTAATTCTTCCCGCGGCGCGCTTAGAAATATAGTTCTTTCCGCGACGCGTTAAGGTTAGTTCTGTCTGCCTTCGCGCTCGCGCTCTCTTGACCTTTTGTGTCAGCCTTCTCGCGCTAAACCCTTTGAGTTTTCTTCTGTTGAATCTAGCCATTTGCTTTTGTGTTGTCTTATCTTTTGAGCTGTTGACCTAATCTGCTTTATGTCTGAAAAGTTACTTTCGGCGCAGCATGCGCACCAACCCCATTGGTTGACAGATAAAGTGACTGACATAATCTTTTGAGATCTGCTTTTTCCATGCTTGACCAGTACCTTTTTCTGATTCGCCCATGCTTTTTACTGTTCCCTGACAGCTTTATCTTGCCTCTGCAGCTGCCATATCTTTTGATATCTTTTGCTTTTGGAATCTTTTACTTTTTGAGATCTTTTCCCCTTTTTCTAGGGATTGTGTTCCCTAGGGTTTCTCTATAAATAATAATAATATTTTCATAACACTACACACACAAAACACTTAATCTCTCCTGTCCTCCTCCTTGCTCTCTCTGCCGCCTCCCTCTTTGCCTCCGTCTTCCTCCCTGTTCTGCCCTGTTTTCCGGTAATATATTATATATAATAACTTACTTATTAATTATGCTAACTTATAATCAAGACTTAAAACAAATCATTAAAACAATAATCTTATTTATAGGTTAACTTGTGCTTGTTTAAAGTTGGTTCTTGCTTTATCTTACACCGCATCGTTTATCAAGTGAGTATTCTCGTACCTAATCCCTTTTTGCTTTTAATGTTTTGGGATGTTCATGTGTTCATACAAACTTAGAGTCTTAAACTTGTTTATGAACTTTAGTCGCGCAGTATCCCATGTGTTGAGGACGTAGACTTGGCTGTTATTTGTATGTGTGGATCATTAACCGTCTTGTCGGTCTATTCCGCAGTTTTCATGGTACCATTAGATGAACACGGGAGAACTATCGTTTATGATTTTCTCTTTTGTATACACATGCACAGTTTGTCTTGTTTGTGAGCTCAATTGTGAGCACTGGCAGTCTTATGAATCTTAGAGTTGGTCCCGATCAGATTACACCCTTGTTGAAAACCAGACATACACATGTTGCGCGCAGATTTATTGATATCTATGTATTGTATTAAACTTGATTTCTCACCAACACGCAAGTGTTTGACGTTTATTTTAACACATGTTCAGGTTTGCAGTAGCTGTTTTGGAGCTTGTGGACACATAGGAAGTTTTCTTTATTTTGGACCTAGATTAAAATGTATCAAGACAAGTTTTTGCTGTTCGAATATTATGATTTATAATATATTGATTTATGATGATTTATGTTATCTTGTGTTTACCCTGCGCGTGCGCGAATGAATGTATTTATTAAATATTGACACCCAATAGTGTCACGAGTAATGAAACAATATGTGGCGCCCCGATGTATAATCCGCCTTTGGTCGGGGTGTTACATTATTACACTTTAAAAGAATATCATAAATTTGCAAAACTGGGTGAAATGTTTGACCTTACTCTTGTAATGGTGGAAACCGGAAAACATGCCACTTTTCCTTTGGTTTATCAAATACTGAAGCCATCATTGGTTTTACCGATTACAATCGCAATCATTTGAAAGATGTTTTTTTTCCTAAAATGTAGCTTATAAAGACGAATTTATGCAATCGTATGGGCGATGAGTATTTGAACAATTCTTCAATTTGTGCGGTCGAAAGAGAAACATTTGGTAAAGTAAAAGAAGATGATGTAATGACTCGATTTCAAATTTTTTAAACCGAAGAGGGGAAATTTGAACCATATATATTTAAATTTATTCATTATAGTGTTTCTAACTTTGTTTCATTTACACTGTATGAAATACGGTAAAAAAAAATATATATATTTAGAACAAAACCCCTCAGATTGATGTCTAGATCCACCACTGCACACGATTCTTATCCTACTCAAATTGATTAGAGTGGCTTTAAGGCCACACGAACCGTATAATGATGCGGGAAGAAGATAGATGCTAGTAGTTGTGAACTGGATGAGGGTGAACTGTGGCGCCCCTCATTTTCAAGTTAACATATACTATGTTATTTTCAAGTTAACATATACTATGTTATCTTACAGCTTATGTATAACATTTTCACAGTCCCATCGCGAAGTGGTGGTTTTAAATGCTAGTTTTAGATTAAAATCATTATGCTAAATAATAATAATAATAGTGGTAGTATGCAAATAAAGTTAAAATCACTACTTCCGTTAAAAATTTAGTCATACCACCGAACGTTTTAGTCATGAAAACATAAGCTTTTGATAAATGTTTTAATTATGAAAGCATATATTTGAGAAATTATTACTTGTTTTATATATTTTAGACATTTGAAACTAAACAATTACAAAACGTGTTTAATCATGCATTTAAAACCTGTGAACTCACCAACATTATGTTAACTTTTAAATATGTTTTTCAAGTTATTAAAATCAGGACAAAATTGTGAGTATATATAAGCATCGCATCGCATGTAGGATCACTACGTTAATCAATAGTTGTGATTATCCATGAACGTTGAGCGCTCACATTTCCACCTTGGCAGGGTGGTGTGACAATAACCTTTTGCAAATCTTATCCATATCTTTCTTACCGACTCTCTCTACTCTCTTCTTTTCTTTCCCTTTTCGGCAATGACCAACACAGAACAAGATCCGAGATCTTGGTTACCTACTACTGATTTCTGCTAGCTAGTAGTTGAGATTGATCCAAAAACACGTTGTTTGATCCCGTATCTAGGACCTACAAAGAATTCACTCAACTGCAAGCTACGGCATTCAGGGGATAAATATAAGTTAAAAAAAACAGAACAAATAGCAAGAAATATTGCAAAACCATCCATGATAACATAGAATGTCAGAAAGGAGCAGTCTCTTGTTCATGCCTTTTCATATCTGATTAATCTCATTTAGCCCATTACTATTTTTTTTGTTTTTATAAATGGTATTGATGACACTTTATTCCTTATTAATGTATTCTTAAACAATATGAATAGCCATGTTGTTCTTTAGGAACTCGCTGTAAAGAAAGAAGATATAACATGTCAAAGTCCAAACAAATAAGCTAATGAAGGATATTATCATAATGTATGTCACATCCCGACTTAGGGCCTAAGTGTGTGACCCGTAGTTGGTACATGTTTTGTAAATACATCAGAGTTGTAGCTTATTTAGCGGAAAACTTGGGTTAATAAAATATTAATTTACTTTGAAAACTTCTCGGATAATAAATACTCGAGTGTTTGATTTACAAACCTTGCTTGATCTTGTTTTTAATATTTTAATAATTAAAACCGAGCCATCCCCATTTAGCGAGCATCTATTCCATGAGTGACTCTAATTCCTTGCTATCTGTTAATACTTGCTTCCCTAAAACGTGGGGGAAAAATACATCAGCGATATGTTGATGAATTGTTGACACTAAAAATATTTATTAAATCTTTGGCTGACAAGTTTTCTTGAACATACTCAGCAGAAATGTCTCCCATTTCTAGGACTTGTGCCACTTTTCATACACACACAATTAGGGTTCCGCAGGAACTGATGCTCATTGGAGAAATTTGGTTATGACTGCTAGCTTGCGGCCATGTACCCTTGAGTGATAGGCTAGACAGATATGTTTGGATCTAAACACATGTGTATTCGGTCTGAGTTACTTTTATTTTCTACCTTGTAACTTAGGGATCACGTAGTCCCTTAAATTTAAAGACCACGCAATCTCATATAAACATTTAACTGATTTGTTAAGATAAATAACCCATTTATCTTAATGACTTTAATGACTGACTGTAAAATGTTTAACATATTCACCCGTGATTGTCTTTTCTGAATGGTGTGATGATCTCGTTTGAAAACCTTTGTGAATGAATGATGTGTAACCTATAATAAAATAGGTTTATATAATTTCCCGGATCGTCTCTTGATCCAGCTACAGACCTTTAGTCTGGTTTTGATAGCTTTAAACATTGACTGATCATTTGTTTGAATGAAATATTTAGACCTGTAGTCTTTCCTTTACCAACCATGTGTTGATTTTCTTCTTCATGAAGAAACATTTATGATAGGTTTCTTCTTCAAGAAGAAACATCAATTGACTATAATCTATGTATATAAAATCTTTCGTTCCTTAATCATGAAGAAACATAAATTTTAGCTATATCCGTTGCATATAAAACTTTATGTAACGGAAATGGCCCACGGAAAAAAAAATACAAATAACCTTTATAAATTAATGATACAAACACCAATACACAACATACAATAGATAATGTGACCAGCAAGTTGATAGTTCAAGTACAAACTAAGAAGCGCAATGTACATACCTTCAATGTACACTTCTCCCAAAATTGTAGGTGTATAAATTTTCTTTTGCTATGTCTCAGAAATATTGAAATACAAAATCACACCGGCATTTCAACCAGCAGGCAGCATGTATACATTAAACACAATGTGGAAGTTTTAAATTTTATTGAATTCATCCCATAATCACAAATTTAAAAAAAAAAGTTGTGAATTCAAGTAAGCGTAAAATGTAAAGTTTTGACATAGATAATCCAAAAGAATTTTACCTTAAGTAAAGTTGGAACTTGGAAGAGGTTGGTTTTCTTGAATGGTCAGCGGTTGCATGTTCTACCCGTAACAAAAGAAATAAACTTTACATCTAATCATTCATTATTCATGAGGGCATATAAGCGCTGATTAAATTCTCACATCCTTAAGGCCATCCTTTATGGTGTAAGGGGCAACAAAGCCCAAATGCCACTAAGGGGCAACATATGGGGCGATTTTGATTGGGGCTGTGTTGGGATACCCCCAAAACGGGGGGAGTTGTGGAGAGTTAAATAATGGGACAAAAAAGGGATGACAAACCACAACGGAGCGTTATGGAGAGAGGCTTCGATGCCCTGTCTCCTACGTTACGATGACGTGGAGGGGCTATTTTGCCCCTCCATAGAGGATGGTCTAATAATGTTGTATAAGAAGCTTGCCATTCATACCGCTAATTGATGCAAAATATGCAAGTTACTAGAGCTGAAATTTAGCATCTTTTTCACCGTAACAAAAGATAATAATATCCATGATGATGCAATGAAGGAGACATCGATCATTTGGATCTCTCAGAAAGTTCAGATTCAACCCAAACTTATTGAAATTAATTTATTGGATTACATATAGAACAAAGACTGTCAACATATACAAATGTTGACAAACACTGCTAATAAGAATTGTTGGAATTATGGACCGGTTCTGGTAAGTCAATACGGCGAACCGGGTTATGACCCATGAGAGTTACACCGTGAGGTAACAGACCATTAACCCGGTTAAGTTAGTTAACCAGGTTAGATACTTTAACGATATATAATTACATGAAACAAGTTTTGGAGCAAGAGGTGGACTTGTTAGCCCATTGGGTTTATAACTAAGTTAGTTAAACCTAATTAAAGGTTATATAAATACATGATGTTATTGACATAACGTTAACCCTAAGCTAATCCTAGCAAGTCCATCTCATTCTTTCTCCATCCAACAGCCGGCCACCGCTTCACCGCCGCCATCAATGCCGGCGAATGACTAGCCACCACCGCCTATCCGCCACCACCTGTCGGTGCAATAGCTGCCTGTCTACTGGTTCCCCGCCGCCTGTCGCTGTCCGCTACTATCCGGATACCACCACCGCTGCCGTTACCGTCGTGCACTACCACCGTTGGTCGTTGGATCTCGTTGTGTCACCTAGCTCGGTTCGTTAGCCTTCGGTGTCTCAACCGGTTAATTATTAACCGAGGTAAACTTAAATATATTGTTCGTTTATAATTATATATTACATGTTTTTGACTCGTACTCATATTGTTTGTAACCGGATCCTGTCGGGTTTAGTTTTCGGTGCTGATTAATTATATATTCCGCTGCGTATAACTATAATTAATAAGATTAATTATTATTAACCACGTTTATTGAACCGGTTTTAATAAACAAAATTTTAACTGATCACCACTGAAACCCAACAGTGGTATTCGAACCTTGCTTACAACATACGAGTCGAATCCGGTATTTTCACTGGTTCTACATCATAAACTTCAAGGTCGTTGACGTTTTTGATCTAGATAAAATATTAGGGAAATTCTAGTTTGGTCAAAATTTTATTTATTTTATTTGACCAAAATATTGCCCGACATATTTTTCGTTGAATATATAAATCTGGCCCAACCTTGTTTGTTTGGTTGAATGATTATTATTTTGGCCATATGGATGGTTCAAAAGTTGTATTTAGTTTTCGGTTTTGTTTTATGGTTTTTGACCACCTTGATGGTTCAAAATTGTAATAGATAGGGTTTAGTTTTTCATTACTTGTATTAGTGCAATTTTGTAATGAAGAAGACCCGAAGGTAAACCGAGGATGAACTCATGGAGTTCTTGAAGTCAGTGGGAGTTACCAAAGATGACAGGATGCACCAAGAGTCCATCCTTGTGGTTGTTTTGTGTTGTGACCCCTTGACCCGATTGATCTTGCTAATAGGCTCTAGCAAGATCAATCACTAATCTTGGCCATTTAAGATTTACATATTCTGTTTGCTATTTTGGTTGCTTGCTTGATTATAATAGGATTATAATACCCCCAACCTAATACCAAATATATTAAAATAAATTAACCAATCAAATTTTGCAAAATTAAACTAAATTTAATTTTCCATAACTAATAACTTAATAGGTAAAACTATTAACTTAAAATTGGTTGGTTTTATCGCGACAAACTTAGTTTTAATAGGTTATTTAAAACTAAGTGTCTTGAGAGATGAATGATTCATCAAGTTGTCTCGATCAATAAAGTAAAACTGGACTTTTACTCTATTCGGTAATATTTAAAATTAATCCTAATTTAAATCAATAGTGTATGCCATCCTACTATAAGTCACACTTGAGGCATACTACGAAACTTCAAGTGTTTGGAGCTACAGCACCGCACTTGATTTCTAGCCTATCCCTTCAAGGTGAAAGGGTTTCGTTGACACATCCGGCTCTTTCACAAGTGACTATACTAGGGCGACTATTACATTACACTCTTGTTACGTGCTACAGTTGTCTGGAGACTAAGGTGGGCATAGATGAGGCAAAACGTATCTACTTAGGCAAATGTTGTCTTAATAGGCCTCATAAACGAGAGTTGTGCTCTATTCACAATTGGCAATTGTTGTCTGTCGGCCTAATCACTTACTAATGTTGTGTGCTACAGCTGCCATTAGTAACTGGAAGCCAGATTCTCAAGTTCCTATTTACTAATGTCGTTGGGTCACTAATAATAGGATTAAAACATCAAAAATACTAATAAAATTTACTTTTGCTTAATTGAACAGATGTCTACTGATAATAACTCCTCATTCACCCTCAAGTCTATTCTTGAGAAAGAAAATTTAAATGGCACCAACTTTCTTGAGTGGCACCGCAACTTGAGACTTGTTCTCAAGATGGCAAAGAAGCACTATGTTCTCGATGGACCTGTTCCAACCAATCCTGAAAACAATACAGCTGATGCCAGGAGGGTTCTTGACAAACATATGAATGACTCTGCTGAAGTCGCCTGTATCATGCTAGCCACCATGTCTTACGAGCTTGCTAAAGGCTTGGAAGATTTTGGTGCCTATGAGATACTTGAGCAACTCAAGGGCATGTTCCAGAAACAAGCCCGTTAAGAACGCTATGACACCTTGAAGCAGCTTATCAGCTGCATAATGGAATAGGGATCACCTGTTAGTGCGCATGTCGTCAAGATGAAAGGGTACATCGAACAGCTAAGGAAACTTGATTATCCCCTGTCAGATGAAATGGCAGCGGATTTCATCCTAAACTCTCTTCCCAGCTCTTACAACCAGTTTGTAATGAATTTCAATATGAATGGCTGGGTGAAGACAATTCCGGAGCTTCAGGAATGCTCAAGACGGCTGAGATGAATATTCCCGCTAAAACAATCAAGTTCCTATGTTTCGATCTGCTGGTGTCGTCAAGTCTAAACCCAAGAACCGGGGTCATAACGGTAAAGGCAAGAAGAAGGTTACTGTTGCTGCCAGGTCTACCACCAACACTAACAAAGGTGTTGCAAAGGTACCACCGCCGCCTCCTGAGGAGCGCTAGTGCTACAAGTGCAACAAAATGGGACATTGGAAACGTAACTGTCCCGACTACCTTGCTGAGCTGAAAAGGCAGAGGACCAATGGTGAAAGCTCCTCTAAAGGTATTTCTATTTACGTTATTGAACTTTTCACTCTCTCTAGCAACACATGGGTATTTGATACCGGATGTGGTTACCCCATCGTTAATGTCTTGCAGGAGCCTGAAAACTAGAATAAGCTGAAATAAGGTAGCATGGAACTCATCGTTGGTGATGGGAGGTGAGTCCCAGTTCTTGCAACTGGCACATATCATTTTGCTTGTCCATCTGGCCTTGCAGTTACTTTGAATAACTGTTTGTTTGTACCTGGTTTGACCAAAAACATTATTTCAGTTTCTTTACTATTTGAACAAAGATTTAAGTACGCTGTTAATGGAATTTCTATTTCTGCCTACTTGAATGATATCTTTTATTTTGAGGCTAAACCTCGAAATGGTATTTATGAGATTGATGTTCAAATAAACAATAATGTATATAATCTTTCTAAACGTATAATATCTGGTATCAATGATACATTTCTATGGCATTGCCGACTTGGCCATATAAGCAAGGCACGAGTTAAGAGACCCCAATCCGAAAGGATTCTTGAATCCAGAGGACCAGACTCATTTGATGACTGCGAATCCTGCTTAGCTGGCAAACTCGCCAAAGGCTCCTTCACTCATAAGAATGAACGAGCAAAGGATCTGTTGGGAATCATACATACTGATGTATGCGGTCCTTTTAGAACCATGTCTAGAAATCATGAAAGATACTTCATTTCTTTTATTGACGATTACAGTCGATATGCTTATGTGTATCTTATGAAACACAAGCATGAAACTTTGAAAAGTTCAAAGAGTTTCAAAACGAAGTGGAAAACCAACTCGGGAAAACTATTAAAATGCTTCGATCAGATCGAGGTGAAGAGTATCTCAGCTCAGAATTCATACATCATCTGAAAGATCGTGGAATTGTTTCACAGCTCACTCCACCCTGCACACCCTAACACAATGGCATGAGCGAGAGGAGAAATCGAACCTTGCTAAACATGGTCCGATCGATGATGTGTAGAACTAACTTGCCTCACTCCTTTTGGAGCTTTGCCCTTTTGACCGCCGCCCGCATTGTCAATCTAGCTCCAACTAAAAAGGTAAGCAAAACCCCATATGAGATATGGCATGGGCGTAAACCCAGTTTGTCTTTCCTTAGAGTATGGGGATGTGATGCTTATGACACTAGTGATTCTGATCATAAGCTCGATCCTCGCGGCGTAAAGGTTGTTTTCATCAGATACTATAACCAAAGCGGATATTATTTCTTCCATCCTGATACAAATGTGATTTCAATCAAAAGGAAGGACCACTTTCTCGAGAAGGAAATTCTCGATCGAGAAACTGGAGATAATATTGTCGATCTTGAAGAAATTCAAGAACCACAAGCTACCGCTAAGGAAGTTAGAATGTCTGATCAACAAGTTGTTGCTGCTGCTGATACATTGGACATGAACACAAGCGCTCGCAGAAGTAATAGAACTCGCGTACCAAACTCTAAATACCTATGGCATCTAGATGGTCCCGAGGTCCTCTTAGTAGCCGAGTCAAGCGATGAACCTACTAATTACAAATCTGCTGTCTTAGATCCGGAATCTGAGAAATGGCAAGATGCCATGAACGCCGAGATGCAATCTATGCGTGACAATAAAGTCTGGAACTTGGTTGAGCTACCCCCGAGTGTCGGGTAGTAGGGAGCAAGTGGATTTTTAAGAAGAAAACCGACATGCATGGAAATGTGCAGACTTATAAATCACGGCTAGTCGCGAAAGGCTTTACTCAAACTCAGGGTATTGACTATGATGAAACCTTCTCGCCCGTTGCTATGACTAAGTCGATAAGGATATTACTTGCCATAGCCGCGTACTATGACTACGAGATATGGCAAATGGATGTCAAAACTGCTTTTCTTAATAGACATCTTTCTGAAGATGTCTATATGGTTCAGCATGAAGGTTTTGTCGATCCTAAATATACTAACAGGGTGTGCAAACTGAATAAGTCCATTTATAGACTTAAATAGGCATCTCGCAGCTGGAATCTTCATTTTGGTTTTATCGAAAATGAAGATGAGTCTTGTGTTTACAGAGAGGCTAGTGGGGGCACTATATCATTCCTCATCCTGTCTGTGGATGATATACTGATCATTGGAAACAACATCCCTATGCTTAAAGAAGTTAAGAACTGGTTGGGATCTTGTTTGGCAATGAAAGATCTTGGTGAAGCTGCTTTTATTCTAGAAATTAAGATCTACCGAGATAGGTCTAAGCGGCTTCTAGGGCTGAGTCAAAGTACATACATAGACAAAGTAATGGCATGCTTCTTTATGGATAACTCCAAGAAAGAAGCGCTTCCCATGGCTAAAGGAACTGTGTTGAACAAAACGCAATCTCCGGCAACGGACATTGAAACTAAGCACATGCAAGCGATTCCATATGCTTCAGCGATTGGTTCTATCATGTATGCTATGTTATGTACAAGACCCGACGTCTCGTATGCGCTGAGCATGACTAGTCGTTTTCAGCAGAACCCTGGCATTGCCCACTGGACTGCTGTGAAGAACATTCTAAGGTACCTGAAAAGGACGAAAGACATGTTCTTAGTGTTTGGAGGAGTGGAAGAAGAACTCACTGTAAGGTGTTACACTGATGCTAGCTTCCAGACTTACCGAGATGATTCTCGCTCACAATCTGCTTGGATGAAGAAATTCATAGCCCACCTCGATATGGTTCCAAGTTTTCTTAAACCGATCAACATAATCTGTGATAACACGGGAGCCATTGCTTAAGCCAAAGAGCTCAGATCTCATTACATGGCCAAGCACATTCTAAGTTCCACTATATACAGGATATACTGGAGCAAGGAGACATCATAATAAGCAAAGTAGACACAGATCAAAACCTAGCCATCGTGCACCGCCACTGATTGGTTGTTGGATCTCGTTGTATCACCTAGCTCGGTTCGTTAGCCTTCGGTGTCTCAACCGGTTAATTATTAACCGAGGTAAACTTAAATATATTGTTAGTTCTTTAGGAACTCGCTGTAAAGAAAGAAGATATAACATGTCAAAGTCCAAACAAATAAGCTAATGAAGGATATTATCATAATGTATGTCACATCCCGACTTAGGGCCTAAGTGTGTGACCCGTAGTTGGTACATGTTTTGTAAATACATCAGAGTTGTAGCTTATTTAGCGGAAAACTTGGGTTAATAAAATATTAATTTACTTTGAAAACTTCTCGGATAATAAATACTCGAGTGTTTGATTTACAAACCTTGCTTGATCTTGTTTTTAATATTTTAATAATTAAAACCGAGCCATCCCCATTTAGCGAGCATCTATTCCATGAGTGACTCTAATTCCTTGCTATCTGTTAATACTTGCTTCCCTAAAACGTGGGGGAAAAATACATCAGCGATATGTTGATGAATTGTTGACACTAAAAATATTTATTAAATCTTTGGCTGACAAGTTTTCTTGAACATACTCAGCAGAAATGTCTCCCATTTCTAGGACTTGTGCCACTTTTCATACACACACAATTAGGGTTCCGCAGGAACTGATGCTCATTGGAGAAATTTGGTTATGACTGCTAGCTTGCGGCCATGTACCCTTGAGTGATAGGCTAGACAGATATGTTTGGATCTAAACACATGTGTATTCGGTCTGAGTTACTTTTATTTTCTACCTTGTAACTTAGGGATCACGTAGTCCCTTAAATTTAAAGACCACGCAATCTCATATAAACATTTAACTGATTTGTTAAGATAAATAACCCATTTATCTTAATGACTTTAATGACTGACTGTAAAATGTTTAACATATTCACCCGTGATTGTCTTTTCTGAATGGTGTGATGATCTCGTTTGAAAACCTTTGTGAATGAATGATGTGTAACCTATAATAAAATAGGTTTATATAATTTCCCGGATCGTCTCTTGATCCAGCTACAGACCTTTAGTCTGGTTTTGATAGCTTTAAACATTGACTGATCATTTGTTTGAATGAAATATTTAGACCTGTAGTCTTTCCTTTACCAACCATGTGTTGATTTTCTTCTTCATGAAGAAACATTTATGATAGGTTTCTTCTTCAAGAAGAAACATCAATTGACTATAATCTATGTATATAAAATCTTTCGTTCCTTAATCATGAAGAAACATAAATTTTAGCTATATCCGTTGCATATAAAACTTTATGTAACGGAAATGGCCCACGGAAAAAAAAATACAAATAACCTTTATAAATTAATGATACAAACACCAATACACAACATACAATAGATAATGTGACCAGCAAGTTGATAGTTCAAGTACAAACTAAGAAGCGCAATGTACATACCTTCAATGTACACTTCTCCCAAAATTGTAGGTGTATAAATTTTCTTTTGCTATGTCTCAGAAATATTGAAATACAAAATCACACCGGCATTTCAACCAGCAGGCAGCATGTATACATTAAACACAATGTGGAAGTTTTAAATTTTATTGAATTCATCCCATAATCACAAATTTAAAAAAAAAAGTTGTGAATTCAAGTAAGCGTAAAATGTAAAGTTTTGACATAGATAATCCAAAAGAATTTTACCTTAAGTAAAGTTGGAACTTGGAAGAGGTTGGTTTTCTTGAATGGTCAGCGGTTGCATGTTCTACCCGTAACAAAAGAAATAAACTTTACATCTAATCATTCATTATTCATGAGGGCATATAAGCGCTGATTAAATTCTCACATCCTTAAGGCCATCCTTTATGGTGTAAGGGGCAACAAAGCCCAAATGCCACTAAGGGGCAACATATGGGGCGATTTTGATTGGGGCTGTGTTGGGATACCCCCAAAACGGGGGGAGTTGTGGAGAGTTAAATAATGGGACAAAAAAGGGATGACAAACCACAACGGAGCGTTATGGAGAGAGGCTTCGATGCCCTGTCTCCTACGTTACGATGACGTGGAGGGGCTATTTTGCCCCTCCATAGAGGATGGTCTAATAATGTTGTATAAGAAGCTTGCCATTCATACCGCTAATTGATGCAAAATATGCAAGTTACTAGAGCTGAAATTTAGCATCTTTTTCACCGTAACAAAAGATAATAATATCCATGATGATGCAATGAAGGAGACATCGATCATTTGGATCTCTCAGAAAGTTCAGATTCAACCCAAACTTATTGAAATTAATTTATTGGATTACATATAGAACAAAGACTGTCAACATATACAAATGTTGACAAACACTGCTAATAAGAATTGTTGGAATTATGGACCGGTTCTGGTAAGTCAATACGGCGAACCGGGTTATGACCCATGAGAGTTACACCGTGAGGTAACAGACCATTAACCCGGTTAAGTTAGTTAACCAGGTTAGATACTTTAACGATATATAATTACATGAAACAAGTTTTGGAGCAAGAGGTGGACTTGTTAGCCCATTGGGTTTATAACTAAGTTAGTTAAACCTAATTAAAGGTTATATAAATACATGATGTTATTGACATAACGTTAACCCTAAGCTAATCCTAGCAAGTCCATCTCATTCTTTCTCCATCCAACAGCCGGCCACCGCTTCACCGCCGCCATCAATGCCGGCGAATGACTAGCCACCACCGCCTATCCGCCACCACCTGTCGGTGCAATAGCTGCCTGTCTACTGGTTCCCCGCCGCCTGTCGCTGTCCGCTACTATCCGGATACCACCACCGCTGCCGTTACCGTCGTGCACTACCACCGTTGGTCGTTGGATCTCGTTGTGTCACCTAGCTCGGTTCGTTAGCCTTCGGTGTCTCAACCGGTTAATTATTAACCGAGGTAAACTTAAATATATTGTTCGTTTATAATTATATATTACATGTTTTTGACTCGTACTCATATTGTTTGTAACCGGATCCTGTCGGGTTTAGTTTTCGGTGCTGATTAATTATATATTCCGCTGCGTATAACTATAATTAATAAGATTAATTATTATTAACCACGTTTATTGAACCGGTTTTAATAAACAAAATTTTAACTGATCACCACTGAAACCCAACAGTGGTATTCGAACCTTGCTTACAACATACGAGTCGAATCCGGTATTTTCACTGGTTCTACATCATAAACTTCAAGGTCGTTGACGTTTTTGATCTAGATAAAATATTAGGGAAATTCTAGTTTGGTCAAAATTTTATTTATTTTATTTGACCAAAATATTGCCCGACATATTTTTCGTTGAATATATAAATCTGGCCCAACCTTGTTTGTTTGGTTGAATGATTATTATTTTGGCCATATGGATGGTTCAAAAGTTGTATTTAGTTTTCGGTTTTGTTTTATGGTTTTTGACCACCTTGATGGTTCAAAATTGTAATAGATAGGGTTTAGTTTTTCATTACTTGTATTAGTGCAATTTTGTAATGAAGAAGACCCGAAGGTAAACCGAGGATGAACTCATGGAGTTCTTGAAGTCAGTGGGAGTTACCAAAGATGACAGGATGCACCAAGAGTCCATCCTTGTGGTTGTTTTGTGTTGTGACCCCTTGACCCGATTGATCTTGCTAATAGGCTCTAGCAAGATCAATCACTAATCTTGGCCATTTAAGATTTACATATTCTGTTTGCTATTTTGGTTGCTTGCTTGATTATAATAGGATTATAATACCCCCAACCTAATACCAAATATATTAAAATAAATTAACCAATCAAATTTTGCAAAATTAAACTAAATTTAATTTTCCATAACTAATAACTTAATAGGTAAAACTATTAACTTAAAATTGGTTGGTTTTATCGCGACAAACTTAGTTTTAATAGGTTATTTAAAACTAAGTGTCTTGAGAGATGAATGATTCATCAAGTTGTCTCGATCAATAAAGTAAAACTGGACTTTTACTCTATTCGGTAATATTTAAAATTAATCCTAATTTAAATCAATAGTGTATGCCATCCTACTATAAGTCACACTTGAGGCATACTACGAAACTTCAAGTGTTTGGAGCTACAGCACCGCACTTGATTTCTAGCCTATCCCTTCAAGGTGAAAGGGTTTCGTTGACACATCCGGCTCTTTCACAAGTGACTATACTAGGGCGACTATTACATTACACTCTTGTTACGTGCTACAGTTGTCTGGAGACTAAGGTGGGCATAGATGAGGCAAAACGTATCTACTTAGGCAAATGTTGTCTTAATAGGCCTCATAAACGAGAGTTGTGCTCTATTCACAATTGGCAATTGTTGTCTGTCGGCCTAATCACTTACTAATGTTGTGTGCTACAGCTGCCATTAGTAACTGGAAGCCAGATTCTCAAGTTCCTATTTACTAATGTCGTTGGGTCACTAATAATAGGATTAAAACATCAAAAATACTAATAAAATTTACTTTTGCTTAATTGAACAGATGTCTACTGATAATAACTCCTCATTCACCCTCAAGTCTATTCTTGAGAAAGAAAATTTAAATGGCACCAACTTTCTTGAGTGGCACCGCAACTTGAGACTTGTTCTCAAGATGGCAAAGAAGCACTATGTTCTCGATGGACCTGTTCCAACCAATCCTGAAAACAATACAGCTGATGCCAGGAGGGTTCTTGACAAACATATGAATGACTCTGCTGAAGTCGCCTGTATCATGCTAGCCACCATGTCTTACGAGCTTGCTAAAGGCTTGGAAGATTTTGGTGCCTATGAGATACTTGAGCAACTCAAGGGCATGTTCCAGAAACAAGCCCGTTAAGAACGCTATGACACCTTGAAGCAGCTTATCAGCTGCATAATGGAATAGGGATCACCTGTTAGTGCGCATGTCGTCAAGATGAAAGGGTACATCGAACAGCTAAGGAAACTTGATTATCCCATGTCAGATGAAATGGCAGCGGATTTCATCCTAAACTCTCTTCCCAGCTCTTACAACCAGTTTGTAATGAATTTCAATATGAATGGCTGGGTGAAGACAATTCCGGAGCTTCAGGAATGCTCAAGACGGCTGAGATGAATATTCCCGCTAAAACAATCAAGTTCCTATGTTTCGATCTGCTGGTGTCGTCAAGTCTAAACCCAAGAACCGGGGTCATAACGGTAAAGGCAAGAAGAAGGTTACTGTTGCTGCCAGGTCTACCACCAACACTAACAAAGGTGTTGCAAAGGTACCACCGCCGCCTCCTGAGGAGCGCTAGTGCTACAAGTGCAACAAAATGGGACATTGGAAACGTAACTGTCCCGACTACCTTGCTGAGCTGAAAAGGCAGAGGACCAATGGTGAAAGCTCCTCTAAAGGTATTTCTATTTACGTTATTGAACTTTTCACTCTCTCTAGCAACACATGGGTATTTGATACCGGATGTGGTTACCCCATCGTTAATGTCTTGCAGGAGCCTGAAAACTATAATAAGCTGAAATAAGGTAGCATGGAACTCATCGTTGGTGATGGGAGGTGAGTCCCAGTTCTTGCAACTGGCACATATCATTTTGCTTGTCCATCTGGCCTTGCAGTTACTTTGAATAACTGTTTGTTTGTACCTGGTTTGACCAAAAACATTATTTCAGTTTCTTTACTATTTGAACAAAGATTTAAGTACGCTGTTAATGGAATTTCTATTTCTGCCTACTTGAATGATATCTTTTATTTTGAGGCTAAACCTCGAAATGGTATTTATGAGATTGATGTTCAAATAAACAATAATGTATATAATCTTTCTAAACGTATAATATCTGGTATCAATGATACATTTCTATGGCATTGCCGACTTGGCCATATAAGCAAGGCACGAGTTAAGAGACCCCAATCCGAAAGGATTCTTGAATCCAGAGGACCAGACTCATTTGATGACTGCGAATCCTGCTTAGCTGGCAAACTCGCCAAAGGCTCCTTCACTCATAAGAATGAACGAGCAAAGGATCTGTTGGGAATCATACATACTGATGTATGCGGTCCTTTTAGAACCATGTCTAGAAATCATGAAAGATACTTCATTTCTTTTATTGACGATTACAGTCGATATGCTTATGTGTATCTTATGAAACACAAGCATGAAACTTTGAAAAGTTCAAAGAGTTTCAAAACGAAGTGGAAAACCAACTCGGGAAAACTATTAAAATGCTTCGATCAGATCGAGGTGAAGAGTATCTCAGCTCAGAATTCATACATCATCTGAAAGATCGTGGAATTGTTTCACAGCTCACTCCACCCTGCACACCCTAACACAATGGCATGAGCGAGAGGAGAAATCGAACCTTGCTAAACATGGTCCGATCGATGATGTGTAGAACTAACTTGCCTCACTCCTTTTGGAGCTTTGCCCTTTTGACCGCCGCCCGCATTGTCAATCTAGCTCCAACTAAAAAGGTAAGCAAAACCCCATATGAGATATGGCATGGGCGTAAACCCAGTTTGTCTTTCCTTAGAGTATGGGGATGTGATGCTTATGACACTAGTGATTCTGATCATAAGCTCGATCCTCGCGGCGTAAAGGTTGTTTTCATCAGATACTATAACCAAAGCGGATATTATTTCTTCCATCCTGATACAAATGTGATTTCAATCAAAAGGAAGGACCACTTTCTCGAGAAGGAAATTCTCGATCGAGAAACTGGAGATAATATTGTCGATCTTGAAGAAATTCAAGAACCACAAGCTACCGCTAAGGAAGTTAGAATGTCTGATCAACAAGTTGTTGCTGCTGCTGATACATTGGACATGAACACAAGCGCTCGCAGAAGTAATAGAACTCGCGTACCAAACTCTAAATACCTATGGCATCTAGATGGTCCCGAGGTCCTCTTAGTAGCCGAGTCAAGCGATGAACCTACTAATTACAAATCTGCTGTCTTAGATCCGGAATCTGAGAAATGGCAAGATGCCATGAACGCCGAGATGCAATCTATGCGTGACAATAAAGTCTGGAACTTGGTTGAGCTACCCCCGAGTGTCGGGTAGTAGGGAGCAAGTGGATTTTTAAGAAGAAAACCGACATGCATGGAAATGAGCAGACTTATAAATCACGGCTAGTCGCGAAAGGCTTTACTCAAACTCAGGGTATTGACTATGATGAAACCTTCTCGCCCGTTGCTATGACTAAGTCGATAAGGATATTACTTGCCATAGCCGCGTACTATGACTACGAGATATGGCAAATGGATGTCAAAACTGCTTTTCTTAATAGACATCTTTCTGAAGATGTCTATATGGTTCAGCATGAAGGTTTTGTCGATCCTAAATATACTAACAGGGTGTGCAAACTGAATAAGTCCATTTATAGACTTAAATAGGCATCTCGCAGCTGGAATCTTCATTTTGGTTTTATCGAAAATGAAGATGAGTCTTGTGTTTACAGAGAGGCTAGTGGGGGCACTATATCATTCCTCATCCTGTCTGTGGATGATATACTGATCATTGGAAACAACATCCCTATGCTTAAAGAAGTTAAGAACTGGTTGGGATCTTGTTTGGCAATGAAAGATCTTGGTGAAGCTGCTTTTATTCTAGAAATTAAGATCTACCGAGATAGGTCTAAGCGGCTTCTAGGGCTGAGTCAAAGTACATACATAGACAAAGTAATGGCATGCTTCTTTATGGATAACTCCAAGAAAGAAGCGCTTCCCATGGCTAAAGGAACTGTGTTGAACAAAACGCAATCTCCGGCAACGGACATTGAAACTAAGCACATGCAAGCGATTCCATATGCTTCAGCGATTGGTTCTATCATGTATGCTATGTTATGTACAAGACCCGACGTCTCGTATGCGCTGAGCATGACTAGTCGTTTTCAGCAGAACCCTGGCATTGCCCACTGGACTGCTGTGAAGAACATTCTAAGGTACCTGAAAAGGACGAAAGACATGTTCTTAGTGTTTGGAGGAGTGGAAGAAGAACTCACTGTAAGGTGTTACACTGATGCTAGCTTCCAGACTTACCGAGATGATTCTCGCTCACAATCTGCTTGGATGAAGAAATTCATAGCCCACCTCGATATGGTTCCAAGTTTTCTTAAACCGATCAACATAATCTGTGATAACACGGGAGCCATTGCTTAAGCCAAAGAGCTCAGATCTCATTACATGGCCAAGCACATTCTAAGTTCCACTATATATAGGATATACTGGAGCAAGGAGACATCATAATAAGCAAAGTAGACACAGATCAAAACCTAGCCATCGTGCACCGCCACTGATTGGTTGTTGGATCTCGTTGTATCACCTAGCTCGGTTCGTTAGCCTTCGGTGTCTCAACCGGTTAATTATTAACCGAGGTAAACTTAAATTCACAACGATTTGGATAATCCCTTTAATGGACGTTTGCATGGATATCATTGTTCCCTATTTCATGCTGCGCATTTTGAATTCTATTTACAGAATCGAGTACAAGAGTGTTTGAATCATCAGTCTCAATTTGTTCGAGTGTGGAGATGTTTCCTAGCACTAGTGGAATTTCTTTAAGATATTTACATCTTATCACTGCTATTTTCTTGAGGCGTGGGATGTTGACGCTAAAAGTTTTCCAGACACAGATGCTCAGCCTTGCTAATTTCAAATATCTCAACTGGTGAAACTGCTCATCGCCAATTTCCCACACGCGTCCCTCGAACGAAGAGTCTAGTAGCTTGAGAACCTCGAGTTTGGGTAACCGTTGAATTGTTAACATATAATTCCAAGGAAGGCTTAACCCTTTTAAAGTCAGCTTTCTCAAAGTTTCAGGAAACCTTGTTGGGTTTGCTAATCCAGGCATGTATGTGTCTATATTCAAAGCTTCAAGATGAGTTAGCATGGCAAAGCTAAGTATTCAATGATCATTGCCTGATGTTGAAGAAATAGAACACCCAAGCTTCTAGATATTAGGAATAAAAGATTCAAGCAAAAATTGAGTCCTGTGATCTAATATTAGTTTGAAAATCGTCTGCAAGTTGAGCAATGTAGGAAAACTAATATTAATTGGGAGGTCAATTCTGTCACCGCGCAAATGCCTTAGATTAACCATCTTATCTGCTGAATATATGAAGCTTCGGTACCCACCTTTAACAATGAGATTTTGAAGGTTCCATACACCAGCCTTTGAGAATGCTAATTCATGACAACATGGCCAAACTGCTAAGTACCTTAAATGAACTAGCATTCTTATGTTGCTGGAATCATCCAGTGGAATGTTTGGTAAATTTAGTACCCTAAGAAGCAAAAAAGAACGAACCCAATATGTAGTTCGATATGTTGACTGTGGACTATTATATAAACACAAAACAGACCTTGTTTGTGTCCAAAAATCTTGCAAATTGATCTCAGACAAAACATCATATTTTGTGAATACACGTCGTTGCTTCACTATGCTGAAACCAGAATCAAAGTAGGGATGAGCAAAACGGGTACTGGTACCTGGTACTGAATCGGCACTTATTTGGTACCGTCAGTACAGAATCGGTACCGATTTGATACCGTAGGTACCGAATCGGTAACAAGTTTTGAGTTTCGGTACGGGAACGGTACCGGTGTTTCCTGAATTTGAAAAAACCAATACCAAGAATTTGAAAATTTCGGTACTGGTATTTTTGGTAGCGGCATCTGCTGGTCCCTAAATAAGAATCAAGATTTATTCTTGACGTTAAATAATTTTTTCAATTTGATTTAATTGCTTCGCTCTGCCGGAACAAGAATCAGAGCCAAAAACTGTTAAAAAATTTTCTTCGTCTACTTTTTTCATGCACAGTTCTCTCAAAATATCATGTAGGCGGCATGATTTAACCCTTCCATCAGAACTGCTATCAGCAACAATTAACAGATTTCTGTCAATACGTGGGACCCAAATGAAAAGTATATAAACTAATAATAATCTATATATATATAATAATATATATAATTGAAAACCCCAAAATCCTAGGTGTCGCAATGTAGTCGCTTCCCCCTTTTATGGAAGCCACCAGATTGCTTGATTTTTAAATAGAGGCATCTCATTAATTTAACCCAAATTTATGGGTATGGGTCTTACCAAAACCAGATAGCTTTTAAACGGGTTGTAACATCTCATTAAATTAAAAATTAATCTTACCAATTATTTGATAGGAAAATCCTATAAAATAGGGATATACTAAAATTTAATATCCAATTTAAAAATAAAAAGATATTATTTATAATCAATAAACAATTTTATAGTAAAAAACATAAGCGGGTCATAGGTCACAAAATCCAGATACCTTTTAAACGGGTTATAACATATCATTTTTGTATGAAACCCTTTCATCACAAAACCCTAAGTATATTATTAACTTTCTTATACTAAAGAAAATTAAAATCCAAAAAGTAAATATAAAAAATGAAAAATGTAAAACAACTATTCTCTGAAACCATCAGATTGCTTTATTTGAAAATGAAGGCTTCTCATGCATTTGACTCGAATTCACAGGTAAAGGTCTCACCAAACCCATGTAGCTCTTAAACGGGTTATAACATCTCATCATATTAAAAATTAATGTCATCAAATATTTGATATGAAAATCTTATAAAATATGGATATACTAAAAATTAATATCCTATTTTATTTAAAAAAGATATTATTTATAATTAAGAAACAATTTTATAATAAAGAAAATAAATGGGTAATGGGTATCATCAAACCCAGATAGCTTTTAAACCGGATTATAACATATCATTTATTTGCGAAACTATTTCATCATCAAACCTCAAGTATATTAATTATTAACTTTCTTACAATAAATAAAATTAAAATCCAAATATACATATATAAATATTGAAAACGAATAATGTAAAACAACCTCCGTAATACGGGGGATAAAATCTAGTATATAATATAAGAGCAAGGTTACAATAAGAAGTAGGTTTTTCGTAAGAAGTGTAAGAAGAAATCTGGACCGTTAGATGCAATATTGCACACAGGGACATGATGGTAATCAACCAAATCTTTTAATTTTGGAATTATATTCTAAATTAAGTCTTTATGAATTATATCAAATCTTTTAATATAACAATGAATTTCACCACTTCCATTGCTAGCATAAGAAGAATCGGTTGAGCTTATTACCAAAACCGCCACCTTTGCATCTTCTAAATTCTACTGTGAGGTATGAGTTATATGTTTTTTGTCTCATTTTTATACCCTTTCACAGTTAATATACATTTGATTTCTTTTTCTCATTTCATTTTATTTTTTTGTTATGCAGGTTAGTCCATTATACAAATTAACAACTACTAAATGGAAAAGGGGAAAAAAAGATAGGTTCACTTTTGTGTATCGACATGTAAAGACTAAATACGCCTACACGCCGCAACGTGCGGGTAGTAAAACTTGTTTGAATTTAAAATTCGGTGTTGTTTATAAATTTGGTGTACAATGGCGGTGGCGACGACGGAGGCGGTGGTGGTGACGGCGAAGGGGAATGGTGGTGGCAGTGGAGTGGGGGTTTACGAAGGTGGTGGCGGCGGAGGGCGGTGGTGGTGACGGTGGAGATGAATGGTGGTGACAGTGGAGCGGGGGTGTACGGCGGCGGCGGCGACAGAGGTGAATGGTGGTGACGATGGAGTGGGGGTGTACGGCAGTGATGGCAGAGTCGAAGGCGGTGGTGGTGACGGCTGAGGTGAATGGTCGTGATGGTGGAGTGGGGTTTGGGACTTATGATTCTATGGTGAATGAAATATCGCCGGCTTAATATGCTATGCTTTAATTAATCTTCTTTGTAGTTAGAATTTATACTAATTGTGTTTTAATTATTAGTGTGTTTATGTTAATTGTGTTTTTGTTCTTGATGTTCTTGGCGTTGTGTTCTAAATATTGATTAAAATCTGGTGTTGTGTTTTAAAACACACTGTAATATAGATTACGATGTATTTTTGGTGTTGTATTTTAATTTTAGATTAAAATATGATAACACAGATTGATTATGTTTTCATATATAATATAACATACTAGACGATTATGCCCCTAGCGTGTTATTAAACAAGGATTAAAATAAAACACAGCGCCTAAAAAACACACTTTTTATCTAGACCATCAGATCATCAAATCTAACGCACCAGATTACTTCTTACACTTTGTAGACACATTCCACTTCTTATTATAACTCCACCCTATAATATAATATTAATATAAAGAAAATAAAATATAACTTGGTTTTCAATGTGTTAAAATGATTTCTTTCAACGGTTTATTTGTTAAAATATAAATAAACTAGGATAAAGCCCGCAGGTGGTTAAAAAATAAAACAAAATGGAATGCTGTGAATCTAAAACAATTAAGAAAAAGAGAAGGCTAACATCAATTCATCTTAGTTGACTTGGTAAGCCACAAACATATTAAAAGCAAGGTTGTGATATCGATTCCCCACCAAAAACATATTTTTCATTTTATCATTCATGAAGGGAAATTGTAAAAATGGAAACTTGTTTACTTGGCAGCCTATGTGAAAGGTCTAATTGAATTACACGTCGAAACATTGTCTTGATTTAATAGTATAGGTAGATAATATCTAAGTTATGGTCAACATTGGAGTTGCCAGGGTGATTTTGGTGGGTAGCCCATGAGTTTTCTTACAAGAGGTTGTGGGTTCGAGTCTTATCTGGATAATTTTTTTTGGGTTAAGACAGGGGATTTTATGTTTTAAGTTTCCTTCTGGATGGGTGGGCCGTGTGTACCACATTATGTTCTTTTAGAGAAAAGTGATCCCATGTGTACACACCTTTGTTGTTCAAAAAGAACAATAGTTTGATCAAAATAACTATCATTTGGCGATCGGAATTTTATCTGCCGCATCATATTTCCATATGGCGAAATTGATTGTCACTTAAGCGTAACGGATTCAAAGGCAGAGCAGATTAGATCTTATTGGCACATAGACTTCAGTCCACTAGAAATTAGTAGCCAATAAAACTGGTTGGCCAAGAAAATCTGGCGCATTGCGGCGCAAAGTCGGCACTAGGGCCATCAAAAAAAATCCACATGGGTTGATATGGATCAGGGCCATTTTAATGTTTTTGGAGGCCTTAAGCGAACTAAAAAGTCGTGGCCCCTTAAAAAAAACTTTTTGTTGTAAATCCTTCTACTTTACCCGAGCTTGGGATCGACAATAATAAAAAAAAATAACGATGATAAATTAGTTAAATTCAAAAGCCTAATAATAAGCGTAATGCAATCTGTGTTAGCATTACCAATTAAGTGAATAGCAAACATAACAATGATAATAGCAAGTAAACTACCTAATTTGTGTTGTGTGTTTCTTAAGTGAAAACTGAAGTTAGCTAAATACATAATGTCCTAACAATGACAAATAGCAATTTAGCAATGTATGAAATCTTGTCTGAAGGTGGGTCGTGAGCGTTATTTTATCGATTCAGTTTCATTTGTTTTTAGATTCTACGCATTTAAGATGATTATTTCTTTCGGTCCAAATCCAATACATGTATATAACTTTTATTTAAAAAATTGGGGGCCTAATATTTTGGTGGCCCTAAGCCCTTGCCTAACTTTCTAAGCCTATAGGTCCCGGCCTGATATGGATAATTTTTTAAAATTGAAATAGGGTTAGATGGATCAGAAGAATTTTTCAAGGAGGTCAGGATGAGTTGGGAAAAATTTAGGTAGCGTTTAGTATGCAGGAATGACAGAGGAAATGAAATAGTTCATTGCATAGGAATGAAACAAGTAGTGTTTGGTTGTTTTATAGAATGGAATCATCCATTATACATGGAATCTCGTTTCATCAAATCATTCATTCCCACCACACTTCTTTTTTCATTTCATTCCTCCTTTACCCCACTTTCTAAACAACACTACCACTTAACAACAGCCACTACCACTACCATCGCTGCCACCACCACTATCATCGTCTCCACCACCACCTTACCACCAGCGCTACCATCGCCACCACTGCCACCATCGTCATCGTAACACCCGCCTTTGTCATCGCTTGACCATCACCGGCACCACCACTGTCGCTGCCTAACCTCCACCACCTGACCTACCACCGTCGCTGCCAACCTACCATCGCCATCACTACCAATACTACAACTGCCACCACAACCACCGCCCCTGCCGCCTGACCGCCACCACCACCCGTCACCGCCGTCACCACCATTTTCGTTGTCGAAGCTACCATCACCACCGTCACCATTACAGTTTTTTTATGTTGGTAAAAATAAATTATTTAGAGATAGAAGTGTTTTTGTTATTTCAAATTTATTCCTACAATTGTTTTGGATACCAGACAACATGAAGTAATAATTCATTTCAGTCTCATAGATTGTCTTGTCCATTCCATTTCTCCCATTCCACCCCCTTCATTCCTTTACCTCAAACCAAACATTATTGACTTTTTGTTGTGGGTTATATTGAGTTTTTTATGGTTAGAATGAACTAAAACAAGGTCAATCCTATTTTATTTCTAATAAAACCCACAATTATAATTTATCTAAACCGAACAGGAACTAAAAATTGACGCCAAACTGAAACCGAAAATGTCGAAACCAAACAAAAGCCAAAACTGACCAAAAAAAAAAAAACCTAACCTGAACCAAGACAAAACCGGGTTTTTTTAATGAACGAGGACGACGGGGACATATTTTAGTTGTTTTACTTTATTCTTTATATATATATATATATATATATATATATATATATATATATATATATATTGAGTTATTATTTTTATTTTATTTTATTTATTTTGAGGGATTTTTGAAACCCTTTGTATTTTAACCTTATTGGGTCAAGATGGGTTACCTTAACTTATCATGAATACACCCATCCTAATTCAAACCCATTCTGACCCATCACACAATCTAACCCAACCCAACTCATTTATATTGCCACCTCTAGTTGATGTGTTTCGGCATGTTATCGGTTGACATTATTAGAAACTAAAAGAGAAAAAAAAGGCAAATGATATTTTTCAAAACATTAAGGATGTCCAGATCGGTTTGAAGCTGAGTCTCTCACTAAAAGCTAGTGGCATCGTTGTACTCTGGGATATAGATATGGTTTGCCAACGTCCTACCTTCTTTAGAACAAAAGAACACTTAGAAAGTTAATCAAGATTGAATGGTAATTAACCTAAATTATAATTAGAAGGGCTAAAATTAAAATATTTTAAAAAGTGAATTAGACGGACGATTCAACCTTTATGTGAAAATGTTATTCCTCAAGAATGATTGCCTCCTCTCGTTAATAATTTCAATATATAACTTACAATATGGACTAACTTAGGAGATGAAATATTTTACAAATAATATAAGATACTTATCAATAAAATCATATTTATTCTATACTAGTATTGTTATCAGCGTGTTGCGCCGGTACTATTTTTATATGGTTACAAATATCGTATTTATTTTGTGCTAATTAGGTTTACATAAAATTTGGCAATTTTGAAATTGTTTAACAGTATCAAATTTGACACATTTGAAGTTGTTTAATAGTTATAAAAATAAACTGTAGGTCCCAAACGGGTGGATCTAACAACAATTCATGGATCAACCAAACGCGTTGCTAGTGGAATATCACACCGGGTCACATTTGGTCTCGGATCTTGAGAGTTATTTTCGGTTTGTTTTAGGTAGAGAGAGAGAACTAGGAGAGAAGGATAACAATTGATAAAAACTTGTTATTCTCATGGCATGCTTCCTATTTATAGGGAAGCATGCATGAGAAATGTTTATAATCAACTAATGCCCAATGGGCTTGTGTACATGGCATTGGACCCAAGATTGTTTACAAAAAGAACATGATAAGCCCAAAACAAAAGATCCAATACAAAAGACTTATAAAAAGAAAACGGGACCTAACAATCTCCCTCTAGTCTTTAGTATTGGAAACCGTCGGTATCATACTCCAAGCATTCGTCCTCAGAAAGTGGAAGTTCAACAAGTCTTTTGATAAACTTGTTGAAAGCTTTAGCTATCCGATCTGTGTTCTGACGGCCAATGTCCTCGACGGTGCGCAAGGGTGAGTTGTAGAGCTTCAAAATGCCTTCCCTGTGCAGACCCATATGCTCATACTCGTCAAACATACGAATTTCGAGCATATTCCTGCAGTGTATGACAGCCTCACCCATTGTGTTATCAAATTCCTAGCCTATAAAGTCTCGGAGAGTGTTTGGAATATAGTGTTCACCATGGTAAATAATGTGACTTTCTTTTGGCGCCCTATACCTCCACATTATGCATGACTGTCTAGTGGCTGGGTCAATCACTCTCGGGTTCTTGAACTTCCGACCCTTATTCAGCTCAAAATCCTTATAACCCACTTTTGACTGATGATGCAGATGACTGGTGACCCAACCGTCCAACTTCTCATCATACTCCCCTGTACCCAAAGCTTTTCGAAGATAATTGATATCAAGCTCTGGTATTGTGCTCAATTCCTTGTGGGTAAGGTAGATGAGATCTCTGCTGTATCTTTTAATCACCCAACTACTGTTCTCCCGGTTGTATTTTGCATATACGATTAATGAATCGTCGTGATAGGGGTAGTTGAGGGAGCGGGTACTGGCACGACTTGTCACTATATGAGTCTTCCGTTTCTTCTTCTGTGTTGCTTGTGACAAGTTGGCGGCTGAATCAATAACGGGAGCATTTGCAGGTGCTTCAGAAGTGGCTTAAACATCAGCATGTGGTGTGTCTAGATTCGTCGAGTAGTTGATGTAGAAATCATCTTTAGGTTCCTCAGCCACATGAGATTGAACTGTTTCAAGAGTTTTCCCAGCTTCAATGAATTCATCCATCACACCTGCAATGTCACATGCAGGAAACAACTCGTTATAAAGATTTTCAATTCCCGCTTTGTCTTCTCTCACCTTCTTTGCAGCCTCGTGTGCAACAGGGTCTTGATGTGTCTCTTAAGTATGTGGAAGTGATTGAGTGGTACCTCCACCTCCACCACCTGCTGCACCAGCTCCGCTATCACCACTATCACCTCCGTCATCGTCACCATTATCATCATCAAAACTATCATGGACATTGTCATCCCTATCATCATCTTCTTCCTCGTCATCATCATTATCACTCTCATCTTCATCATCACCATCATTTCCACCTTCATCATCTCCACCAGCTTGGGTTGAGGTTGTTCAACATGAGACATCCCCAAGCTGGTACCAACAACACTTGCTGCCCGGCCGATCTGTGGTGCAACCCGACCCACAGTCGTCTGTTCCTCGGATCCACCAACCTGTTCAGCTCGCACGACCACACTTGGACCTACGGTAGGTTGGGATCCACCAATCTGTGCCATGATGGTAGACTTCCTCCACATTCCAAAAACAGAATCAAGACGGGCCTCGATGTGGCAAAATCATCATCACGCATTCCAATTAGCTCTGAGGCCGCCTTGTATTTCTCCGTCATCTCCTCGTTTACTTTTGACTGGAGCACATTCAGACGATCCTACTCAGCTATCTTTTCTTGAATAGCCTCTATCTCTGTTCTGAACTTTGTGTTTTTGGCAATGAGCGTACCAAGAGAGGCAGATAAGGCCAACTGTCCCTCTAGCATAGACACTCTAGCGGTAGTCGCCTCCTTATCAATATCCCACTTTGTCACCGTGTCATCAATCTTCTTGAATAAATGTTCTTCAAGAATAGTGGCGGTAGGTAGGTTCTTCTCAAGAGTCTCCACTCTATCTCCCAGTCTAGAATGGGACGCCCTCAGATTGGCATTCTCCCGTGCTTCTTTGTTGAGAAGTTCTTATTGATTATGAATTCGACCTTGGAGTTGATTGTTCAAGGATCATTGATTGTCTATCAAACCATGATGTAGTTCTCTTTGCTGTTCCAAGATCTCAACTCTTATCACCAACTTTGCCTTCTCCTTAGCATCTTCAACTTCCTTCTTTTGATTCTTTATATACTCAAGCAACACCAATTCACGTTCAGCCCTTTTCGCGTTTGATTCCTCCAGGGCGATGATCCTATCGAGGATAGGATCAGCATACACTGGAGGTGTCAAGGACTTTCCTTTGGTGATAGGCTTGGGTGAAAGGATAGTGGTAGGTGGTTTATCGGATAGGATGGGTGGTGATGTTGTTTGGAAAGGTAGTGTGATGGATTGGGTAGGTAGTGGTGAGGTTGTGGAGGTGAGTGGTGTTGAGAATAGAGGTGTGTAGGGTCTGGGTTCTATGGTTGATGATGCTAGTTGTGTTGGTGGAGAGGAAATAAAGGTTTGGGTCCATATGCTTGTGGATTGGATTGGAGAACTAAATATGGTAGAAGTGAATGGTGAGGTAGGTAAGGGTTCGGTTGGTTTTGGTTGTTCAGGAGGTGTTGTTATTTGAGGTTGTTGTGAGGGTAGTGAGGTTGTTTGTAGTTGTGATTGAGGTGGGGAGGGTGAGTCATGTAGCACGGTCTTGGCTCTCTTTGACTTGGATTTGACTCTGGGCTTTGGTTTCTTGTAGACTGGAATTTGGATCTTAGCTACGTCTAGGTCTCTTAGGGTTTTGGCTAAGGACTTGGGTGAAATTACGTGTAGGTCAGGTGTAGAGGAAGGCTTACCTTTGGTAGAAAGCTTGACAACGAGCTTGGAAGACTTCTGGGAGTCTGCAAGCTTCTTCAACCGCTTCAAGGGCTGGCGTTCCTCTTCATCCTCTTCTTCAGCAGCCTTAACTTTGTCAGAAGAACCACCAACAGAAGGCTTATCGGTAGCCTTCCGCTTCAAGTCATGTTTTGCCTTCGTTCTTTCTTCAGGTGCCTCCTCAGATGAGTCACCCTGTTCAGCCTCAACCTCTGGCTCAGACGGTACCTACTCCCCACTTTCCACTTCAGCCTCATCCCCGGCAGGCTCGGTTTCCTCAAACAAACCAAACTTGGGTCCCGGTCTTTCTCCTTGATAATGGTGACCCTTCCCTTTCGTACTCAACAAAATCCCAAAGATAGACTGTTTGATTTCATTGACATGATAAGGCTCGGGCAATGACTTCTTATCCTTAGCCTTCTTGTGAGGTGGCCTGGTGCCTTTGGAATCAAATCATCCAAAAGAAGCTGCACAAATCTGGGATACATGAGCCAAGTTGACTCATTCGTAGCATTCGCCATCATGCACAATAATAGCCTCCGGAAATAATTGAACTTTTCCTGATTTGTCAGTGCAAACATGATCCGTACCCAATCTGCACGCATGATATCAAATCCGCCACGTAAGTCTGACAAACAATGAGTCACTATATGGAATAGAAATCTCCAATATGGTGGTAGATGCTTATTCTCCAAGCTCTTCCACTCAGTGTCATATCCCATATCTGTCACAAACCCACTCAACTTTACCCGGTCTCCTTTCTCATACACATGATCTGGCTCATCCTTGATCTTCAATGCACGCCTGATGTCTCCTTCTGTAATCCTCAAGGTCTTTCCAGCTACCTTTGTGTTGATCGAAAAAGCGTCATCAGCTGGTGTTGCAAATGCCCAGAATTCTGTAACCCATTTTGAGTAAATGGCAGGGTTAGCAGTAATGGCATACTCAAGGGGTGAATGCTTTAGCCCCTTAATCATGGATGTGAACACCTTGTCTTTCTTGTCTTTTGGCTCCTCGAGAGAACAATAAAGGTTATGCGCCTGCAATCATACATCAAGATTATGAGAATCATCATTTATAACTTAAACAAGCACAAGATATACTATATACAAAGCTTAAGTATGTACAAAGTACTTAACTTAGTTAATTACATATAGTTAATTAATTATATACACTTTAGTTTTAATAAGTTAAAAAGTTGATTTTAGTCTATTAAGAAGTTAACAAGTCCAATATACACAAAGTTTGTATGTCCATTATAGTCCAAAAGTCAAACAGTCTATATACGTCAAAACATTCCAGTCGCTCAGCAGTTAATCATTCTGAATATTTTGCTAAGTGTCAATTTTCGCATGAGAAATTCTCATGGATCGTTATTTTGTTTCGCATGGGTATGCGAAGCTAACTAGAAATCCCATTCTCTTTGCATAGACTAGCGAAGCGAAACAAGAGATCATTCGCTTCGCATGGTCGTGCGAAGCGAAACAGAAAGTTCAACCGCTTCGCATGAGGTGTGCAAAGTGAAACAGAAAGATTATTCGCTTCGCATGAGATGTGCAAAGCGAATAGCAATTTTCTTCGCTTCGCATGTCTCATGCGATGCGAAACTAATCTTCCCTTTCGCTTAGCAAAATCAATGCGAAGCGAAATCCTTTTTCCTTTGCGAGTTTCCCATATGCGAAAAACTTGAACTTAGCCCTTTTTATCCCTTTTTTCTTTCTAGGGAGTCACCCATGCCCGAATTTAAGTCCTGGAGATTATGGAGCAAAACCCCTTTCATTTGCACGATCAATTTACCCTCAATAAGTATGAACAAACCTAGATCTACAAACTTTACAAGTCAAACCAAAATCTAAGATCTATTGATGATTCTCACGATCCTAGAGCCTAACGACAGTTCATATAAACCGTCGTCTAGATCTGAAAGAACCCAGAAACAAGATGAACATGTGATGATGGTTTTATACTGTGGGAGCGGGTTCCATTTTGTGATCAATATGTTATTAACAAGGCCGGATTGTGAGAGATAAAGAGGAAAAAGTTAGGGTTTAAAGGATAAGGTAGAGAGAGAAGAGAGAGTTTTTGGTAAAGTGTTGGATGAATAGTGAATGATATTTTGTGTTATATAGGGTCAGCCTATTTCGCGATAAGGTCAAAACATCACGAGTATTCACCGAAAATACTCTCTCAGTCCTCGGTCTTTAAAAGTATTTGTATATTCAAACCCGAAAAATATTTAACCACCGAATCCAAGCACTTGGTTGTTTTTCAAAATTTTCTTGTCGGTCCGTAACTGTTAACGTTTGCAAAAACGATCTCTTTTAACAAAATAAAACAAAAATAAATTATAACTTAAATCAAGATTAAAATAAAATTAAAATTAAAATTAAAATTAAAACATAAAATATGAAAATACCAAAGTAAATAATATTTTAGAAAATAAAAACAAAACAAAATAAAATAAAAACAAAATTAAAACATATTTAAAAATAAAGTTAATATTGAATTAATTTACATAATTTTGTTAAGATTGATCACAAAGTGAAATCATATTGATTTGCAAACTCCTAGATCGCGTTTCCATTTTGATATTATTATGACACAAGTTCATCATTGATTGTAGATATTGTCCACCTATTTAACTTGACAAGTGTTTTGATATCAACGTGATACATTTAAGGTTCAATTAGGCACGGAACTTTTGTGGACCCCACTTAATTAGACATGTTACTAATTCCATCATATCTCGGGCCTACTTTGTTTTAACATATCACCTCAACTTGACTTAAACCTTTTTTAGTTGATCACAATACTCTTATTAACATACTTGACACTTTGTACATTATTTGTGTACACTTGACTTGATCTAGAAAAATTAAAATAAAGCAGAAGATTCAGGGCCTTAACTATCAGATCTTGTATGACTACAAACACATAGAAAGTCTAAGTCTTGAATTAAAATAAATGAAGAAATAAAGCAGAAGTTAAAATTTCTAGGACTGATTCCTTTTCTGACTCTTTTTCTTGATTTTCCTTTTCTTTTCTTTTCTTGACTCTTTTTCTGACTCAAGGAAAATTAAAAATTGACACTGACTTTTATAAGACAACTGTGATCAGGTAAAGAGAGGCTTGGGCATGACATGTGTAATTACATTTAAACCTTCATTGATATGACTTCAACAGAATCATGCAACCGCTTCATAACCGTATAACCACTAGTACCGGAGAAAATTTAGGTTTATATCACCCAACACTTACTCGTTTGTCAAGCCTATCTACACATCCATGAATGACCTTGTAGTCTTTTGATCTACTTTTTTCATGCGCTAGGATCATTACACGCTAACGTACTATCATTTTCCATAAAGTCGGATCAAATTCTTAATCAAACATTTAAATTATCCGACTCCCTCTAAACAGAAGCTCCCTCTAAACGGGATAATTCTTTTTGAAGTTTCTTCAATATTTCTTAAATCGGAGTAAAGATTAAATTAATATTATATAAAAATAAAATCTTTTTGTTAAGTCAAGTGACTTGTTTTTGCTTTTCTTAAGATGAATTGAAAATCTTTTTGGTGAGTTAAAGTTAACTCATTTTCTCCCTCTGAAATTGTGACATATTTTAAAATATTTACAATTTTAAAACAAAAGATTTACTCAAAAGAAATCATACCCAAAGATTCAACGAGAAATAAAAATCGGGCACAACTAAACGCTTTTGTAAAGAGATCTGCAAAATTAAAATCAGTATGGACCCTTTTTATATTGACAAGCTTACGATCAAAACAATCACGAATAAAGTGTATTCGGATGTCGATGTGCTTTGTCTTAGAGTGCTGAACCGGGTTTTTAACAATCGCAACGACAATCACATTATCACATTTGATCGTTGTATCATAGAAATTCAAACCGTAATCTAGCAGCTGATGTTGGATCCAAATGACTTGGGAATAGCAACTGGATGCGGCGATGTACTTGGCTTCTGCTGTGACACTGTGACTTGCTTCTTGCACTGCCATGAGATCAACTTGTTTCCCAAAAATTGGCATCCTCCCGATGTTAAATTTCTGTTTAAATCGCATCCCCCATAATCACTGTTAGTAAAGGCATAAAGTTCCAAGGGAGACTCTTTAGGATACCACAGTCCCAATTAAGGTTTTCCCTTCAAGTATCTGAAAATACGTTTGACAGCGGTCATGTGAGATTCTCTTGGATCTGACTGATATCTGGCGCACTAGCAAACAGGGAACATGTTGTCTGGTCTGCTTGCAGTGAGATACATCAGTGAGCCAATCATTGACCTATACAGGTGCTGATCAATTGGCTTTCCTAATGGATAAGGAGCGAGGATTGGTCGAGTAGCGACTGGTGTTATGAATGCAGTTGAGTCCTTGAACCCAAATTTCTGAACAATGTCATGAACGTACTTCTCCTGATGAATCAAAGTCCCATCCGTCTTTTGTTCAACTTGTAAGCCCAGGAAGAAAATCACATCTCAAATCGCTTCTGCATAAAATCTGAAAACTTCTTGCACAGATTCTCATTCGTGGACTCGAAAATAATGTCATCAACATACACTTGACCCGGAATCAGATCATCCTTAACCTTCTTGACAAAGAGTGTTTGATCGACAAATTCCTCTTTTGTACCCATTCTTCACCAAATGGTCAGCCAGTGTGGCATACCAGGCACGAGGTGCGTGGTGAAGACCATAAGTGCCTTGTCAAGACGATAAACATGATCAGGATTATCTGGATCCTCAAAACCTGGAGGTTGGCTGACGTAGATTTCTTCTTTTACCTTTCCGTACAAGAAAGCGGTCTTCACGTCCATTTGATATACTTTGAAGTTCATATAGGAGGCATAGGACAAAAAGATACAAATTGCCTCTAAATCTGGCCACAGGTGCATAAACTTCATCATAATCAAGTCCCTCACATTACCAAAAGCCTTGCACAACAAGCCAGGCTTTGTTTCTGATGATAACCCCCTTGTCGTCCTTTTTATTTCTGAACACCCACTTTGTTCCAATCGGTCTTTTATTTTCTGGTTTCTTTACTAGGCTCCAAACATTCAGCTTCTTGAACTGCAATAGTTCTTCTTGCATGGCTTCAACCCAAGAATTTTCTTTCAATGCGACTCGATAGTCTTTGGGTTCGACCTATGAAATAAAACAAGCAAAAAGACACCTGTTAATGTTACCATAGTTACTGCGTGTTTGAATGCCAGCAGATGGATCTCCAATGATATTCTCAATCGGATGTCGTCGGTGGATCGGCAACTGAGGAATTTGTTCGACATGCTTGACTGGTGTTGCTTCAAGCTCGATGGATAAGCTCTCTATGGGATGAAAGACAGTAGACACATTGACAGGAGCATTTGGTTGAGGATCACTGGCACCTTCTTGTTGATCAACCAAATGTTCATGAGCAATGGGACCCTCCCATAGGTTCTCATAGAATGGTAGAACGATGGCTGGAACTGAAGTTGAGTCAGTGTTGCCTGAAGCTTCATTCACAACTTGTTCAACCTGAGCAGCTTCGGTGTTAGTATCCGCAGCTACATCTTGATTTTCTTCTTCTGAGGGAGGTGTGGGAACAGATTCCACCACACTTGGATCAGCTGGAGGATTTTCAACATGTTCGGTCCGGTGATTCTCCACATTGTCGGCTGACACGTATGAATCGGTATCCGAATCTGTGGTCTCTTCGACAGTGGGCATTTCAGTTGTGATTGTGGCTGGATGGACTTCATTTACCGGGGCTGGTTGATTAGCCACGGGTGGAGCATTTAATACTGGAGCAGGAACAGCTACGTGAATGTCTTCCAACCTCTACACACATCTTGTATCAAAGTTGACTGATCATTTTCAGGTTGAACAAGAGCAGAAACAACATGGGAAACTGGTGGTCCAACTGGTGTTACGTACATCCCTCAAAACTACTTGAACAGACTTTCATAATCGAACATCCAGTTAGGACCGTTGTGTGCATCTGTATGGTTCACTTCTTGCCAATCAATGTTGAATGATTCCAAGATTACTCTGGTTTTCTTGTTGTAGACCCGATAAGCACTTTTGTCGACTGCATAGCCTACAAAGTAGCACTCATCTACTTTCTTAGCAAACTTGGAGGTTGAAGTGGCATTTGTTTGGAGCACTGTGCAAGGACATCCAAACGTTATGAAGAAGTAAACCCTTGGCTTCGTTCAATAAAAGACTTCATAAGGAGTCTTGTTCAATCTCTTATTCAGCAACACACGGTTCTGGGTAAAGCAAGCAGCATTGATGGCTTCACCCCAGAAAAACAAGGGAAGTTTTGAAAATGACAGCATTGTTCTTGCAGCTTCAACTAATGTACGGTTTCGCCTTTCAGCCACCCCATTTTGTTCAGGAGTGTAAGGGGCACTGAATTGACGAAGGATCCCCTTGTTGTGACAAAACTCATTCACCACCTTGTTGCAGAATTCTGTTCCGTTGTCACTTCTGATGCACTTGACTCTTTTATCTGTTTGATTCTCAACAATACAATGAACCTGAGTAGAAACTAAGTGTCTCGTCCTTATGCCCTAGAAGAAAAGTTCAACTGAAACGCGAGTAATCATCAGTAATAACCAGACAATAGGCTTTTCGACCTGTTGCCAAAGGTTGAATTGGACCAAAAAGATCCTTGTGTAACAGTTGAAGAGTGGAGTTTATGGAATTGACAGTCTTGCGTCTGTGAGGAAGTTTTTTGCTGTTTGCATTTAGAGTAGGGTAATCATTTTTCAACACAATGAAAAGACTTTACAGGCAAACCCCTCACATGGTCGCCTTTAACTAACTTATTCAAGTTCTTAAAGTTGATATGAAACGTCGATGCCATAAGAATGAGTCGTTCTCCGAGGCCTTGGAAAGTAGACAAGAAGGAGTCCACATAGAATAATTGCTTCTCATATCCAGAATGTAGCATCATTGTGCCTCGGAGTATGCATCATAACCCACTCTTTCAGGACTTTAAAACCTGGTTTCAGAATATGACACTCATTTTCTGTAAAGAGAGTTGAGAAATGCTTATATAAGTCCCAAATCTGGATCACTACAATTATGATATCAAAAATCTAGTGGTTGGTGCGGAATTCCAACACTAGATGATTCAAGAACACAAACAATACACAAACACGTAGAACAAAAGAATGACTTCAAAACACACGTTAATATTAACGTCGGGTGCTTAAGCACTAACAATACAATCCTCGTCTATGATAACCCTTAGACGGCCAAAAACACAAGTGACCGAACAACTAACCCTATACAATGCATTCTATATATATAGGGAACTAACCACTCAAGCCCAATACTAACCAAAAGCCCACCGAGATCCAAATGGATCTCGGTTTACATACACGGCACAAACAAAACAAACATACTAAGTACAAACCAAATAACTAGGCCCAACAATCTCCCCCTTGGTTTGTAGCTTGGTTCTCAATCATGCTTTATATAATCGATGTCAGCGTCTTTCAAACCACATGCCCAAAATTTGCATCTGATAATAGAAGCCACCATGCTTGTATATTCTTTTGTAGTCGGTTCAATAATCGGGTTGGCAATTTTCTGAAATGCACTGAGTGTCTTGATGTCTTTCTCTCCAAGCTTCAGCAGATCTCGTGGGTCAACAAATCTATACTGCCCTTTGCCCTTCTGCAGATGAACAACCACGGTAGCAGTTTCACTGTCATACATCCAGAATCTCATATTATCCAGAGTACCATCTGGAATAGCTTTAGGCACAGGAATACGAGTGACTTTCTTTGTAGCAGGCCACATGACATTGACCATTGTCTTTCATGTCTTTGGATCCACGACCCCCTTCGCTTTCTTCAAGAACGAGTCTGTAGTTGGCATCTTTGGAAAGCCTTGATCAACTTGATTTCTCAGAAAGTTCCAGAAATCCCTACCACGTTCATCATGTGTCGGATTATGGAATGGGGAGTTTATCAAATCACTGAGATCCACCTTAGTCCAAGAGCCAAAGTCTTTCATCTTATTATAGTATTCAGTGGTCCCGGACTTCCATTTAACCCACCACATGTTCTTTTCAGCATCTAAACCCCATGACACAACTCCAGAACGATCTCTATACTTATCCGAAAAACCCTTTTGAAGAGTAACAACGAATCCGTCTGGGTGATCGGATGATTCAACATTTTGATTGGAGTTTTTCATCACCAGCAACTTCTTCTGAAGTCTATCCGACTTTTCTTTGGTGAGTGGAGGTTCAGATAGATACTGTATCAGCGTCTCAGATTCATCTATACTTTCAGAAAGACGAACAGTAGAGCTACCACCTTGATCAACGTTTGACATATTTGAGGTTTTATCATTACTACTCTTGAATTCATCCCTAAACTTTTGAACAAGCTTTTGTTGGAGGTCTAGATAAACGGCAGTTAACTCTCCCATGTTGGACTGAAGCTCTTTGATCTTGGAGTCTTTATCAAAATTGCTGGCTTCCAGCTCTTGAATACGCATATCTTTCACGACAGAATCTTGTTCAAGTTCAAAGACTCTACGTTGAAGAGCTTGCACATCAACGGGAGCATCTTCAAGCACCACTCCCTTGCCTTTATCTAGCAAATATCTTTCTTGCATAGCCAGAATCTGAGCAACCTTTTCGGAAACATTTGAGCTTGACTGACCCGGATTGGACGGGCCAGAAGATCCAGAAGCAACATCAGTGTATGGCATAGTAGCCTCATCAGTGGATGGAATATCTGACTAAAAATCAAAATCACGAGCAATGTCATCAAGCATCTGATCTTGAGTCAGTGGCTCTGCAATGGATGAACATGGTTCAACTTGAGAGTCTGGAGCTTGTGACTCAGGTTGTGATTGTTGCTGTAGGCTAGTGGTTGTTGTTGCTGGTGTTGTGGTTGTTGTTTCAGTTTCACGAACCAGCACACCCGATCTCGGATCTTTCTTTCTGCGCTTTCGTTGAATGAGATCAACGGCTGGTTCCTCAAGGATATCAACTTCTTCATTTACAACAACTGCCTGAGGAGGCTTTAGAGCAGTTGACTGTAATAATTCTTTGAAAGCTTCAAAATCTCTTAATTGCTTATCAGTCAGAGCAGTATCCTTTTCACGGTGTTCTGTCTCTTCTTCTTCATCTGAACTGATCTAGAATGCAGCAGATTGCCTTTGAACAGGTGTCACATGTTCATCGACAATTTGAGCTGTAACTGGTACAGCTTCAGTCTCAGCAAATTTACCAAACTTTTCCAGAGCATTTAGGTCCTGATAGACAATCTTGGAGCCTTTCCTGGACTGCTTCATTAACCTAAAGGTGTTGGGTCCCATTGACTTCATGTCCAATGTATCAACAGATTTGACAAGGTCGATGTAGTGAGAGTCAAAAATCATTTGCAGAAATCTGGGATACATGAGGAACATCTCTTTCTTCTTCCCTTTCAGATTGCTCATCATTTCATTAAAAACGAACTTGGAATATTTATAATTCCAATCCATGATCAGAGCAACAATAGCAGACATCTGAGTATGACCGATCTCGCAGATCCCCCCTTTCTTCCTGACACGCATGTGAAGAACGTGTGTATCAAAAACCTCCAGTATGGGTGAAATAGTTTCTTGATTGCTGGAGGATAAGCACCCTCATAACCAATCCTGGTAAGAATCTCAAAGACGGCAGTAGCAGAGTATTCTGTCGGATGATCAGGTTGATCACCAAACAAAAGCACATCCCTTATAATATTCTCTGTGATGACGACCGGCTTATTCTGCACTTTGGAGTCAATCGACACAACTCCATCTGCTCCTCGTGGATTGATTGAGGCATTATTCCAAAAATCGGTGATCATCTTTCTGCGAATGACAGGGTTTTCTCGTAATGCTTGAGAGATCCTGCAAGTGTTGAGGCCGACAATCATAGACTTGAATTCCTTGTGGGCCAGTGGTGGATCAAACAAATGTCCAACTATGTTATGTGTGTCCACAAACTTTAACGGAGCTTGATCAGTCATTTCTGCACCAACCGAATCAAGTTAGTAAATACAAACTTAACTCTAGTTATATTTTAAAGCAAATTAGTCAATTTTTAAAACATGAGGGGCCAATGATGACAATATCACATTTGATCTCGGTCCACAATCAGTTTTCTATCAACAAGAGATGTCGGTCTAATAAGGTTTTCTGTCAAAAACAAGTGTTTTCTGTCCAGATTAACCGAGTTCTCGGTTAATCCCAGCGTTTTCGGTCAACGAAATTCAACCGAGAACATGAATTCACGGTCAAGGCTGGGAGATCTTGGTCAACGAAAGTCAACCGAGAACTCCTTGACAGCTGGGGACAGAGAACCCTTTGGGTTTCTTCTTGGAATGTGTGTCGTCTTCTCCAAGTCACCGAAATCTCCATTAATCCTGCAACGCAACCCCTTTAACTTACAACAATTAACCCTAAAACAATTCTCCAAGTTAATGACGGCATAAATCCTTGCATCTCACAAGAGTAAGCAGTTTAGAGATCACTCATTACCTGTAACACGATCAAAAGAGCACCACATACAATAGAATGTGATTAGCTTATGTTTGTGGGATTTTCGGCTGAGTGGTTTGAGAGAATTTGAAAGTGTTATTGAGTGAATGAGAACAAAATCTGGAATAAATATTATTTATACCCAAAAGAGATGGGCCGAGAACCCACAAACAAGCCCAACCCTTTGTTTCAGCCCAAAGACATGTAATCTCATACCTGGCAATCCAGTCTAAAGCCCAAAGTAATACAAACACATTGAAAACGACCCAGTTAAATCACACGTTTCGAGGAGAGTGATTTCGATATAAAACATAAAAAAAACATAAAAACATAAAGAAAACAAGAATACGTTTTTTTTATATGAAATATAACCTTTTGGCGATCAAGATACTAACGGGCTCGTGTATGACTGGGTAATTGCTTTTCTGCCTATTATTCGGAGAGATGTGTCTAGGGACATGCAAAAATTTTCAAAATGACTCTCAACAATAAGTTTAGTAGATTTAGTTTATATCACTTCAACTTTTACGCATCATGGAAAGCTACCATACAAATTAATGACTTTTCTAGAGCCTTTTGAGCTTAATAACTTCACCCGTTAGGCACATAGAAACAATATATCTATCATTTTCCAAAGGTGGATCAATTTTCATTTGAAAATATTTGAAGCTACCCAAAAGCTGTTAACTGAATAGTAATATCATTTCCCAAAAGACAGTTTTGAGACTCGATCACCCCGGTCACTCTTAGATTTCAGGTAAATGGCTATCCCGTATGTCCACAAGTGGTTAACAGGACCAAACACATATGAAATTACATGTCCTTCCAACTTAGAGTTATCGACATAATTTTAAGTGAAAGAATTTAAAACACGAAGCATATCACAATCGCTCCAGATGGTTTCAGTCTTTAGACAAATGGCTATCCTCCGTGACTCTACAAGTAGATCACCGGACCAAACATATACAAGTATATGTTCTTCAAACTTAAGCAACCGACATAATTTTAAGCGGAAATGAAACTTACACACACAATATATATATTTTTTTATTTTTCTCCCCCTAAAATTGTACAAATTACGAAGATATGTACGAGTTTACACTCAAGAAGACTCAATCCTCGAAACTAAACACAAGCCACCACTTTTCAATGGTAACAAAATCCTTAATGGGTAATCCACGTACCAAATCATTTTTAGCAAGTCGGTTTAGATTTTTCATATTTGCATGACCAAGACGACGATGCCAAAGCATAGCATTGTGTTCCGACACTTTTGAAAACAAGCATGTTATTTCATCAGGAACACTTTTGTTCATGTCGATCACATAAGCATTATCTTTTCGTTGTGATCGAACAAGAATCCCGTCTTCTGGTATAATGATACCCGGTTTCAAAATCAAACACTCCTTTTTAGTAAAATGAGTTGTAAACCCTTTATCACATATTTGTTACACGCTCAATAAACTGTGCTTCAGTTCAGGAACAAAATTTACATTTTCAAATTTTAGAACACCGTTACTTACAATTTCTGGCAATATGACCGGGAATGCCACAGTTAAAACACGTTTGTCGCTTTATGTAAAAATCATTTTGGGCAACTCATTGTCTGGACTGGTTGTGTGGACCAGTTTGTTTAAACTTGCGAGTACCATGTTTCACATTGTGAAACTTATCACCTTGTTTGTCATTAGAGCATCCCTCTTTAACAAATTTGGGTGGTAGATACTTGTTGAAATTTTTAGATTTTTCAATTTTATTTGAAACCACATTTTTAGAATTTAAAGTTTCAACTGAATAAACCACACAAGAATCGTTGCTCTTTAAAACAGAGCCCACACAAACAGTCGGAATAGCATAATTCAAAGCAGGTAGTTTCAAAGTAACATCAGAATTAAAGTCTTTATAAGCTTCATCATCCTCATCAGTCCAATCCTCAACAATTTCTTTCTCTGCACATGAAGTAAACACGTTAATATCGTTCACTCTTGAGGTGGATGCACTCACATGATCAGATATGTCATTCTTATCATGTTTACCGTACCTCATGTCCTGTACACCTTTTCTTCATGTTCTTTGGTGACAGGAAGTTGAACATAGTTGTCATTATAAGGTGGAGGTACCTTGCTGTATCCTAATCCCTCACCTTCCTTCTTCTTCCACCATAATTGATTATCAATCATTGAATTAACTACCTTACTGGAACCCTCGAACTTTTTAAAATCAAGTTCAGCTCTTTCAAATTTAGCATTTAAGTTCAAAATTTCCAATTTGGAGGCTTCCAGTTTAGCAGTTAATTCAGCAATTTCCTGCTTGGCATCTAGGTGGTGACAACACTTTATGCTGAATTCAGACTTAAGCTTAGAGAGATCCTTTTTATATGCTTCTATTTTATCTAAGAAGGATTTTTCATTTTTCTTAAGTTTAAAGTATTCTGATTTTACTCTTTCCATGTCTCTGATTAAGTTATCATTATGAAGTTTATATAAGTTGATTTTATCAACACAATCTAGAGAGCATGGTTGAAAGCTTACCTCAGATGAGTTGGAGGGAGTGAACGCCATGAATGCAAATTGAAGTTCCTTGACTTACTCCTCAGCAGCGTTTTCCTCTTCAATGTCTTCAACATTAGCAAAATTTGCGGTCAGATTTCCAATGTTGAGAGCGGCCATCTGATCCTCCCAAGAGAACTGTTGAACAATCATTCCCCTTTCACCATTTCCCGAACTCTCACCAACATCTCCCCTAGCATTACTTACTGGAACCAGTGCCCTTTCTGTGTTTCCTTCCTTCGCTGGGTTAGTGCATTCACGAGCAAAATGACCCGGCTCGTGACAGTTATAGCATCTCAGAGTGTTCTTGTTAAACCCCACCTTCTAATTATTAGGCATGTTCCAATTGTTTCTACCAGTCCTCTTAGTGAATTTCTTGGCACGAAACACTGCCATGGCGATTTGCCAAGCGATATCCATTTCCTCAACATCATCAGGGAGAATCTGATTGAATTCAGCAGCCACAATTGGTTGAACCAAGTCTCCAGCTAGAAATGCATTATAGTAGTTCATGAACCCTGCCATTAAAGCTCTGTTCTCCTAAGTCTCTTTCAGAATGGAGGGAAGCTGGCTTGAGTTCTGACCTTGACCAGCGCCAGCTGATGAAGGTTGTGCAGACTTGGTGAAGAAAACTGGAGCTTGTTGAGGCAGAGTAGAGGAAGACTGGCCTTGAGTAGACTTAAACATCTGAAAGTTTCCTTGGGTAGGAGGTTGCTGATTGGCCTTGAACAATGAAAAACTATCTTGAGAAACAAGAGCATTGTTGGAAGCAACGTTGTAACCAGCTGCACTGTAAGAGTTCGCATGATTTATTGCACATTGCTGGTCGTCCATTTCACATGCCTTGATAGTAGCCATCATCTCAGAGATAGACATTCTGTTGAGATCTTTAGTCTTCTTGATAACCGCAACATTCATATCCCAGCTTTTGGGTAATGAATTTACCAACTTGTTTATTTCAGACGTTGCCAGATAAATGCTTGCGGATCTCATCTCAGTCACAAGAGCTATGAATCTTTGAAGTTGTCTCTCCAACGATTCTCCCAACACATGATTGAACATATTAAATTTCTGTCACAAAAAATCTTGGCGACTTCTCTTCATGTCTTCATTTCCTTCTACACCTCAATCAACGCCTCCCACAACTCCTTGGCAGATTGAAGTTCTCTAAAACTTAAAGTGATCTCAGGTGAGAGAGCCATAGTTAAAGTTGATAGGGCCCTTTCATCCTCTTCAACTTTAGCAAAATCATCATCATCATACTGTGCAACCGGCTTTACAACAACCACGGTTGAATCCTCACGTTGATATGTGATGATTTGGGGTCCTCTAACTATGCTTCTCCAGATCTTAGCATCTTTCATTTTAACATACTTCTCGAATCAAAATTTCCACTCACTAAACCCCTCATGAGACAATAGACGAGGTACACGAGTGGTTGTCCCCATTATGGAATCCAGTTCTTGATGAAGTAGAGCATTTGATGACACATTGTTGTTGGTTAATTGTTCCATTTTTTAAAATTAGTTGAGAATTGATTTTGGTCCAGACGATTTATAGTCCTAGTCCAACTATCGGGTCCAAATCAACTAATTAGGTCCAAATAGAGCATGCAATTTACTGAGCCAAGAACTAAAGGTTGACCGAGAACACCTTCAGTCAACAAAGAACACCCTTAGTTGACCGAGAACACTGATACTAAACCGAGAACAATGATTATTGACCGACCTGAAAATTCAAGTCAGCCGAGAACTGCCCTAGCCGAAAACTGGTAGTAGTCGAGAACCAATTGTAGCCGATAACTAAGTGTAACCGAGAACTGATTGTGGCCGAACACAAGATGTAGCCGAGAACATTGATTCTCACCAAAAGTGAATCTGTAGCGTAACAAACTTCCGAGAAAGTTGGGATTTTGTTTTGTTTCCAAACCAAAACCAATCTTTCCCCAAAAGTGACTCTCCTTCTTCTCCGATTACTTGTTCACCGAAAGTACAAGCAAACCACCAATAAATCAAGATCTTGAATCCTTTATATCACAATAACGAGCCTGAATAGGTCTAAGGCTCTAATACCAATTGTAAGTCCCGAATCTGGATCACTACAATTATGATATCAACAATCTAGTGGTTGGTGCGGAATTCCAACACTAGATGATTCAAGAACACAAAAAAAACACAAACACGTAAAACACAAGAATGACTTCAAAACACACGTTAATGTTAACGTCGGGTGCTTAAGCACTAAAAATACAATCCTCGTCTATGATAACCCTTAGACGGCCAAAAACACAAGTGAATGAACAACTAACCCTATACAATGCATTCTATATATATAGGGAAATAACCACTCAAGCCCAATACTAATCAAAAGCCCACCGAGATCCAAATGGATCTTGGTTTACATACGTGGCCCAAACAAAACAAACATACTAAGTACAAACCAAATAACTAGGCCCAACAGCTTATCACAGATTTGGGAGTCACTTAGCAAATTGTGGTTGAGCTGTTCGACTTCATCAAAGGTCAAGGTACCATTTGAGACATTTCCTTGTTTCATGACTTCTCCTCCTACGTCACCAGTAAAGGAGACATGTCCGCCATTGAATGTTTTGACATCAAACAACAACGACTCATCTCCTTTCATGTGTCGGGTGGAGCCACTGTCCAAATACCAAATACTGTTGATAGGCATTCCAGTCTGACCCTTCACACACGAACAGCTAGTTAGTAGAGGGGTCCCGAGACCTGGTAGTCCCGGGAAGATTAAACAGAACATCACCAAGTTTAATTTTATGATTCTTGAAGATATAATCTTTTGGTGAATCAGAATCTGAAAAGCAATCCCTCGAGGAACATGAGTTGTAATTTCCTTGGTTTTGGAAAGGTTTTCTGGATTGCCTTCGTTTAGGTTTGGACTTAAAAATACATTAGTGTATTTCTTTTTGAAAACATTTGAAGGGATCTTTGGCTTTCAGCTTCTGAACCATTTGCTAACGTTTATCTTTCCCTTTGAGTTAGCCAAAATGGTTTCTTTGGTTTCTGACCCTTTTGGTTTAACATCTGTCTCACTGGCAGTGGTGTGAGTTTGGTGAGTCATTTTCTTAGGTTTGGGCTCAACTGTAGGAAATGCCTGACCAAACTTACTGTTTAAATCTCTTTCTTGCTTGTGCCAGTTCTTGCAATGTCTTGCAAGATAAGAAGGATTTCCACATACAAAGCAACATTTTCTTTGGTTGCATCTATAGACCTCTTGCTCACTGAAGTATGTGTGATTTGACATATAAGGTGATGTAGTTGGGTTAACATGATTGTAACCTCTATCTGTCTGATAATCATGATCATTTGAACGTTGAGTAACAAAATAATTTGAATGCCTAGGTTTCTGTCGAGAAATAGGTACTATCAAACTGGTTATCATGTTGAGGATTTTTGTTGCAGTTTGTATTTTGAAAACGAGGTTTTCTTTGGTGGCATGTATTTACAGGATGTGCTTGGTTTTTCATTCTCAAAATTTGATCTTTGATTTTTTAATTCCTCAACATTATTACCAGTTGATAAGCAGCTAGGACCACTCTGTTCATCAACTTTGTCTTCAATTGTTTCATCAAAAACTGTTTCACAATCTGAATCAGATGAAGAACATTCATTTTCATTACAATCATTTTTACAACTTTCATCACTTGAACTTCACAAAATACAAGATTAGATCCTGACTTTAAACTTCCCAACATTGATTCACACACTTATTAGAAACTGGATTGTTAATTGATTTTGTTAGATCCACACAAGATTCAAAACGTGGTTCTAACTCTCCATTTTGCTTACCACCCAAGTTAACCTTCCCACAATCACCATTGTTTACATCACCTGCTTCATAAGACACATTGATGTTAGATTTATCAGATGTTAGGACTGGAGCTGGAGTTTGTGAGATGGGAGGAACAAATTTCATAGGTTTTGGTATTCTACCAACCCTGTATGACATTTCTTACTCAGGAGAAGTATTGTAGCTGAAGTGGGGCAAGCTGGTATAATTATCGTTTAGAGGTGGTGGTACAGCAGTATAATTATACCCTAGCCTAGCCTTCAGCTTACTACTTCTCTGGGCTCTAATAATATCATCTAATTTCTTTGATGATGTTTCAAATCTTTCGACTATCTTTTCTTGTTTTCTTTTATCAGAAGCATCGAGTTTCAAACTTTCAATTTCATCTTTATGTTTTGAAATTATGTTCTTATAATAAATTACTTCTTGCTCTGCTTGAAAATTTTTAATTCTTAGTTTTGCTACATCATCACGATGAGTTTCAATTTTCTCAATGTAAATCTTATCAGCTTTTACATATTCAGTGTTCAATTCTCAAAGATTTGAAACTTCTTTCAAGACTTCATCATAATTATGTCTATAAAATTTAACCTTGTTTATGCAAGCTTGAGAACATAAGTTGCTATATACCTCATCAGCATGTGATGCATGTGAACTTGCAGCCGAAGATGAAGACGCTTCATTGTTTGAAGAAAAAGCCATCCCTACCATGTTGAGTGGATTCTACAACTCCTGAAATTGGTCATCCCAATCCATGCCGGTATGGACCTCTGTTTGAGAGACAAGGGCTCTTGAGTTTGAGCTTGAGCTTTGATTGCCCTTGTGTAGATGATTTCCAATTCTTGGCACTGAATTGCATGTCTTCTGCACCTCATGCTTCTTTCCAGCTAACATGCTATTTTCCTCATCTGTCACACGAATGTCATTAGTTGGTTTGAGAGGATTGGTGCATTCTCTTGAAAAGTGACCTATCTCACCGCAGTTATAACACCGAAGTTTATCCTTATCAAAACCAATCTTTTTTCTGTCAAAGTCCTTAAAACTGTCTTTTCCATAAGTTTTCATGAAGTTTGTATCTCTGTGTACTGCCATAGCCATTTGATACTTGATGTCCATCTACAGTGTTTCGCATGAGTTGCTACAGTACCGAGTTGCTACAGTGCATGCGAAATCCTTTTTTCGCATGAGTTGCTACAGTGCCGAGTTGCTACAGTACCTCCCTCCCCCGTGCGAAGTGCTATAGTACCTCAGCGATGCGATTGCTACAGTACCCCCCCCCCCCCCCGGCGATTGCTACAGTACCTCTGAAGCGACTGCTACAGTACCCGATGCGAATTTTTTTTTTTTTTGAGAATATAACACCCAAACTTCCAAAAAGTCAAAAAGACTTTAGTCTAAAAATCAATAAATCAGCCTAGATCTGAGTTTTTAAGCCGAATTTGAGCTCGGACACTAAAAGTTAAAACACTAAAAACTTAGATTTGGTGATTCTCGGGTATTTCCAAGGTGTAAGGGACTCCAAAAGAGGTGAGTAACACGAAATCAACCTCAAATCCAACAAAAACTAAGATCAAAACCCGAAAACCACAAAAAGTCGAGCCAAAAGCTCTGATACCACTTGTAGGTCCTCTAGATAGATCTCAAGACTTAACTCGGATCAATCCGTTTTGTTGGTTAGCGGAAATCACCAACGACACTCGGATCTCGGATCTTAGTTTGTTATTACAAAAGAGAGAAAAAGAAAAGTAGGTGAAGAGAGAAACTTTGTTTCCTTGGAGTTGTGTGTTGTGAAAGAGTTTGAGAGTTGGAGAAATGGGTTAAGTGGCCCTTTTATAGGGTCTCCATTTCTACAATACTTACAAAATAAACGTACCGAGTACGCACTACACCGACTAAAAGCAAACTATAACGACATATACAATCCTAAAAACAATATATAATATTAGCCCTACAGCATGCTTCCTATTTATAGGGAAGCATGCATAAGAAATGTTTATAATCAACTAATGTCCAATGGGCTTGTGTACATGGCATTGGGCCCAAGATTGTTTACAAAAGAACATGATAAGCCCAAAACAAAAGATCCAATACAAAAGACTTATAAAAACAAAACGGAACCTAACATAACCAACATTTTTTTAGTGCAAAATCTAAAGTTAAAAGTGTAGGTGTACATTTTTATTTTCTTTCGTTTTTTGAAAAAATGTGACGATACATGTGTCGCTTGGTTAAATATTTAGCGAAAGGTTGAACATATTTCTAAAACATTGCATATAAAAAGTTTAAAAGAAGAATACTTTCAAATAGTTATAGAAGTAAATTAACGATTAACTTAAGTTTAAACGATTAGAGTGATTTCTTTTCATTTATATTTGTAAAAAATATGATACAATGTGCTATAAAATTTAAAAAAGTTATATTTGTTAACGTGATAAATCATCGAAACATAGTTATTATTTTCTATTTCTTCGGCTATTTGATACAAATTGTTATAAATGTAATGATCAATATGTAAAGATTATAAAAAGTTCCTTTAATTAAAATGTTATTTAACAGGTTAGGATGTAAACTTGAGGGGAACAATTAAACAAACTATAATTAGGAAACAGGGTTAACTGAAAAAAATATAAAAGTTTAATTAAATAACTTGGTGAAGTCACCACAAATCCACCATATATCTTCTTCATTTCTCTGCACCGTCTCTTTGTTTTTACTGCCAATCCTTGCAGTGAGTGTATTCTTTTAAACTATGAAATGGAACATTTTACTCTCATTTATAATATACTGGATGTTGGCTATCCAACAAACCTGCCTTATGTGTTAAAATCCATTTGATGATCATTTTTTTATTATTATTCTTATGATCATGTGTGTCTTCCTTCTTGTAAAATACACGTTTGCATGATCAATTTAATCAAGAAAACAATGAAAATTTGAGTAAACAATAAGCAGTAACTCAAATTTTTTTTCCATATGCATGCTGGCTGCAAGTGCATATCAACAAATGCAATTCTATAAAGATTACGTAATGATTTGTATACAAATAAAACATGAATAATATATGAAAGAAATTAAATTAACATCGATTCATTACTTTTTGATTTAATCATACAATTTTAATTTATTTCTTTTTGATCTATTTATATATGAGTTATATTTTACTAATAAGATAGAACCGTAAGAATGGCCCTATTAACAATCAAAATCACATAGATAACAATTGATCAACATTGTTATACGATGATTACATAAATCGCAGTGGGCAAAGAGAAATTAGTTTGGTGACGTCACCACAAATCCACCCCTCTTTGTTTACCCCGGCAGAGATTTAAAGATCTTCCAAATGTTGTAGATTTATAACCGAGGACAAATCGAATGATTGATTAGTGTTGAAATTTGCAACACCGCCATCTCGAAGAATAGTGAACAACTCCAAATGATTCGGAGTGGATACACCGAACAAGTTTAAACATTGATGGTAACGGTGACGCTGGTTAGGGGAATACGAAAGAGAGAAAGAAAAGAGATACGGTTCATGGTTGTGGTGTAAGGATTGGTACATGTATATATACTGAATCAATCGTCACCTTCCTCTTGATGAAGCGACGCCATGGTTGCCGGAAACAGACATACGCGGTAACCGTCGTTTTGTATCGCAGTTAAACATGGAAAGGAACCCACCGTCGTAAACATTCATTTTCTTTACTAGAAACCGTCACGCCGTTAAGTTGCATCAGTTGGCAGTTGGTGGTGGTTTCAAGAAGCTTAATTTTAACGATATATAATAATAGATTTCTTTAATTTGAAATGTTGATAGTAACCGTTTAGTTTCTTTTTTTTCTTTTAAATGATTTGTTTAATAACTGAAATTAAAATTTTAGAAAATAATTGTATGTTTTGGGGAGAATGTGAGGAAATAGGTTTATATTAAAGTCTAAATGTAATAGATAGAATATGAATATTATGTACTATTACACCCCCGCAGTCGAAGCCGGAGGTGACCGAATGCTGAGACTGGAACGAAAATCTTCAAAGAGAGTCCGAGGTAAACCTTTCGTGAAGATGCCCGCAATTTTGTGTTCTGTAGGCATATGAAGTATGCGAACTCGACCTCGCCGAACCTGTTCTCTTACAAAGTAAATGTCAAGTTCGATGTGTTTAGTCGTTGATGCTGAACTGGGTTACTAGACAACTATATGTTGCTAACATTGTCGCTATAGACAAGCGTAGCACGAGAAAGAGGCCGCCGAAACTCAAGAAGAAGATTACGTAACTAGCATATTAATTCGGAAACTACGCTGGCCACCCCTCGATACTCGGTCTCAGCACTAGATTGGGAAATGGTGGGTTGGCGTTTGGATGACCATGAGAGAAGATTATGTCCGAGATAAACACAGTATCCAGAGGTGGACCAGTGGGTATCCGGACACCCGGCCCGGTCGGCTTCCGTATAAGCTAATAAAGATAGATCCGCATCTTTGCTGAGTGTAAGACCATAATCGGTTGTGCCTTGTATGTATCGAACTATGCGTTTCAAGGCATCCCAGTGATCAGAATGAGGGTCATGCATGTGCGTGCAAATTTGTTGCACCGCGTATCTGAATGAGGGTCATGCATGTGCATGCAAATTTGTTGCACCGCGTATCTGATATCAGGTCGGGTGAAGGTCAAATATTGTAGTGCCCCAGAAAGACTTTTATAGAGAGTTGGATCTTCGAAGGGAACCCCGGCTTGAGATCCAAGTTTAGGATTTGTGTCAACCGGGGTTGCAACCGGCTTGAACGTATGCATGCCCACCCGTTTTATGATATCCATGGCATACGCGTGTTGAGATAAAAAAACATGGTGTCCCTAGTGCGACAGAAGTGAATGCCCAAGAAATAATGAAGGGGACCAAGATCTTTCATAGAGAATTCTTTTGCTAGCCTGTCAGAAGATGTTTCCCGCAGTCCATCGGTGGATGTGACAAGAAGAATGTCATCAACATATAAGAGAAGGTAGGAAGTGTGAGTGTTATAATGTAGGGTAAATAAGGAGCTATCACATTTACTCTGAGTATACCCTAAAGTGAGGACATAATTAGTAAAGCACTTGTACCAGGCCCGCGGAGCTTGCTTTAAGCCATATAGCGATTTCTTTAATCTGCAAACGTGATTAGGATAATTTCTATTTCTGAACCCATAGGCTGGTACATGTAGACGGTCTCATTAAGTTGCCCGTGTAAAAAGGCATTAGCAACATCCAACTGATGCACCGGCCATGACTGTGAAAGTGCCAAAGTTAACACAGTCTGATTAGTAGCCGGTTTAACAACCGGACTAAAAGTATCCCCACAATCCATGCCAACCTGTTGTAATCGACCGTCACAAACTAAACGGGCCTTATACCGTTCCAATGAACCGTCCGATTTGAATTTATGTTTAAACAACCACATGCTATGAATCACATTCATGGTTGGGTGTCTTGAACCAATTCCTAAGTCTCATTTTTAATAAGGGCACTAAACTCATTATTCATGGCATTTGACCATTCCGGTGTGGATAAGGCATGGATCGAGTTTTTTAGAATTGGGACTAGAGGGGTAGCATGTTGTTTAAATAGTTTTTTTGGTTTGAAAATCCTGTCCATAGCACGTGTCCGCATTGTTCGGGCAGGTTGTGTGTTTGGTGGTGATGAGTGACGATTGTGGGTTGTGGGTGCTATATTAGTTTGGATAAGAGTATGGTGTACAGGAGAGGCACATGGGTATGTGGGGGTTGTATTATTGGGTTGTATGGATGTAGCTTGAGAATAAGTGTTTTGGGTTGTGGGTGTAGCAGGTGGAGTGGATTGTGCGAGTGTTGTGGGTGTAGAGGTATTTTGGGCCGTTGGTTGAGGAGTAGAGATTGTTGGGATATATGGTTGGGAAGTATGATTAGTGGGATTGGATTGTGTTGTGGAGTGGGGGCTGGATGGGTTGGGCCAATAAAGAGAATGGATAGGATCATGAAGAAATTCGTAGGTCGGAAGAAGGGAAGATGAGTTAGCAAACGGAAAGATGGTTTCGTCAAAAACAACATGACGAGAGATAATAAGTTGATTGTTATTTAGATTGAGACATTTTATAACCTCGGTGATTGGATAGATATCCAAGGAAGACACACGGGGTGGAGTGGTTGGCGAGTTTGTGTATAGTGGTGAAGGGGAAGAGAGGATAGCATAGGCACCTGAATACACGAAGATGGTCGTAGGTAAGTGAGCGGTTGTAGAGTAGACGAGTGGGGGTTTGAAATTTGTGGAGTTTACTAGGAAGGATGTTAAGAATATAAATGGCCATGTCAAGGGCATGATGCCATAGGTTAGGAGGGAGAGAAGCATGAGCGAGAAGGGTGTGAATAAGATTATTACCATAATGAATTTTTTCGTTCTGCTTTGCCGTTTTGAGAAGACGTGTGCGGACAAGAAAGGCGAAATAACATGCCATTATTAGCACAAAATTGCTTAAAATTGTTGTTTATGTATTCGGTGCCATTATCACAATGAAGGGATTTTACTTTCCTTTCAATTTGTGTATAGAACGTAGTAAATATGTTGAATACTTGAGATTTGTGGGCTAGCGGGTGGGTCCAAAAGAAATTTGTATAATCATCTAAAAACAATATGTAATATCGGTGTCCGGCCATGCTAATAACTGGTCAAGTCCATAGATCACTACGGACAATATCAAATGGGAAATAAGTACAAGAATTAGAATCATAGAACGGTAATCTAACGCTTTTCCCAAAAAAACACATGATTGACAAATATGTTTATTAGATTTAACATAAGAAATAGTAATAGTGTTTTTCAATTTATTCAATAAATCCTGTCCTGGATGACCAAGACGACGATGCCAAAGGTCTTGAGAAATTGCAGCAAAGGTGGATGGGTGGGTGAAGCTTGAGAGCACGGACGGGAACAAGTGATAAAGATCGCCGCTGCGATTGCACCGGAGGATAGGAACTCGGGTGTTGTAATCTTTAACAAGAAAACCAAAAGGATCAAACTTAATGAAAATCCAATTATCAATTGTAAGGCGACAAACGGAGGTTAGATTTTGTATTAGTTTAGGTGTGTATAAGACATTATTTAGTTTAAGGGGAGAGAAAGGTTTCGGGAGGGTTTGATTGCCAAATCCGGCAACCGGGATGGTCGTGCCATTACCGACAATAATGTTTTGAGAAATGCCATTATTAAAAAATGATTGAAAATTACCCGGGTTATTTGTCATATGTTGTGTAGCTTCAGTGTCCATAGCCCAACTCTGATTCGGAGGGTCGAGAGACATCATGCATGACGCTTGCTCGATGTTTGTCGGTGTATAGGCCATGTAGTGGGTTTGGATTATTATTCCATGATGTTGGGCTAGAAGACCACTGTTGACCATAAGGGTTGTTGTGAGGGATATTATTGTTCCGCGAATTACCATAGTTGGGTGGATGGGAATTGTAGTTGGATTCCATTTGTGTTAAGGTGATGAGAGATGGATAAGGATCGGGGAAGACAAAGAAAAAAAAAAGGCAGGAGAGGAAGCCGTCATATGTATGGTGGGCTAGATTTTCTTTGATACATGTGAGAATGTTATTTCTCAAGAATGATTGCCTCCCCCCCTCATTAATAATTCCAGTATATAACTTAAAATATGGACTAACTTAAGAGATGAAATCTTTTACAAATAATATAAGATACTTATCAATAAAATCATATTTATTCTATATATGATACTATGGACTATTACTTTCCAACCCCTTACACACTCAAAACTAAGAATTCTTGCAAGTTCTTGGTTGTTTCTTCACTTAGAAGCAAGTTTTGAAGGGTTTTTCTTCATCAATAGTCATGTCTTTGATAAGACTTATCTTCCGGTTATCCACATCTTTAAACTCATGTGGTTGTCATGTCTTTGAAACATGATCCAATCATGTTACGGTAGAATTTATAATAGGAGATTGAGACCAATAAAGAGAAAGGAAGAAGAACAGAGAGAGGGAAACCCAAATCAATTCATCCATAGTTCGTTATCTGCTACATGTTTGTTTATGCAAACAACTAAACTGACAAATGATACCCCTATACTATCAAGCAATTACACTATAGCCCCTATGCTAATTTGATATGCAACAAATCAAGTAGGCGAGCACCTCATAAAGCAATTGGATTTCAGGCTTTCTTGCTTCGATTAAATGATTGTTTCCGATAGGTGTATTTGTGTCGTTCCAGATCTGTGTCTACCATCTTTCCAAGTCAACTCTTGTGAACAAGTTTGGTTGTGTTGTCCAATTCAACCAAGTTTTGTGGGTGGTGTTGGCTTCCAATGGTTTCGAGGGCCACGGTTATCAGGTAACATGCTATCTGCCGACTCTTTTTTTCTAATACAAGTTTGAAAGAGTCATGTAGGGCGGCAGGATTTAGTTTTGTAAATAATATATACATAAAAATAATATACAAGGTTGTAAGTCTCATACAAAAATATTATAATAACGCCAATATCATAACAATAATGAACGATAACATTAACGAAATTAATAATAATGTAATTGTACGTTTATATATCAAACACTTGAGTTATATATTAACTGATTATCATTCAAGTTATTTATATAATCTGTATCTCAAAATTATATGATTTGAATAAAATTCAACAGGAAGGTTTAACATTAAAATATCACATACTTAAAGGGTGATACAAGAAATTCTAATAACTTACTATAGGCTGAGCAAGAAAACCAAACAGAAATAATTGTACTGAATTCAAAATCGATGATTTTCGATGATTCCCTTTCGGGTTTCGGTTAAGGTGTGCCATAAATAAACTAACCAAACTGACCGTTGAACCGATTGGGCTTGAGAGAGGTCATGTAGAAAAAAATGGACCGGTATTTACACCACCGAAGTGCAAATGTACAAGCCCATTAAGAGTTGATCGAGTGGAGGCTTTCCCATAACCGTCGTTAAGTTACTGTCCATATATATAAACTATTTTGTTCTCCATGGTTGTAAATGATTTAGGCTTGGGATCAATTTTAACATGTTGATTATTTACAAAATTTGAAAATGGGACAGAAGAGTGTTAGCAAGTTAGCCAACATTCGAGCCTTCGACCCATAGACATGAACAAATTAACCCAAACCCATTTTTAATCCCGAAACTTTAATTTTAACACCTTTAAACCCGATTCTTTTAGATCTAAAGCTTGTATACTTGTTTTTACCAAGAACACTTTCTAAGACATGTTTATGAACTTTGAAGCCAATTGTCTTTGTGTTTTTGTAGTTTTCTTGAAAGAACTCTTCTTCACCTTTCTCAAGATCAAAACACAAGGTTGTGATCCAAAACCCTCAACTAGTGAGCCGAAACTCTGATACCAATTGTAGGTCCAAAACCATGGGTGGATCTAACAACGTGCCTTGGATCAACCGAACTTAGTGCTAGCGGAAATCACACTAAGTCACCTAGGAGGTCTCGGATCTTGAGAGTTATTTTCAGGTAAGGGAGTAAGTGAGAGAGGGAGAGAGCAAGAGAGAAAGTAAGTTAAGAGAATTTGACAAAAGGTTCTACTTTCTCATGTCATGCTCTCTAATTATAGAGGAGCATGTCTGAGAAGTAATATGTTATTTCCAAATGCCCAATGGGCTTGATTACAATTTCCCTTGGGCCTAGACACAAACAAAACAATCATCAAGGCCCAAAACATACATATCCAATACAAAAGATTAACATAAACAAAACGGGACCTAACATTCATACAACTATTTGATGAAAAATTTGCAAGTAACTAGTACTAAAATTGTGTGATGATAGTGTTGGTCAAAGAAAGGGTCTCCCTCAAGAAGACATCACGTGATGTGTCAAAAAGTTTAGATTCAAAACAAACTTACTAGAACATTAAACTTTGAATGAAACAGACAATAACTAATACAAAGACTCTCAAGTCTCAAGCTATACATACATTGTTAATATGAATAGCATATTTGGACCTAAAGATAAACACAATATCTTACGGAGGAATAAAAACTCACAATTACAGAGCAACGTAAGTCCCTTGTGAATCAACCTAGCTGCCACTAACCTTCAATCTCATTTATATATTTCTTTTAAGACTATTTGGCTTTAACCCTACATATGATCTAACAAAGCCAACTAATAATTTGACTCTTGTTTAAGGAAGACATGACTTAAGAACCTCCAAGAGAACTCTTTTTTTGATATGAGATCGACCCCTTCGAGGAACGTTAACATGAATATCAAAGTTCCCTATTTCACGCTGCTCTTCTTGAATTATATTAACCGAATCAATTACACAGTTTGAATCATCAATGTCGATATGCTCGAGTGTGCAGATGTTTCCTAGTACCAGTGGAATATCACTTAGATCTTTACAGCTTCTCACCACTAGTTTCCTGAGGTGTGGGAAGTTGATCCTAGAAGCTTCCCAGAAACGAATGTTCAGTTTCTCTAGTTTCAAAAACTTCAACTGGTGAAACGGCTCATCACCAGTTTCCCATAGATGCCCCCTAAATGAAGATTCTTGTAACTTGAGAACTTCAAGTTTGGATAATTGCTGAATTCTTGACATATGACTCCAAGGAAGACATAACCCTGATAAGGTCAGCTTTCTCAAAGTTTCTGGAAACCTTATTGTGTTTGCCAAAGTAAATGATTCACGCATGTACGTGTCTATGTTCAAAGCTTCAAGATGATTTAGCAAGGCAAAGCTAAGTGATCCATGATTGGTTGATTTTGAAGAAACAGAACACCCAAGCTTCTTGACATGAGAAAAAGATTCAAGCAAAAACTGAGTTCTTTGATCTAATATTAGCCAAGAAATTGTCTGCAAGTTGAAAAATGTAGAACCACTGAAATCAATTGGGATGTTGATTATGTCACACCGTAAGTGTCTTAGGTTCACCATGTTATTTGGTGAATATATGAAGCTGCAGAGCATCCCTTTAACAATGAGAGTTTTAAGGCTCCCATAATTGGCCTTTGAGAATTAAAATTCATGGCAATATGACCAAACAGCTAAGTACCTTAAATGAAGCAGTATGCTTATGCTGCTGAAAGAAACAATTGGAATATTTAGTAAATCCAACACCCTTAGCAGCAAGAAGGAACCAACCCAACTTGTAGTTTTATTATAATCTGGCCGCCCATTACGAAAGCACAAAGCAGACCTTGTATGTGTGGCATAACCATGTTAATAGATCTCAGTCAAAACTTCATAGTCTATGAATAGGTGTCGTTGTCAAGATTTCTGTTTGATGTTGGCATACTGACTTTCTTGAAGAAATTTTCTTCACAGGCTTTTTTCAAGCATACTTCTCTCAAAAGATCATGCAGACGGCATGATTTCACACCTCCATTAGAACTTTTACCAGCAATAATTACCAAATTTCTGCCAATTAGATCCATCAGGTAATACTCACCTTCTTCCTCCAAGCTTTTCTGGCCTCCTCCTTTTATAAACCCTTCAGCCATCCAAAGCCTGATTAGCCTCCGCACTTCGATTTCATAGTCTTCTGAAAAGCAACCGATATAGAGAAAACATTTCTTCAAGTGAGAAGGTTGATGGTCATAACTAAAGGCTAGGGTATCCAAGCATCCTTTACGGCCATTAATTACATATGACCCCATGTTTTCGGCAATTTCCTCCCACAAAACCTTCATCTTCTCTCCTTTCTCCATAACTCCCACTATGACAACTATAGCGAGTGGTAATCCTTGACACCATTTAGCTATACGCATCCCTGTCTCAATTAAACTTTCAGGACACTCAAATCCCCTGAAAGTCTTCCTACACAACAACTTCCAACTATTGTCTTCGGACATATGTCCTAGGTTGTGAGTGAAACCACCCCGGCATGCGTGCGAAGCAACTTCTTTAAGCCGGGTGGTTACAAGAACTCTACTACCGGCATCATCATCTGGAAAACATATTCCTACATCATCCCATGCCTTACAACTCCAGATATCATCAATGACCATCAAATATCTCCTTTGCTTCAGGCTCTGGTACAACATTTCACACATTTTTGATTCAGTCGCTGTTTCAGGAACTGATTTTCCTATTGACGCCAACAGTTGTAGCAACAAATCTCGCTGTGAATATGCTTGGGAAACAGTAACCCACCCACGCATGTCGAAATGATACTTTACAAGAGAATCATTGAATACTTTGGTTGCCAGAGTAGTCTTACCAAGTCCTCCCATACCCACAATAGAGATTATGTCCAGCTTCTTGCGGTATCCAGTGAGTCTATCTATTATTAATAGGGCATCGTCTTCAAAGCCGACAATGAATTCTTCATGTTTTGTTGCACCAAGATTCACTGTGGTCTTTCTGCTTCCAGTAGCTTCAATCATCTTATCCATCATCCTGTCTTGCTGGTTAACAAGGAGGTTCTGGAACAAGTTCCCCTTCATATTAGTCATCTCCACATTGATAGACTTTAGGCTGTCCATAACACCCCTAAGGTCCTTAAGAGAGCAATCTAGTAAATTACCCATCAAGTGTGGGTCATCATCGTTTTTTATGACGGCAGAAGATATGAACATATCAACGATATCTTCTGCCTCCTGTGTTGCTTCGATAAGCCTTCTCTTCCAATTCCCCACATCTTCAAATTCATGTGGTTGTTCTTCTTCAACCATCATGTGTTTGAAACATAATCCAATCAGGTAGCCAAGCTCCTCATAAAGCAACTGGATTTCATGCTTTCTTGCTTCGATCAAAGGAATGTTTCCAGTCGGTGAATTATTGTCATTGTCATAAAGTAACCTCCTCAACTTCACCATGAACATTTCCAGATCTGTGTTTGCCATATTTTCAAGTCAACTCTTGTGAACAAGATTGGTTGAAGTTGGAGTCATTGCTTTCAATAAATTAAGTTGTTGATACAGTTAATGTTTGGATGTTGATGTTGGGGGGCATTATGGGCATCTCAGTATAAAAGTATTCCCCACAAATGTCGCAAGCTTAGTCTGCCACTACTTTTGAAAATGTTGTCATTCCCACCAACTATAATATTTTGTTTTTTACTTTGATACTTTATTTCAATCATGGTGAGGCATCATTAGTGTGTTAAAAGACTTTGCTACTCGAGATTTTAACAGTTGAAATAATTGTAAAAACTGTTCTTTATTTCAGTATGCTAATCAACCAAGAATCAAGTTATAGTTACAATCACCTATTAAAGTCGAGTTGAGATGGCTAATCTCTCAAGTATAAGAAGAGAATGAGATAGTAATTGTAGTACTATTTTTTATCATCATTAATTTTATAACCAAAGATCCTTAAATAATTGTTAGAGTATAATCCCTTGCCACTTTCATTCACAATAATAATCATATATAGTTACATTATGTGATCTTCTATATTTAGTAAATATACAATAGAATTTCTATGATATATCAATGATTTGACTAGCCTAATATACTTATGCTATTATACCCCTACAGTCGAAGCGGGAGGAGACAGTAGGCTGAGACTGGATCGAAAATCATTGAATAACATCCGAGAAAGACCTTTGGTGAATTGTAACACCCGTTAATTTCCGGTTTAAAAGAATTAAAGCCTGTAAAGTATGTATAATTCTCGGGGTTTAACCGACCGTTCTCAAAAGCCCTCTCGCCATCCCGGTACGTTATAACATCTAACTTTTCAACCAAAATGTTAATTCTTTATAATTGGAGGGACTGGATGTGAAAAATGTTTATAACATAAACAAACCTAACCCTAACCCATTTTTCAATCCCGATCGACAGCTCCAGCCCCCCCCCCCTGCGATTTTTTTCATTTTCCGGCCAAGTCGTGAGCGTAAAACATCAATTAAAGGTACGATTCCCCAAATCTTTTACACCATAATTGGTCATTATAACACGTGTATTGATCGATTAATGGCTTGTTGTAGGCTAACCGGGTGGCTGTCTAATTGAGCTTTTCCGGGACTTGTTTTGAGTGAGGTTTTTGCACCAAAATCTTCCTGTATGCCTAGTAAAACATATTTAAGTATCGTTTTCATTGGTGTTCGTTAGATTGGTCAATTAGTTGTAGTTTGATTGTTATGTTCGGTTGATTAGAATTGTAGTTTGGCGCGTTTAACGCGAGGGTTGAAGTGATTAACGACCAATTCAGCTCGGTGACACTTGATTTGATGTACGGGCTGTTGAAAAATCATTTTTATAAGTTATGGGGCTGAATTGGTTGTCGGTTACTCCAACGGGTCGGTACAACGCGCAATTTTGTTTATTGAGTAGTTGGTGCGTTGTACTTGAGAATTACCGACATATTTGACTCGTGTAGCATCGTGTGGACTTGTTGGCTGTGATTTTATCATATTGGGTCCACACGGAGCTGAGTTGGATGTTAATGGCCTAATCGACTCTTAAACGCGCGTATTGGCATCACCTAGTGCTTCCGGGGGGTAATTTGGGAATTCTTTATTCCCGGGAGTGTCTAAGGGTCGTTTTGGTGAATGTGAGGCCTCAGGGGCTGTTGTGATTTAGTTTGATGAGGTCGAGGCTTTAGGTGACCGAACCCCGTTAGAACGTCTCGTAGGATAAGCGAGTCATCTTGATGTCATTAGTATTGATTGATTGTAAATCGGCAGGTGTATGAGTCTTGGGATTACTTAGGGATTCTCTAGCTCGTGGTGAATCCGTGTCTCGTGTCAGGTGAGTTCATGATGCCCTTTTTGACTCTTTTTATGTTTTGGGCTAGCATGCACACCTAAGCGATTTGCTTGATGAAATGTTTAAACTATTTTATATAGGCTTGCTAGTATATGGTAGGCCTTGGGATGTCATAGTATATATATATATATATATATTATTGTATGGCCTATATTTGGCGATGTTGTAGTCGTATCGACTACTGATGTTATGTATGCCTACTTTGTGTTTGCATGCGTTGATGAGATGTTACGTGTTTGGGTTGTACATTTGCTCGACCCTGATGTTACGTGTTTGGGTTGTACGTTTGCTCGACCCTGATGTTATTACTTGGATGTTATATATATATATATATATATATATAGGGATGTACTTATAAAGATGTTTATATATATGTACGTATATATATATGTATGAGAATGATTATTTATCAATGATGATGGCTTAACTGATGTACTTCTTTTACTTTTAAACTTTTGGAATGGTTACTATGATTACTACTTATTGATGTTACTTACATAAAACTTGAACTCACTCAGCTCAAGCTGACTTTGTGTGCATGTTAGTGTGAGTTTTAGGTTAGGAAGAGGATGCCTTATCGCTTGGACGTGCACGAAGCTACTTGGACGGTGAAGGGCAGACGTGGAAGGAAGATTTTATTATTGAACATTTTATTTAAAAAGTTTTATAAAATATAATTAAATTGGTTTTGGGCAAATATTCCCGGGATTTTGGGAACTTATTTTATTATTTATATTTTCCGCTGAATTATACTCTGAATTGGTTATTTTAATGAAATGAATACCAACTGTGGGGTTTCCGGGGTTCGGGGCCTTACATGAATATATCTGCGCAGATATATTCAATTTTAAGATAATCTTATGGACTATTCTTCCATAATTACTAGTTTGAGTTATAAATTTGTGACATTTGAGCCAATACAAGGTACACCTCAGTACGTATTTACCGATTAAGCAAATAAACGCCTTTTGTGTAATAAACGAACGATTAATCGAACGGGTCGGGTGATGACCCAGATATCTTAGGGGGCCATCTATAAGTGATATACGATCTATACAAGCTAAACCATTAGAAATATGGCCTTAGTTTGATAGCAAACAAGTTAAACGAAAACATGCTCGTTTAACTACCCGCTATAGATTTAAACGCGAAAGATAGTTACAAACCAAGCATCGTATCATCCGTTAAGCCGAAAAAGACTTACCAAACACTTATTTGAAATGTTTTAAGTGATCCGTGAAAATATTTTTGATTTTTACAAACATATAGTATGTTTTTATAATTTTACACAAAACTAGCCGAAAAACACTCGTTTTCGCGTTATTTAACGCACCCGATAAGTTTTTCGCGCCAAAAACCGAACCTGAACTAAATTTGGACTGGGCTTTTCGTATTGGGCTTGAGAAAACAGATTGTTGGGCCAAAATGGGCCCAAGGGGGGCCAAACCATCCTTCCGATCAGACCAGCTCACCCCACCCCCCATTTTTTTTATATAACTTGTTTAGGAAGCTTGTTTATCCAATTTGGTTTATAAAATCTGAGGTCCAAGCAGCTGCATCCTAAAATTCCAGAAAATCTCCAAACCCTAAGGTAAAGGGCTTAAATAAGTAGCTTTTGAACTTGTTTAACTTGTTTAATACCATAAAAACATGTCTTGGTTACTAAAAATCATTCCTAACCGTGTAAAAATCCTAAAAATGGTCCATAAACATGTTTTGATCATAAACACGGTAAGGAACCAGTTTTGATAGTTTTTTTGGCCATAAACACGGATTAAAGGGTTGAAACAACGATTTTACGGTTCAGAAGTTCGTTTTTGTACACTAGCCGAAACCCTAACTTAAGGGCTGTTATGTTGATGAAATATTGCTTGGTTTGTGATATAGGACTTGTACCTAGCTTTCTTAGAAGCACAAGAACCTGAAAACTTGATTAAAAAGTCAGAAACGAGCCAAACCCGCTAAGGTAATGCCGAAACACTCGCTTACGGGCTATTTAGGTTAAGGTTGTGATGTGCATATTGTTAGGACTTGAAATTTTGCAGGGACATTAGGGACCATGTCAATGATTCCCTGTTCAAATTTGGTAATTTTTAGACCATCGGAGAATATTTGGAGAATTTATTACCGAATTAGGACGTTTATTTGGGAAAAATAGCTAAAATACTTCAAAAATTATGAAATTTTTCTGGGAACTTGATGTATTTTGATCACATATGAATTTTGGGATCATTTGGAGAAGTTTAAAGGTGTTTTGTTTATTTGCGTTCGTGTGAATTTTTATAGCCGAATTTGGACCGAAAAGAATATCGCACAAACTTTTTACATTCTGGAATTGATACAGGTTGATTTGGGACATGATTTGAGAATTCAGGAATTTTTGTGGAATTTTTGGAAATTGTTTGGGGTAAACGGACGATTTTCAGGCGAAATATAGCTGATAAAATGAATTTTTATAAATTAATAAATCAGTAAATAATTCCAGAAATATTTTTATAAAAATCTACATATTTTAATTGATAAGTGGCAAAATTTTCATAATTTAATAATTAACGGTTAATTAATTATGCTAATCTGAATATTAAACAAATTCAGTTTTTATAACAACCGGCAAGTTCACGACTAGTGAACCTGCGGGAATATCAAAACACCAAGAGTGATCAAAAATCATATTTTTGGATTAATTAAGTAAAAACGAACTTTTCTATGAGAAACCTGGACAATCCGGGTGGATTGTGCGCGTTTCTTCTCAAATCAAACTGAATAAACGGAAACGGGCCCCGTGGCTAATCCGGGACCCCAGTATGTGATCCTTCTTTATAACTTAATCATTTTATTAACCAATACATTTACCCAAGCTTATTTTCCCATAACTATTTTCTGAACGCGTAAACGAGCAACTTGGCCCAGCTGGGAAAGCGGGAGTCTAAGCCAAGTTCGGTTTTAAGTATTAAACATTGAACAACATCACAACCTAAGCCTATTGCCACTTTCTGGGCGTTCCAGCTACACCCAGATTAGTTATATAGCCCAGTTTAGTATTGAGATTATAATAATATTAAAATATTAATATTATTATAATATTGATTATAGGAAATATTGATAGCGGACCGAACAAACCACGAGCCGATACAGTTCTGATTATCTACTAAACCGTGAGTTTCATGACCCCACTTTTAAACTGTTTTACGAACTTTTGGGGTGAAAAGCATGTTTGATTACATATACATACCTGAAACATGTACTGATGTGAATTATCTAAGTGCTAACACACGAAAGTCCCCACGATCACAGTGATTAACTTCGAGCCGGTGGCTTGTGAATAGTACTATTGGATTGACAAACCCAAACGGAGCCGGCACGGTTTGCCGAGACACCAAAACCGTTTGCACATGACCAAAATTTTATGAACCAGCTATGTAGTGTTAGACATAGCTACCGGGGCATGTTGTGGGCGGAAAGGGACCACAGTGGTTGATTGAGCGTGGGAAATGGAGGCACGCAGCACGAACAGTCCAGGCTTCACTATAGCTTAGCATAATTACATCACATACATCATTTACATACATACATACTTCTTTCATGATTACAAGTGCTGAATTGTGTATACTCATTACTGTTTTCTTGAAACTCGTGAAACTCACCAACTCTAGTAGTTGACCCGTTTTAAACTGCTTTTCAGGTGTACCTAAATCGGAGTAATTTGATGATCTGTTACTAACCTGAAGTGTGTGGTTGATGCTATGTGAATAGAGGCAAGGATGTTAGTAGTAAGAATGTATAGTTAATGAACTAGTTTTGTTTATATCACCTAGACTGGAAAACAACGATAGAACAAAGAAATGTAATATATTGTAAATTAGTTTGTAATGTTTCTTTATAAACAATGTGTTGATATCAGAGGTGTCTGTTACATTCCCGTTTTACGCTTCCGCATTGTGCTAGTCGGGGTGTGACAAAATTCCTAATCTGTGGTCACTAATTCTCTTAATCACAACCATTAGAACACAAAAACGGCTAATCGAATAGAAAAACACAAATTGAGCCCTAATTACAACTGAATGGATCAAATTAAAACAGAAGAAAGTAATTGCAGTAAGATTGAAAGCGAATTCAAGTGAATAGATGATACCTTGCTACAACATAAGACGACGTGAATCCAGAGCCGTAAAACACTCGTAATCAGCGTGGATCTAGAGACATAATCATGAATCCAGAGCTGTAATCGTGAATCAGATGCAGCAAATCCATAATCAACGTGAACTGACGATGATGATGGCTTTAATTCGTGCTGAGAGGACATAGGACAAACGATATATGAAAGATCGATGATGAATATAAGCCCTAGAAATAATAAAGTGACATTTAAGTATATCTAGTCTTATAGCAAAATTGGGTGGCTAGATAAGGGTAAAAACAGGTAGTTTCCAACAACCTTTTATCCATTTTTCTAAACTTCGCCAGATAAGGGTAAAAACAGGTAATTTCTAAACTGGGTGGCTAGATAAGGCAACTGTTAAAGTTTGGCTTGTAGTGTGGCTGATAGGGAAAAAAATTGTTTTTTAAGACGTACAAGATTAACAACTGATTTACATATTTTGATTTTATTGATTAAAAGATCGTTCCAAAACTTCATAATAACAAACAACTATATTCACTGAATTACCGTGACACTAGATTTTTAGTGGCATACGCAAAGTGTTACTAAAATAATAAATTAGTGGCACTAAAATTACATGCCACTAAAAATGTGTTATAAGCAAAGATGACATATGCAAAATACCATTAAAAACCTAAATTAGTGCCACAAAAGCTAAATGCCATTAAAAACGTGTGACACTAGATTTTTAGTGGCATACACAAAGTGTCACTAAAATCATAAAGTAGTGACGCTAAAAATGTGTTATAAGCAAGATGCATACACAAAGTGTCATTAAAAACCTAAATTAGTGGCACAAGAGCTGAATGCCATTAAAAACGTGTGACACTAGATTTTTAGTGGCACACGCAAAGTGCCAATAAAATCATAAATTAGTGGCACTAAAACTAAGTGACATTAAATATGTGATATAAGCAAAGATGGCATACGCAAAATGCCATTAAAACCCTAAATTAAAAACCTATGACACTAGATTTTTAGTGGCATACGCAAAGTGCCATTAAGATCATAAATTAGTGGCACTAAAACTAAGTACAACTAAATATGTATTATAAGCAAAGATGGCATACGCAAAATGCCATTAAAAACCCTACAATTAGTGGCACAATGAGCTAAATGCCATTAAAAACGTGTGACACTAGATTTTTAGTGGCATAAGCAAAGTGCCACTAAAATCATAAATTAGTGGAATTAAAACTAAATGCCACTAAAAATGTGTTATAAGCAAAGATAGGTTACGCAAAGTGCCATTAAAAACCTAAATTAGTGGCACAAGAGCTAAATGCCATTAAAAAATTGTGACACTAGATTTTTAGTGGCATACGCAAAGTGCCACTAAAATCATAAATTAGTGGCACTAAAACTAAGTGACACTAAATATGTGTTATAAGCAAAGATGGCATACGCAAAGTGCCATTAAAACCCTAAATTATTGGCATAAGAGCTGAATGTCATTAAAAACGTGTGCCACTGAATGGCCTTTTATTTGTAGTGTGGGATCTGCAAAGTCCGTTCCCGAGTGGGCACCGAGCTTGGCACGTGTATCAACTGGTGTGTCCACGGTTTTGCATGTTCGCATGCCGGCACGATAGATGATGTCATTAGCGTATGTTTGTTGGGATAGAAACATCGAATTATCGTTACGAGTAACCGAGATCCTGAGGAAGAACCGTAGCGAACCTAAGTCTTTCATGGCAAACTCATTTGCAAGACGAGACATGAGTTAAAGCCGAAGGCTTTTAGATGATGTTGTGAGGATGATATCATCCACGTAGAGGAGAAGATAAGCCGTATCGGGGCCGCTATGGATGATGAAGAGGGAGTTGTCACAACGAATTTGTTGAAAACCCAATTGTAGAACAAAGTTTGTGAATCTTTGATACCAAGCATGTGGGGCCTGTTTGAGGCCATATAGAGACTTTTTAAGGTTGCACACATAGTTCGGGTAGTTTTTATCACGAAATCCCAAGGGTTGATACATATATATGGTTTCAGCGAGATGTCCGTGAAGAAAAGCATTGATGACATCTAATTGGTGAACGGGCCATGCCTTTGACAGAGCTATGGATAAAACTGTTCTAATGGTTGCCGGTTTCACGACCGGACTAAACGTTTCCCCACAATCAACCCCAGCCTGTTGTAACCGACCATCACAGACTAGACACGCCTTGTAACGTTCAAGTTTCCCATCACTATGAAATTTATGTTTAAACAACCACATGCTTCGGATGACATTCATGTTAGGTTTTCGAGGCACAAGATCCCATGTATCATTATTAATAAGTGCATGATATTAGTCGATCATGGCTTTGTGCCATTCCGGTATTGATAGGGCATAGGCGGGATTTTTAGGTATGGGAATGATGGTGGAGGTGGAGAGATTAAAGTGTCATTTAGGTTTGATAATGCCGTCCATTGCGCGGGTACGAATGGTACGAGTAGTTGGAGGTGTGGTAGGGGTTAGGGATGGTTGAGAGTATTCGGTGGATGGAATTTGATTTTAGCCACAATGTGCATGAGAAAATTGTGTGTGGGGTGGTGTTGAGGTCTGTTGTGTATGCGTGGAGGGTGGATGGGCCGAGAGGTGGGAGTGAGGTGGTGGGTTTAAAGGAGGAGGATGGTTTAAGGTGGATTGGATCGGTGAAGAGGACTGGGCCACCAAGAAGGGGTGGGTATTTGGGAATTGTGTGTTGGAAGTGGGAGTTTGGGACATGGATTGTGAGTAACTTAGTTGTGAGGTTGGAATATGTGAGGGGGACGAGATGGGATTTGTGGTTGTGGAATTTTCAACAGTGGGCTATGTTTTGGATGGAGTAATGGTTGTTGGTTGTACATGTTCCCTAAGATGTGAAGGAAATGAGGAATTTAGAAAATCATAGGAGGGTGGGGTGGTGGTGGTGGTGGCGAATGGGAAGGTGGTTTCGTCAAAGACGACGTGGCGGGAGATAACTCTTTGTTTTGTGCGTAGGTCAAGGCATTTATAACCTCGATGTGTAGTCAGGTACCCAAGAAAAACGCATGGGTTTGATCGGGAAGCGAGCTCATTAATGGTAGGGGAGGGGATGAGAGGGTAGCAAAGACAACCAAACACACGTAGATGGTGACGTGTTATAGAGAAGTTCGGTGGGTGTTTTATTGTTGTGATTAAGGCTAGGGAGTATATTTAGGAGGTACGTGGCCATATCTAGGGCGTGATGCCAAAAATGTTTGGGTAGGGAGGCATTGGCAAGAAGTGTGCGGATGATATTATTGATTGAACGGATTTTTCGCTCGGCTTTACCGTTTTGCGATGATGTATGTGGGCAAGAAAGGCGGAAGAGCATCCCGTTTTGGTTAAAAAATTGTTGAAACGATGAATTAATATATTCTTTCCCGTTGTCACATTGAAAGGTTTTAATGGTTCTTTCAAATTGTGTTTTGATTTGTTTCGCTAAGTTATGAAAGGTTGGGTATGTATCGGATTTATGGGCTAAAGGGTATGTTCCCAAAAAATTAGTAAAGGCATCTAAGAATAATATGTAATAACGATGACCTCTGGAGCTCAAGATGGGGGAGGTCCAAAGGTCACTATGTAATATATCAAAAGGTAAAGATGTGTAATTATTCGAATTAGAAAACGGTAATTTTATACTTTTACCAAACACGCAAGATTGACAAACTTGTTTATTTAAATGCCAAAAATTGATAGAACAAAAATTTCAAAGTACGTAATAAAGTAGAGCCCGGATGACCAAGGCGTTGGTGCCAAAGGTGAGAGGAGATAGCTACAAATGCGGTAAGTGGTGTAGTCTTGGCTCCAACCGAGGGAAGGAGATGATACAAATCACCGCTGCTGTTGCATCTGAGGATAGGGGTCTGGGTCTTGTAGTCCTTCACAAGAAAACCAAATAGGTCAAATTCAATAGATATCCAATTATCGGTTATTAACCGACGAACAGAGATAAGATTTTTTGTTAGTTTAGGTGCGTAAAGGACTTGGTTAAGTTTAAGGGGTGGGAAAGGTGGGAAAAGTTGTTGAGTGCCATATCCATTTACCGGGATGGTTGTACCATCACCGATGATTATTTTAGACATGCAATTATTAACAAATGACTTAAAATTACCTTGATTATTTGTCATATGAGACGTAGCCCCGGTGTCCATGACCCGACTTTGCTCGGGGGGGTGGGGGGGATTGAGTGACATCGTGTATTGTGCTTGCTCAATGTTGGTAGGAGCATAAGCAGTATGATGATCTTGATTTGGTTTTGGGCCTAGGATCCCGGCTCCTACCATATTACCGGTCATGGAGTTGTTGTTTGTGGGCCTGGATGGGTAAGGACAAGGATGGGTGGCCCATTGTTGGTTGTTATTGAAGTGAGGTGGAGATGGGCCTGCCCACTGTTGACTAGACTGTTGCATTCCAGCCCACTGTTGGGTGTTTGGTTGTTGCATGCTAGCCCAAGAGGGGTTCCATGGTTGATTGTAGGTGTTGTAAGGGTGTTGTGAACCGGAGAAAGAAGACCGACCACGACCATAAGAGTTTCTACCGCGACCCCGACCACGAAATCTCCCACGGCCACGACCATGATCAAACATAAAATCTGATGACGAGAGTTTGGCAGTTGTAGGTCCCGAAACCGGATCCGACAACGAACGGCTTTGTTCTTGATAAGTGCTCGAGACGGGTGTGGTAAATCAAACGACCGAACATAAATAATATAAAGATAAAATAAATGAACGATCTCGTTGTCAGTTAAAAATTTAATATATTAATATACGAACCGACCCACCCAAGGCGAGCTCCCCTTAGGTGGGTGGATGACTTACACCATAGAAAACACACACATAAAAGAAAATACATGTCCCTATTTATAGCTCAACAAAAAAACATTCTAGAAGCATTCTTGTTGAAGTTAAACTCGTGCACTGAAGCTCTCATCTCATGTCCGGATTTCTCGACGACATTAATTATTAACTTGACCGTAAATATATAGCGGGTTTCGTACTTTGATATCGCAAGTCACATTTTTGGCCTTACAATCACCCCCTTGACCTTGTGATCTCAAAACATCGTTGAACCGTGTCTCGCATTTTTGCAAATCATCGAGATAACCAAAGATTCTTCAATCACTCCCTCAAGGTATGATCCACCTAATTCATTCATGAAGACGTTCTCGCTTCTTTATCCATCTCGAATCTTAAGCAATATAGGTTTAAAAGAGCTTGACGAAATATCGGGGACAACGATTAAATGACAAAGCTTATTATTTTCGTGAATGAAATTATTTAAGTAACTCACCCCTAATAAATAAGTATCCCAGATACTCGTATCCCACATTTTCAAGTTGAGAGCTTAAACAATTTAATTCCTTATTAAATCCAAGTTGTTCAAAAATTATCACCTTAATAAATAAGCATCTTGGACGCTCGTAGCCCACATTTTCAGGATCCAATTCTCGAACGCCTTGAAAATAACATATAAATAATATGTTTTGAACACGGCTAAACAATGACGAAAACCCGATCAAATTTGACTTTCTTCAATTTGGTCAATCCGAAAAATAACCAATTTACTCATACTAAAAAAAATTAATCTTGCAAAACCTTTTACCTTAAAAATGATCCAAATGCTCAAGTATATACTCGGTATTGAACCAGCCCACCAATTCAATCCATAAAGAAAAGTTCATCATCATGTAAAGCTTGACCCAATATGCAACCATGCTGGACTTTAGTTTTTAGCCCAAAAGAAACTGTTTCTCTGGTGAAGCTCAGAAGATGCATTCATCCCACCTAAGAGACCTAATTCGAAATTCAAACCCTAAAAAAAATCTTAACCGCCACTATGGAGCAACTCCAACTTGTCCATCAACGGCGCCGTTAATAACCGTAAATGTCACCGGACAAACAACGGCCGCCACCCACCGTCGTTCAAGCGAGGTCACCGGCCACCGGCCACCATAACTAACTAACATGCCAACACTATTATTCCTACAACCACCAAAAGTAACCACCAGATCTTTTGCTACCGCCACCGGAGGAGGTGGCCGGCCATCTCAGATCTGGGTTTTAGCAGCCATAGAACATACACAGAACATACACACACCAAATACTCATCATCAAAAACCCATAAATTCTTCACGAAAACTATAAAACGAACCTCGAAATCGGCGGAATCCAAATTCAAGACGAACCTCAAGTACTTCTATTTTCAAACTTTATTTCCAAACATCAAACTTTATTTCCAAAACTTCAACGGATCTTCAAAAACTTCAAGAAATTAACGTCTCGGTTCGGGTAATAGTGGAAATAGAACCCGAATAACAAGAACAAAGTTGAATCAGTTGATTCAAACCCGCTCTGATACCAACTGTAGGTCCCGAAACCGGATCCGGCAACGAACGGCTTTATTCTTGATAAGTGCTCGAGACGGGTGCGGTAAATCAAATGACCGAACATAAATAATATAACGATAAAATAAACGAACGATCTCATAATTGGTACAAAGATTCATAATATTAAAACGAACCGATCCCACCCAAGGTGAGCTCCCCTTGGGTGGTTGTTTACAACTTCCAAAACACACACACATACAAAGACAATACATGTCCTATATATAACCTAACATATAATCCTTCTAGAAGCCTTATCCCATTGAAGCAAAAACGCGTGTCGAAGTTCTCATCTCGTGACCGTATTTCTTGCCCACGTAAATTATTAACTTGACCGTGAATATATAATGGGTTTCGTAATTTGATATCGCAAGTCATATTTTTGGCCTTATAATCACCCCCTTGACCTGTGATCTCAAAACTTTGTCTCACCGTGTCTCGTATCTTCACAAATCACCCGATAAATCGAAGTCTCTTCGTTTCAATTCACCCGATAAATCATAAAATGTCAAGTATACAACTTGTAGGTCCTCTAGATGAATCTCAAGACTTGACTCGGATCAATCCGTGTTATTGGTTAGCGGAAATCACCAACGACACTCGGATCTCGAATCTTAGTTTTGTTTAGTTTATTTGCTTGAAGATAAGAAAGAAGAGGATGGAGAGAAGAAACTTTATTTTCTTAGAGTTGTGAAAGAGTTGTTTGGAGAAATGGGCTTTTATAGGGTCCCCATTTCTCCACAGTTTACATTGTAACTGTACAAAATAAACGTACCGAGCACGTAATACACCGACTAAAAGCAAACTAGAACGACATACACAATCTTAATAACAATATAGAATATTGGCCCTACAATCTCCCTCTAGGATTGAGTATGTCGAGGAACCTTCGTCAAGTTCTTTGCTTCGCCTTTATTTCTTGAACTTAGTACTTGTCTTGATCCAATAGCTTGAACGAGATTGGATCTTGGACAAATCTTTATTTTCCGGTCTTGTAGACTTGAACTTCAATCTTATTTTTTGGGAAGGATCGGCAACAACAAATTTTAGAAACATTAGATGCGAGAGGCTCGGCATCAAATTTTCTTTTGTTGACTTTTCTTGTGCCAATTGGTTTCTTTCCTTATCTTCGAATGCAATCAGTTCATTTTTAGCTTCAACCACTAGCTTTCACGTTCTCATTTTCTTTTCGCTTCAGCATCTGCAACTCCAAGCAGATATGATCTTGATCTACTGTCCAGGTATAGCTGCACATAACTTAGAACGATAAGATTCGTTCACAGACCCTCTCGAGGGTCAAGAAGAAATCGTTCATAGGCCCTCCCAATTTCAGTCCCTCAACTTGTAAATGATTTGTTTAAGTCCTAGATTTCCAACGAACTTTGCATGAACGACCTTGACAACAAAACAAATGATTTTGAATGAAAAAATTTTTAACAAAATATGTACGAACATAATAAAAACTTAAAATCTTTTTGGCATTTTCATATATTTTAAAAATAACGAAAATATAGACATAACATTTTGAAGTTGAAACTAAAATAAAAAAAAAATCAAAATAAACAATAAAAGATAGGAGTAAAGATGAAATTAATATTATATATCAATAATATTTACAAAATTTTCTAATGATTTTAATATTTTTGTCAGAAAGATCACAACATGGAATCATATTGATTTGCAAAGCCCTAGATCGCGTTTCCATTTTGTTATTATTATGTCACAATTTCATCATGACTATAGATATTGTCCGTTTGTTTAAGTTGACAAGTGTTTTGATACCAAAGTGATACGTTTAAAGAACAATTAGGCGCAGTGCTTATATGGTCCCCACTTAATCAGACATGTTACTTATTCCATCATATCTCGGGCTTACTTTGTGTTAACATATCACCTCAACTTGACTTAAACCTTTCTTATTTGATCACATTATACTTATTAACATACTTGACACTTTATTCTTTATTTTTGCACAATTGACTCGATCTAGAAAGATTAAAATAAAGCATAAGATTTAGGGCCTTAACAATCAGATCTTGGATCTTGTATGACTACGAACATAGAAAGTCCAAGGCTTGAATCAAAATAACTGAAGAAATAAAGCAGAATTAAAATCCCTAAGATTGACTTTTTTTTACTCTTTTTCTTGATTTTTCTTTTTCTTTTCTGACTATTTTGTTTTTCTTTTTCTTGCTTTTCTTTGAAGCTTTTCTTGACTCAATTAGAAAATTAAAAATGGACACCTATTTCATAAGACGACTGTGATCAGGTAAATAGAGGCTTGGGTATGACATGTATAATTACATTTCTGCCTTCATGAATTTGACTTCATGGAATCATGCAACCGCTTCATAATCGTATATCCACTAGTACCGACAGGAATTTAGGTTTATATCACCCGACACTTACTTCTTTTTCAAGCCTATCTACACATCTGTGAGTAATTTTGTAGACTTTTGATCTATTCTTTTCATGTGCTAGGATCATTGCATATCAATGTACTATCATTTTACAATGGTTTGATCAATTTCTCAAAATTTGAAAATTTTAATTATCCGACTCCCTCTAAGCAGGAGCTCCCTCTAAACGGGACAATTCCTTTTAGATTTTCTTAAAAGTAATATAAATTTTTTTGGTAAATCAAATGATTTGTTTTTGCTTTTTTTAAGATGAATTGAAAATCTTTTTGGTGAGTTAAACTTAACTCATTTTCTCCCTCTAAAATTGTGACATATTTGAAAAGTATTTACAATTTTATATACAAAAAGATAGATAGGTTGTTTTAATCAAAATTGATCATGCCGAGCGATTCGACTAGAAATTCAAACCGGGCATATCGATGGCTTTAGTGAAAAGGTCAGCAAAGTTGTTGTCAGATAGACTATCTTAAGCATGCATTATCACATTGTATAACAAAGTTGAAGAGATGCAAACCAAGATCCAACAACTGATGCTGGATCCATCACTTGAGAGAAGCAATTGGACGTGGTTGGTTTGAGAAACGCTCGAAAAGTTGTTGTTGAACCATTTAAACAAGGCTTCCCTTCCATGAAGTTTGTCCTCCCATGTCGCTTATGAAAGACTCGAATCCGCCATCAAATGGTTTAGCATCAAATAGCAATGGTTCGTCTCCCATCATATGCCGGGTGCAATCACTATCTAAGTACCTAATACTATTGATAGTCCTCCTTGATTGACCCTGCATGCACTAAGAGTTCAAATAAACATGGGTTCCCGGGATACTTTTGTCTCGGGAAGGTCAACCGTAAATCGACCAAACTTGATTTTATTTCCTGAAAACCATTTATTTCTTGTTGGATCCTCACTTGATGAAGAACAGTCCTTAGGAATCCAAGTAAAAACTTGTTCCTTGGTTTTGGAAATTTCAGACTTTTCTTTTCTTGATTTTGAAACTGTTTTTGGTGAATTCTCAGACTTTACAGTCTTAGGATCCTTTTTGATTTTATCCTTCTTGGTTTTCCAAAAAGGTTTCTTTTTGTGTTTTACTTTATTTATTTTGGATCTCACATCCATTTCACTGGGTTCACTATTAGCTTGATCAGTCCTTAAATCAGGGCTACTAAAAGCTCCTTTTGGGGACTGACTAAGCTGCCTTTGAATACCAAGCTGTTGCTTGAACCAGTGCTTGCAATGTCTTGCAAGGTTAGAAGAGTGACCACACACAAAACAACACTTTCTTCTGGGAGTGCCAAAGAACTCATCTGAACTATAATGTGGTTGGTGTGGTGGGAAAGGTGATCCTTGGAAAGAAACATGATTATAAAACACATTTGTGTAATATGGATCAACAAAATTTTTTTGATAATGACCATAGTAGTTGTTGTCACAGAAGTTGTATGGCTGAGGATTTCTAAATTGATTGGTTGTTTGAGAAAATGGTCGTTTATTTGGTGGAACATATTTACACGAAGTACTTGTCTTTTCATTTTCAAAAACTTTGCTTTTACTTGAATTATCCTCAGTCTCACAACTTGATGATGAACAACTTGATATGTTCACCTCAACAGGCCTACTTTCGTTGACACATTTTTCAACAAAAGTTTCATCACAAACGGTTTCATAATCTGAGTCAGAAGAACATTCATTTTCGTTGCAAACGTTTGTACAACTATCATTACTTGAAATTTCAAAAAATACATAATTTGACCCTGACTTTAAACTTCCCAACATGGATTCACAAACTTTATTACAAGCTTGATTGTTAATAGTTTTGGTTAGATCCACACATGATTCAAAACATGGTTCTAACTTTCTTTTTAGCTTACAACCCAGGTTAACCGTCCCACATTCACCACCTTTACATCACCAGCTGCTACACAAGTCACATTGATGTCAGATTTATCAGATGATGGGGACTGGACCAGCAGTTTGAGAGGCAGCAGGAACAAATTTCACAGGCTTTGGTATTCTACCAACCCCGTATTCCATTTCCTCGTATGGAAAAGTATTATAGCTAAAGTGGGGCAAACTAGTATAATTATAATTCATTGGTGGGGTACCGCTAAATAATCATATCCTGGCCCCGCTTTAACTTTAGTACTTCTCTGGGCTCCAATAAGATCATCCAATTTCTCAAATGATGCTTCAAATCTTTCAACTTTCTTTTCTTTTTCCCTTTTGTCAGAAACATCAAGTTTCAAATTCTTAATTTCCTCCTTTAGTTAAGAAATTATATTTTTATAATAGATAACATCTTGCTCCTTTATAAAAGTCTTAAGTTTAAGATTTGCCACATCATCATGGTGATTTTTAATATTTTCAATGTAGATCTTGTCAGCTTTTACATATTCTACATTTAACTGACGAAGTTTTGCATTTTCTTTCAAAACTTTGTCTTAATGATATCTATAATATGTAACCTTGTTAATGCAAGCATGTGCGCATAAGTTGTGGTTTACCTAATCGCAAGGTGATGTGTCGGGAATAATAGGACATGCATGACTGCTTTCACCTGCAGCACTTGTCCCAACTTTATTACATGTCTCAACTTTATTTTCTTTGGACTGATTGTTCATTTGGGGCTTATCTTCCATTATTTCAAAAGACTTGATGGTAGAAGCCAACTCTGAGAGTGTCATGGTATACAAGTTTGTGGTTCTCTTGACGGTAACCACATTGATGCTCCATGTATAATGCAGTGAATTCAACAGCTTCATGTTGATCTCAGACAAAACTTTGATGATACCGGCACTTCTCATTTTAGTGACGAGTGACTCAAATCTGTTGATGAGAGATGCAATCGATTCTCCTTGAACATGCGTAACATGTCGAATTCTCCTTTTAACATTGTCTTTTGGTTTTCTCCCATATCCAGATTCCCTCCAAACTCAGGTTCGTAAGACATTTTTTTTAACTCGATTAGATTTTTTTTTTTTGGAAAAAGAAAAAAAATTTTAAGTTTTTTTTTTTTTGCTGCAGTACCGAGTTGCTACAGTGTCGAGTCCCTACAGTGTTTCGCATGAGTTGCTACAGTACCCAACGCGAAGCGATTGCTACAGTACCCTTGCGAAGCGAAACGATTGCTACAGTATCCCCGTGCGAAGCGATTGCTATAGTACCCGTGCGAAGCGAAACGATCGCTACAGTACCCGTGCGAAGCGAAACGATTTGTTACAGTACTCGTGCGAAGCGATTGCTACAGTACCTCGGTGATGCGATTGCTACAATACCACCCCACCCCGCACCCCGCGCGATTGCTACAGTACATCGGAAGTGACTGCTACAGTACTCGATGCGAATTTTTTTTTGTTGAGAATATAACACCCAAACTTCCAAAAAAGTCAAAAAGACTTTAGTCTAAAAATCAATAAATCGACCTAGATCTGAGTTTTTAAGCCGAATCTGAGCTCGGACACTAAAACTTAAAGCACTAAAAACTTAGATTTGGTGATTCTCATGTAATTCCAAGGTGTAAAGGACTCCAAAAGAGGTGAGTAACACGAAATCAATCTCAAATATAACAAAAACTAAGATCAAAAGCCGAAAAGTTTGACCCGAAAACCACCAAAAGTCGAGCCGAAAGCTTTGATACCACTTATAGGTCCTCTAGATGGATCTCAAGACTTGACTCGGATCAATCCGTGTTGTTGGTTAGAGGAAATCACCAACGACGCTCGGATCTCGGATCTTAGTTTTGTTTAGTTTATTTGCTTGAAGATAAGAAAGAAGAGGATGAAGAGAAGAAACTTTATTTTCTTGGAGTTGTGAAAGAGTTGTGTGGAGAAACGGACTTTTATAGGTCCCCATTTCTCCACAGTTTACATTTTAACCGTACAAAATAAGCGTACCGAGTACGTAATACACCGACTAAAAGCAAACTAGAACGACATACACAATCCTAATAACAATATAGAATATTGGCCCTGCAGCAGTGGTGTTGGTGTGAAGCGCGTGGGTGACAGTTTTGGCGGCGTATGCCGCGTTGTTTGCAGACCGTCCTTCATGCATGCATAGTTTTGATCGGGCTTCATAGAAGTCGGGAAGCGGGTTCATGTTGGAGATGATTGTAGCGGTGGTTTCGTATTGATCGCCAGACCAGTTGTGAGTTGAATGACAAGAGAGTCATTATCGACAGGAGCGTCGACATTAGCGAGTTGGTCGGCAAGAACTTTTAAGGCTTGGCAATAGGATGATATGTCCTTGAACCCGTCGAGACGAGTACTGTTAAACTGTTGCTTGAGAAGAGCGGCTCTGGTGGCTTTGTTGTCTTGAAAGAGATTTTCGAAAGCAAGCCACGCGTCACACGCGCGGGTGTTTTTCTTCATAATAGTTTGCAGCAAATCACTAGAAATCGTGCCGTAGATCCATTGAAGAACGATGGCATCTAGACGATCCTAGTTATCTTCGGCCGGTGGGGTTTTATCGCCCTCTTTTGGTGGTGATTTTGAGGAGGATACAGTATGGATACGGGGAGAGAGGTGGTCGTGAACAAGGATGGCACGACAATGGATCTTGAAAAGTTCGCTCCAGGACGTGTATGGTCCGGATTCCATTTCAAGAGTTATTGGGATATATGTTTTGATATTGGATACAGTCACCGTTGGATGTATCCTGATGTCCATTGTAGGAGGTAAGGAAAGGTGATTGTGGAAGAGAGGTAGGGGACGAAGTGGAGTGGCGGCTGATTAGGGTTAGAACTCTAGTCTATGATACCATGTTAGAGTATAATCCCTTGCCACTTTCATTCACAATAATAATCATATATAGTTACAATATGTGATCTTCTATATTTGGTAAATATACAATAGAATTTCCATGATATATCAATGATTTGACTAGCCTAATATACTTATGCTATTAATAATAAATATAATGCAAAGGAAAAATAAGTGTAGCATGATTGAATAGGTGATCATGGTGGACTAAGTAAAAAGGACAAACCATGCATGCCAATTAAGTTAAAAGAAGTACTGGACGTAGTGATTAGAGTTAGATCGACTTTGGCTCCAAGTGCTGGTGGGTACTCGTTTGGCTCGTTCGGGTCCCCTGTGAGTCGGTGGTACATATCACGCACCATAATGGGTGACCAAGGGAATAAGATATATACCATTACTTGGTAAAACTGCAAATAATTTATGGAGAGCCTACTTGTCTAGTAACTTCTAATTTCGTTTTGATGTTAGAATTACGAAAATACAAAGTCAAACTTGGTCATGCATTTCATCGAGCATATGCGTGCATATATTAAACTTGGTCCTGTGTTTATCTAGTAGTCGGTCTCAAGTTATACCCGATTAAGCCCGGGCAGCACTGTTTGCTTAGTCCTAACTATACAAGTAACTTTGCAATACATATGTTTATAATCTATCCATTATTCCTAATTAATCTAGAGGGCATATAAATATTCATTCGATTCTTACATCTTCATTGATGTGGTATAAGAAACTTGCCATTAATACAGACCCCATATTTTGATGCAAAATATTTAAGTTTCTAGTGCTAAAATTTAAGTTTTATGCTGGCTGGGTTTGCAAAAACCTTATTGGGTTTGCAAAAGTTAACGATTCAGACATGTCCGTGTCTATGTTCAAAGCTTCTAGATGTGTTAGCATGACAAAGCTTAGTAATCCATGATCATTGCTTGATTCTGAAGAAATAGAACACCCAAGCTTCTTGATATCAGGAAAAGATTGAAGTAAAAATTGAGTCCTGTGATCTAATATTAGTCTGGAAATTGTTTGCAAGTTGAACAATGCAGGAACACTGAAATCAATTGGGATGCAGATTCTATAACATCGTAAAGGCCTTAGCTTCACCATATTATCTGCCGAACACATGAAGCTTTGGAAAATGCCTTTAATAATGAGAGTTTGAAGGCTCCATAACTTGGCCTTTGAAAATGACAATACGTTGTCGTACGACCAAACTGCTAAGTACCTTAATTAAATCAGTTGGCTTATGAGGCCGAAATCAACACGTGGAATATTTTGTAAATCTAACACTCTAAGAAGCGGAAAGGGGTCAAACTTGTAAGTCTTTCATTTTTAGTTGGCGGTCGAGTGTCATAAATGTAGGTCTTAAAGACGTGATCAAACAACAAGTTCTTGAATCAATCTCACTTGTGAGTTAGCGGAAATCACTCACAAGAAACCGAGATCTCGGATCTTTGCTTGGTTATTACCCAAAGTAGAAAGAAAGAGAGAGTAGTTGAGAGAAAGTGGGAGTTTTTAGGATAATGGTTTTGACCAAAAGGTTATGTTTGCATGAGAAGCATACACTATTTATAGTGTATGCTCTCATGCACCATACTTTATTTCTTGTGCCTAAATGGGTTTTGTTTATAATAGGCCATGCCAAACATATTACAAGACGCTAAATGAAAACATAGCATAATACAACGATTAACGAAACCAAATAATACAACAGACTATATTATAAAATAGGCCTAACAATCTCCCTCTAGTCTTTAGTATTATCTTTAGCTTTCATCTTCAGTCAGCCACATACACAAGGCAGCCGTCATCTTGTAGTTAATCCTCAACAAGATGGCGACGAACTTGTTGAATATCTCAACTATCTGATTAGTGTTTTCTTTTCCTATATCTCCGAGTGTGTGCATGGGAGACTTGTATAGCCTCAGCACATCCTTATTGCTGAGACCCATCAGTTCGTACTCGTCAAACAGACGAAGAGGATGCATTGATTTGCATCGAATTATTGCTTCACCGATCTCATTGTCAAACTCCCAGCAAATAAAGTCATGAGGCATGTTAGGCGTAAATGGTTCTCCATGGTAATTTCCTGCCCGTCCTTAGGCATCTTGTACCTCCATGCTTTTCTTTTCTTGCCCGTGTTAGGGGCAATCTCGGTAGGATGCAGGTAAGTTCCCCCTTGTTGAGCTTAAATTTGGGGTAGTTCTTCTTTCATTCCCTGTGCAGATATCTCTTAAACCAACCTTCTAGTTTTTTCTCACCTATTCCACTACCTTCTAGTTTCTGCAAATAGCATTGGCTAGGAGTTATGGAGCATGGATCAAGGGAGGGTGATAAAATGTGATCCATAACATGCATTATGCATGTGAGGTTCTAGAAGATCAGCCGAATAAACATGTGTTTTTATTTTTCAATTATTTATGTTTGAGTCTTTGTATTTTGAATAAGTAATCCTTTTTTATCAGTATGTTAGTTTGTACCGAGTCTTAGGGTTATGACCGTTGTATTAGTTTCTATTGAACCTGATCATTGTAATCTCATGAAGTATGCAATCTTGCTATCCATTCTTAATCAAAAAGCCTTTGCCTTATCTCTGTGTTCTTATTATATTCTCAATCTGATACCATCACTATCATAGGAGGTGGTGTTTGTAGATGGTGCCACTGTTGTAGCGAAGGAGGTTGATAATGGAATGGACGTGCGACGGTTGTGCCGAAGGAGGTTGAAGATGGGACAATGAAGGAACAGCCGATCGATTTTTGCAGATTGGTGGTTTTAAATTTAGGTTTAGAGGAAGAGAGTGAAGATGGAGATGAAAGCTGTCAAGGTTGAAGATGAGTGGTGTAAAATATGGAGATGGAGAATAAGGTTGAAGATAAGGATTTCAACTTGTGGCAACGAGCTTCATCCATTTGATCTCTCTCTCTTAATATCAAGGGTCTCTCTCTCTTATCAAGGGTCACAAATTAATATTATAGATTCACACGGATCGGGACTTTTAGAGACGACGCCCTTAGCGGCGACAAGAGGTGGCAGCGAAGATGCTTTACAGTGTCGCCGCCAAATCTTCTAGTCGCCGCTAAAACTCGGATTTCTTGTAGTATGTGTATGTGTTTATTGAATGATATTTATTGTTAGATTATTGCATTATCATTAAAGTTTTTGTGTCACTAAATAAATTTTACTGAAGCGTTCGTCATGTAACAATGCTATTTGCAGTTGACCACAAATATTTTTGTTTGGATTTACATAAGTTGGCGTCGGCCTAACTCCCAAGCCATGCGCATTTGTATTTTAGAAAACGATTAGGGATTTAGCGAGCTGGGCCAAAGTTGAGTTGTTTTTACCCATAATATGACGGTAAGCCGGTGATCGATCCATGAGACCTAAAATAATTATTTTTATGTTTATATATGGGATATATATTTTTTTTGTAACCTTAGGATTACCTACTCATTTAACTTAAAATTGTAAATAAAGACAACACTTGGCTGTTAAAAAAGTAAGTAATTAATTATTGTAATAACTAAAGTGGAACCAAAAGGTTTTGGTTCTTCGCCATAGCAGTATAAAGATATTTGGTAATAGTTTTTCTTTCTGTCTAGCTAAGGTTCAAATCCTGTGAATGACAAAACATAATGTAGCTCTTCTGTTAAATAACTAATAACTAAAGTGAAAATAAAATTGATGTTATAATTTCATTAAATTCCATCAAGATGCCACTCGTTTCCTCTTTATTGTTTGTAGTTATTGGTGTTGTCTAGAACTTGCAAAAACCACCCAAGTAAATTATACTGAAAGTGCATGCATTATATAATTTTTCTTTCTTTAGAAAGTAGATGGTTGTAGTTGTAGCAGTTGTTAGGATTTGTGAAGGTTTAGACACCTTGGGCCCGATTATGACCCATTCTAGGTTTCTTGGGGCCAAGCTGAAAACCCTAGTCTATTCTCTATATAAACCAATGTGATGTAATTGTAATTATTGCACCTTATCAATAATATAACCTAGTTGCAACCCGTGGATGTAGGTCCCCCGCCAGGACCAAACCACGTAAAATTCTTATGTTGTTTATCGTTTATATTTTTTAGTTTCTGCGTGTATAATGGTGTATGCTTGTTCATGTGTTGTTTTGCTGCGTCGCTTTGTTCCTAACAAGTGATATAAGAGCTTTGGTTCGTTGAACACATGGTTGGTTGCATGAAAACCGATTCGCAGTTTGGTTTTGGTGTGTATTTTTGTGATTGGAAGTCAGATTGGTTAAGGGTTTTGATGGTTGGATCGACAAATAGAAACCTTTTATAGCCGGATCTGTGTGCCTGAGAGAAGGTGATTAGTTTGTTCGCCGGCTGTGAACGACAAAATCAAATATCAAAAGTCATAACATTTTTGGTTAGGGTTAGTGATAGGCTTTCTTAGCACACACAAATATAGCTCCTGGTACCGAGGTTTGTGGCTGGGATCGTTTGGTGTTGTGGCCGTTAACCGGGCTAGGTTTGTTCTGTGACGGCGCCTGGGGGGCTGATTGACGACTGTTTTACCATGGGTGTGGTCGGAAAATAGAGACAGGTGGGTATTCTGTGCATTAAAGTTTGGTGTTGTGTGACTCCGGCGGTGTGCTATCAGGTCTTCGGCGTTTTGTGACGGAAAGAAGGCTGGATCTACAATGTTAAAAAAAATTGTCAAGCAAGTTATGTGATGTTGTCTAGGTATGCGTGCATAATAGGAAAAGACTTTTTTGTGATGGTGGTTTAACATCACGAAGACTTCATATGGAAATGCAATATTCCTTTTTTTAATCCATTATATGGAATGGAGGTCGGTATTCTTTTTTTTAATCGGTTTGATTAAGCTTAGGACTTTATTTTAAAAATTATTGAGTCGCTAGTTTCCTTTTAATATTCGATTGGAGCTACTGATGAGGTTTATTCGGTCGTTAATCGAGTTTGGGTTACGGGCTAAGTAGGGTTTTGTTTCTGAGTTCGGGTTTGACTGTGTTTAACAACCGTGAGTATTTTAACCGGGTTCCTTGAAAAATCGGTAGAGTTCGGTTTGGGTCGGATTTGTCTGCAAGAGATAGTCTGACATAATTGTTACGATTTATTTTTCAGTTACTTGATTAGTCAGTTATTGCAGGAGAAAATTGGTTTGATTGACATTGTTCAATTGAACAATCGCCAGTTCAGGCCCGTGCCATTGTTGTGTTTATTCACTATTTCCGATTTTGTCCTTCTTCTTTGTTGTTATAACTGAAGATGATATGGTTATGATCGGAATGTTTGACGGTTATGGATTTCGGTTGATGGGTTTGTCATGGAAACTTAGATGTGGTACTAGTGTGGGATAAACCTCGAGAAAATGGAACAAGTGGGTGTGCTGGTAACGACATAAGTGAAAAAATAGTGGCAAGTCTTGTGATTCTATTGCTCGTTTGGAAGATATTTCGGATAGGGTTTGCGTTAACAGATCGTGTGCACAGTCATAGAATCCCTGGTATTGTTTGCTTTCCATGAAAGCTCTACTTCTGTTATAATCGTTTGCCTGTTAGTTGGTCTGGAACTGTGATTGTTACTTCTTATTCGTTTGGAACTGTGAAGTTTTATCTTATTCGGTGGTGATCAGTTGTACGACATTTGAGGGGATCCGGGATCTTGTGCTAGGTGAAGACGTTTGTCGGGAAGTACAATTGGGGATTCATCTCATAGAGTGTTGGTTTAGCATGGGTTGGGATAGCAGAGACATTGGGAGCTGAGCATAGTTTGACTTGGTGGGGCTACATGAAGGTGTGGGACATTCTTTAGAGTCGATGTCCATAATTGGTAAATTCTGCTTCTGAGAATGTGTCAGTGGCGATGCGTTGGGACTTAGTGGAAGGAAATGAAGACTCTTGGTGTCACACCCCGTTAAGCGAATTGCGAAAGCTTAAAACGGAAATGCAACAGATACAATTGGTATCAAATACATTGTTCATAAAGAAACATTACTAACTAATTTACAATATATTACATTGTTCTAACATCTTTTATACATTAGGTGATACAATCAAACCGGTTCTTCAATTACTTTACTTCTATCTCAATTGCCCACGACATCAATCACCAATCAGACACGTAACGCACAGGAAATTACTTCTCATATCTGATTACCTGAAAAACATGTTAAAACAGGTTAACTACTAATAGTTGGTGAGTTTCATAAGTTTAACGAAATCAGTTCTGCGTACCACACAGTCATAGTTTGTATGTACACGCGTATGTAAAAATATGTATTTACGGTTGTATAAATATGTACAGCCATATCCTTGTGTGTGTGCATATGCACACATGTAAGTTTATAATATGAATTCGAAATTTCGGTAAAATCGTGATTGTTTGTTCGTACTATCTGTTTCCAATTTCCGTGTTTAACCAACCACTGTGGCCCCCCTTCCGCCCACAACGGTTCCGCGTTAACATCAACCACTGTGGTCCCCCTTCCACCCACAATGATTCCACGTAAACTCAAACATTATATAGTGTACACGCAAATAATTAGTATATTCTACACATAGTATTTCCTACGGCTAATCACATAGCATGTATATAGACACATATACACATATAGTATTTATCACGTATCACCAAATTCTGTGGCTCCCCATCCGCCCACAATACGCATAACCACATTATTTTCTTAACATTCATGTCATAATCAAGTTACTTCGTTTAATAAGTTGCAGCAGAACTTGGCTACTCAACTTTAGTTTATAAGTTGCAGCAGAACTTGGCTCATAGGCCATACTCAACTTTAGTTTATAAGTTGCAGAAGAATTTGGCTCATAGGCCATACTCAACTTTAGTTTATAAGTTGCAGCAGAACTTGGCTCATAGGCCATACTCAACTTTAGTTTAGTAAGTTGCAGCAGAACTTGGCTCATAGGCCATACTCAACTTTAGTTTATTACTATTGTGGCCCCCCTTCCGCCCACAATAGCTCCATAATCATCACAGACCACGTTATCCCCATGGCCATTACAGACCATGTTGTCTCCCAAATTAGTTATGTTTAACATTACATAACGTGTTTGTATAAACATGCTGTCACGTGTAATTTCATTATATTTTGCAATTCGTATTATCTCCACTCAATATATCAATCAACGATAATAATCATCTTTCATCAGCATGTAGTCAATCATTATGTTTGTAGGGACTTTTCATATATAAATGTTCAGATATTTTATATCCTGATCCATTTTCAGATAGATAACGTGTATAAACATGTTTTCCACCCCAAAAGTTCGTAAAATAGTTTAAAGAGTGGGGTCATGACACTCACAGTTTTGTAGGCACTCAGTGCGAGGTCAGCTCGGGGTTCGTTTCCCTTGCTATCACTTAGTCCCTATAGTCCATATTATAATAATATTAATATTTTAATATTATTATAATCTCAGTACTAAACTGGGCTGTATAACTAACCTGGGTATAGCTGGAACGCCCAGAAAGTGGCAATAGGCTTAGGTTGTGATGTTGTTCAATGTCTAATACTTAAAATCGAACTTGGCTCAGATTCCCGTTTTCCCAGCTGGGCCAAGTTGTTCGTTTACGCGTTCAGAAAACAGTTATGGGAAAATAAGCTTGGGTAAATGTATTGGTTAATAAAATAATTAAGTTATAAAGAAGGATCACATACTGGGGTCCCGGATTAGCCACGGGGCCCGTTTCCGTTTATTCAATTTGATTTGAGAAGAAACGCGCACAATCCACCCGGATTGTCCAGGTTTCTCATAGAAACGTTCGTTTTTACTTAATTAATCCGAAAATATGATTTTTGATCACTCTTGGTGTTTTGATATTCCCGCAGGTTCGTTAGTCGCGAACTTGTCGGTTTTCATAAAAACAGAATTTGTTTAATCTTCAAATTAGCATAATTAATTAACCGTTAATCATTAAATAATGAAAATTTAGCCACATATCAATTAAAATATGTAGATTTTTATAAAAATATTTCTGGAATTATTTACTGATTTATTAATTTATAAAAATTCATTTTATCAGCTATATTTCGCCTGAAAATCGTCCGTTTATCCCAAACAATTTCCAAAAATTACACAAAAATTCCTGAATACTAAAATCATGTCCCAAAACAACCTGTATTAATTACAGAATGTAAAAAGCTTGTTCAATACTCTTTTCGGCTCAAATTCGGCTATAAAAATTCGCACGAACGCATATGTACAAAACACCTTTAGACTTCTCCAAATGATCTCAAAATTCATATGTGATCAAAATACATAAAATCTGAGTTCCAAAAAAAATGTCATAATTTTTGGAGTATTTTAACTATTTTTCCCCATTAAACGTCCCAATTCGGTAATAAATTCGCCAAATATTCTCAGATGGTCAAAAAATTACCAAATTTGAACAGGGACTCAATTACATGGTCCCTGATGTCCCTGAAAAATTTCAAAGCCTAATAATATGCACATCATAACCTTAACCTAAACAGCCCGTAATCGAGTAAATCGGTATTACCTTTGCGGTTTTGGTTCGTTTTCGCTCTCTTAATCCAATTTTCAGGTTCTTGTGCTTCTATATAAGCTAGGTACAGGTCTATATCACAAACCAAGAAGGTTTCATCAATAGAACAACCCTTTAACTTAGGGTTTCGGCTAGTGCAAAAAAACAAACTTTTGAACCGTAAAAACGCCGTTTCAACTATTTAATCCGTGTTAATGGCCAAAAAAACTATTATACCAGGTTCCTCACCATGTGTATAATCAAAACATGTTTATGGACCATTTTTATGGTTTTTACATGGTTAGGAATGATTTTTGGTAATCAAACTATGTTTATTTGGTATTAATCAATGTTAAACAAGTGTAAAAGTAGCTTATTTAAGTTGTTTACCTTAGGGTTTGAAGAGTTTCTGGAAAATTATATTGCAGCTGCTTGGACTTGAGCTTTTGGTTAAATGGAATGAATAAATTTGGCTTACATAACAAGTTTTATAAAAATAATGGGGGGGGGGGGGGTCCAAGGTTACGGCCGCAAGAAAGATTGGGCCACCTTGGGCCCAATTTGGCCCATTAATCTGATTATAAAGGCCCAAACACGAAAAACCCAGTCCAAATTTAGTTCGGGTTCGGTTTTTGGCGCGAAAAACTTATCGGGTGCGTCAAACAGCGCGAAAACGAGTGTTTTTCGGCTAGTTTTGTGTAAAATTATAAAAACATACTATATGTTTGTAAAAATCGAAAATATTTTCATGGATTGCTTAAAACATTTCAAATAAGTGGTTGGTAAGTCTTTTTCGGCTTAACGGATGATACAATGCTTGGTTTGTAACTATCTTTCGCGTTTAACTTTATAGCGGGTAGTTAAACGAGCATATTTTCGTTTAACTTGTTTGCTATCGAAATAAGGCCATATTATCAGTATGTTGGCTTATAATAGACATATATCTCGTATAGATGGCCCCTCGGGATATCTGGGTCATAACCAGACCCATTCGGTTAATCGTTCGTTCGTTACGCAATAAGCGGTTAAACGCTTATTCGAGTTTGTAAGTACTAAGGTGTACTTGGTTTTGCCACGGATGTCACACTTGGGTTTGAGATTCTGTTTTGTTTCATTTTCTTGTCATCTACTTCAACGAAGAATCTATGAATCTATTGTTTATGACTTTTCTAGTGTTGTAAAAGTCTTGGGTCATGCATCGGGTAGAGCTAAGTGGGTTCATATTGCAAATATGAATCCTGGAGCCACAAGGATGTCAGCTTAAGCATATTCAGAGGTTTAAATCTTGACGGGGATTTGGTAACAGTGGGAGCACGGGGGTGTTTAGGTACAGTTACACAATGACGTTGGGTTTTAAGACCGGAATTCCGATTATAAATTCTCTTCTTGGTGCTTGTTGTATTAGGAGAATGTTTATTCTTCTAGAAGTTTATGGAGCCAAACTTGATGTGCTAAAAGTAGTCTTAATAATTACTAACTAAAATTACTCTAATCTAGACACTAAGTAATAAATTCTAGACTCTTAAACTAAACAAAACTACTAACCGGTAAGTGAACCGGTCGACTTTTGTACAGCTAAGTAAGTTCGGATATCAAACCCACGAGACTCTTTTAATTACGTTAACTAGCTAAATTAGACTCAACTACAAACACGACTATTTATTTATTATTATTTCTTAAAAAGGGGGGTTTACTAAAAACTAAAATTAAACTAATTAATAAAACTAAAGAATTAAAAACGACTTAACCCTAGACTTAATTCAAATGATGACGAGATAACTACCTAGGCTAGAATCCCCTAAATTTCAGTTGTTACTTAATCGGGAAAATATTTAGTTACGAACTGGGATCGTAAAATAGACACCTAAGAGAAAACCCGAACAGGACCCCTGGCCCTTCTCAAGAGACACCTATGGGTTTCTAATAAGTTTTAATGCACACCAGTATTAAAAATCAAGTTTTCTTACGGTCACCTAATTATTTATGACTTAGTTCCTTTATACGAAATGCTACCTTACAGAACGGAAATCAAAGGCAGCTTAAAATATTTAATTGATTCAATAGACAATAATAAATAATCAAAACTAGACGGACTTCTTACAAAAAACTAAATCTAGCAAGATTAAATAATAAAGATCTATCAATAACCTAGCACTTCACAGATTTTAGGTTAGCACACTTAGGTTTAATTAATTAATAATTATTATTCCTATGATCTTAATGCATATCAATCATAAAATAGTCAAAAACGCAAAGTAGATAACATAATAGCAACCTATCATAATGACAAACAATAATCAAGGAAACTATGGAATAATAATAATTAATCAAACAATCCTAAATATTCATACGCGTCAATTTAATATAAGTAAACCTTTTACTAAATCATAAAACCATAAACGATAAATAAATCCCAAATCAAAACACAACGTCAAAGTAGGTTCATCATATGCCTAGGCAGTCTATAATGTTTAGCCTAACATCTTAATGTAAAATAAAAAAAATGAAAAAATGAAGTCATGGCGAAAATAAATAAGAACGAAAGATTAAAGGCGATAAAACCCGGAGTCTTCGTCCTTGAATATTAAGCACTTCGCCGGCAGATTCATGGCCTTCAAATCCTCGAAAATATCCTCTCTTGAGTTCCCAAATTCGATCTGCCGACTGGGGTGTTCAAGTTATGTTTAAGGTTGAGTTAATGGGTGTTTAAATAGGTTTATACAGGCCCAAACCCAAGAAAACGTTGGAACATTCTGGAATGGCTGAGGCCGCGCCGCGCGACGGGCACCCTCCCCTTGGCCACGCGGCGCTCCGGCTAGGTGGGGGTGGCCTGGTCCGGTTCGGTCTAGTTCACTCCTGGTTCGGTCCGGTTAGCCGGTTTAGCTCGTTTTTTTATCGTTTTTCGCCCTCTTTAACTACGAACAAGTCCCGGTTGCTACATTATTAAAATAAGTTAGTAGTATACAAATCCTAATAAAAACCGAACAAAAACTAATAAAATATTAATTAAAATATACAAGGGATTAATGTATATTAAACGTTATATCAAATATCCCCACACTTAAACTTTTTTCGTCCTGAAAAACTCTAATTGCAATGGGATCAGAATCGGAGAAATACGGTCTTAAAAACATATTAGGTTATCTTAAAATTTAGAACAACGCAAAAACTGCGATCACCGATATTGTGGTCCACCTAAACCCATGCCTTTGTCTTTACCGGGACAAGTAAGATCCAACTATTTATTATTATTATTATTATTATTATTATTATTATTATTATTATTATTATTATTATTATTATTATTATTATTATTATTATTATTATTATTATTATTATTATTATTTTGTATATAATCTAGTGGAACCCACAGTCAAGACCCGCTTTATCTTAGATTTTACTGGATCAAACCACCCCAACTTGACTTAAACCTCATAGATAGCAGATTAAAACCTTGTCGCACATTTTTCATGAATAGAGAAGACGATCAAGGATATTGTTTATCCACCTAAATTTAATCATCAAAGTATACCAAGCAGCCATTAGATACGATTAAGGTTCAATTATTCAACTAACTAGCTAGTGTTCCCCACTACATGACATACCCTTGTTATCAAGCAATACCTCGGACCCATTACCACCAATGATTTTACAAGTTTATATCTGTCAGTTTACATATGTCGTGTCTCTAGTTGATCCTGTTCTTAATGGTATGGGCCACAAGTAAGAGGACCACGTATGACTAACAACGGGATGATTACTGGATCATCAAGATTTTACTTCACTGTAATTGATGTAAGTGAGTGTAATGATTGCAGTAAACTGCGGGGTTATGCTTAGAAGCTTTTTTTTATTTAAATATCCGAAGATACCCAGATGAACAACTGTAAAAAAACCTATGGTCTCCGAACCCGAGGCATCCCATCAATACAGGATTTAAGGCTATAAAACCACACGCCTATGAAGTGTTAACCACTAAAATTAGAAGTGCAGGATTTTAAGTTTATATCATCGACTACACGGTATACTTTAACGTTTAAACTTACCCAAGCATCGTATAATAGCGTATTCAGATTTCTATAAAATTCATAATTTTCTACAATCAAACTAAAAATGAGGCTTGAGTACGGCCGACCTTTTATCTCGTATTTTATACAGACACAACATGTTTCCCACTAAAGATCATATTTTATCGTTTAAACACCAACTATCAAACTGCCATTTCATTCTCAAGGCTGAGTCTACCGACACATCCCAAGTTAAGTGCGTGTTCTTTAATTATATCATATTATTAGTAGTTTGAAAAATCCGATTCCCGATAAGTATCCTCATCTCCCATTTATACGCAAAAAGAAACAAAAACAAGGGACATTTGTCACTTTTTTTTATATATAGATAAAGATGACAAAACAAGTTAAAGACATGTGTTCCTATCCCCACACTTAAAATTTGCATTGTCCTCAATTTAGGGACGGAAACACGACTCAAAATTTAAAAGAAAACAAAACCTAAAAATACAAAAATAAATAAGAACAAAACAAAGCTAAAAAATAAAAAATATAAAAACAAAGTAAAAAGGACAAGACTTAGCTGGTAGTATGCGAATGAAATATGACGCTAAAGTCTTCTTCCATAAATGCCCTCCAACTCCGAACGCGCTCAGCAACTAGTATCTTCTTCTTTCGTACACGAACGGAAACAACAACAATACAAACAATATCTAAAAATTCATCTTATCGACCTGATAGATATTAATCTTTCAAAGTATGGAACCGGACCAACCAATCAAACTAATAAATATGAATAAAAGCAGCAAATAGATAATCAGAAAAGTATACGGCTCCTGCTGCTCCATCCCCACACTTGAATGTTGCATTATACTGCAAGGGGATCTTCACACTATCTTCCTTCAAAACTTACAAACTTAAAAACAAATAAAAACTACAAAAAAACTACGTTAGTGACTCAACAATTATACAAACTCTTTGGAACCTCACCACACTTAAACTTAATCAGGAGGTTTCTCTTTCACCTGGACCCTATCTAACCCGTTCAGTTCCACCCGGTACTTGTAAAACATTGAAATTTTCTTAGTGGAATTGAAAAATGCTTTAAAAATCCTTAAATGGTCAGACCATCAAAATTTAAACTTACCTGGCAAGAACCGGATGCATGACATGTATCGAGAAGACTGGTCATTCTTGAACTTCAATGGCTTCTTCTTTCCTGTAGACCATCTTCTGACTTGCAAATTATTTCAGTTTGCAGATACTCTTCTCTTCGCCTTCTCCCGTGGTTTTGATTATAAGTGCCATAGGCCAGCTATGATGTTCTTCCACTACCACCATTTCTACATCTTCTAGCAGGGATTCAAAAAATGCTAAGTCACCCTCCGAATCAAACTCACCTATTTCATGGTAATCGGGCAACCCTTCTAGCTCCAAATCCAAAAACTCATCCTCCTCACACAACTTATTCTCAATCTTTTCCTCAACTCAAGTGAATCTCCCAAATCCACTTCGTCCTCTATCTCTTCTTCAACACCAAACATTAACTCAAGTGAATCTCCCAAATCCACTTCCTCCGCTGTCACTTCCTTCCTCACTAACGACCTCTGATAAGAAGCCCACTCTTCTTCGTCGATCTCATCATCAGAATCACTCCAGTAATTAGCAACAGTAACCTATGGAACCGGCGGAGGTTCCTGCAGAAAATTTTGTTGCGGCTGCACAGAAGAGTTAGTATAATAATGGGCCAAACACCCCAAATATTGAGGACATATAAGCGTAAAATGGGGTCCACCACAAATCTCACACATATTTACGAGACTCAAAAGAAATAAAAGACACGGACAATTAGACTCCTACGACTCAAAATAAAATAAAACAAAGTAGACTCTTACTACATGACTCCTAAACGAAACTAGCAATTAACTAAACTAAATTAACCTAACTCCTATGACTCAAAAACAAAACAAAATACAAATAGCACGTATATAGCAAGCAAGTCTAATCAAAGCTAATAATGCAATCGCCAAGAGTCCCCGACAACGGAGCCAAAAACTTGGTGTGCTAAAAGTAGTCTTAATAATTACTAACTAAAATTACTCTAATCTAGACACTAAGTAATAAATTCTAGACTCTTAAACTTAACTAGTACAGCTAAGTAAGTCCGGATATCGAACCCACGAGACTCTTTTAATTACGTTAACTAGCTAAATTATACTCAACTACAAACACGACTATTTATTTATTATTATTTCTTAATATTATAGATATCTTCAAGACGAAGTTTTGAAAGAAAATGCAAAACTCCATCAACTAAATGCTGAGTATGTAAAGGCTGACAAAATATATGTTGAAAAGATTAAAACACGTCACGATGATATTGCAAATCTTAAACTTAAAATCTTTCAAGGAGAGCACAATGTCATCTATTATAAAGACATAATAAATAAACTAAAAGATGACATTGAAAAGTTGAAACTTGGTCTTTCTGATAAACGAGAAAAGGAAAAATAGGTTGAAAGATTTGAAGCATCATCTGAACAATTAGATGATCTTATCAGAGCTCAGAGAAGTACTAAAGTTAAAACGGGACTAGGTTGTGATTATTCAGCGGCGCCTCCACCAATGAATGATAATTATACATGCCTACCCCATTTTAGCTATAATACTTCTCCTGATGAAGAGATAGCCTTTGGTATTGGTAAACTACCAAAACCAGTGAAATTTGTTTCAGCTGCCTCTCATCAACACCTCAAATTTCATCATCTGATGATTCTAACGTCAACATGTCTTGTGTAGCAGGTGATGTAAGTAGTGGGAAGGTTAACTAGGGTTGTAAACCAAAGGGAGAGTTAGAACCATGTTTTGAATCCTGTTTGGGTCTAACAAAATCAATTAACAATCCTGTTTGTAACAAAGTGTGTGAATCAATGATAGGAAGCTTATTGTCTAGATCAAAGGATGTATTTTTTGAATAATCAAGTGATGGCAGTTGTATAAATGTTTGCAATGAAAGTGAATGTTCCTTTTCTGATTCAGAATGTGAAACTGTATTTGATGAAACCGTTGAAGTCAAGGTTAATGAACAGACTAGTCAAAGCTGCTCATCAACTGATAATAAAATTGAGAACTTAATAAAAGAGAAAATTAGCTTTGAAAATGAAAAACCAAGCACTTCATGTAAATATGTGCCACCCAAGAAAACTTCATTTTCTTAAAATACAAATTATAACAATAGTTCTCAATATTATGATCAATTTAATAGTGCATTTTATTACTCTCGACAGAATCCTAGGCAATCAAATTATTTTGCAACTCATCATTCAAATGCTTACAATTATTAGTCAGATAGAGGTCACCAACATGTTAACCAAACTACATCATCTCATCCCACATTTCTCAGTGAGCAATATAAATGCAACCAAAGAAAATGTTGCTTCATTTGTGGTAATCCGTCTCATCTTGCAAGGCATTGCAAGAACTGGCATAAACAACAAAGAGACTTCAACAGTAAGTTTGGTCAGACATTTCCTAGGCATAATGCTCAAACCAAGAAAATCCCTAACCAAACTTACAATTCAGCCAGTGAGACAAATTTAAGATCCAAAAGAATCGAAAAACCTAAGAAACCATTTTGGCTAACCCAAAGAGAAAGAAGGCGGTTAGCTAAGAACTCTGAAGCTGAAAAGCCCAAGAACCTTTCAAAGGTTTTTTCAAAGGCTAATCAAGAAGATTTTGTGGTTAAGACTAAACCAAAACGAAGGCAATCCAGAAAACTTTTCCAAAACCGAGGAAACCATAATTCAAGTTCCTCGAGGGATTGCTCTTCAGATTATGATTCACCAAAGGATTATATTTTCAGAAATCACAAAATTAAACTTGGTGATTTTCTGTTTAACTTTCCCGAGACAAGAGTGTCTCGGGAAACCCTCCACTAACTGGTTCTTCGTGTGTGCAGGGATAGCCTGGACGGCCTGTCAATAGTATTTGGTACATAGACAGTGGCTGCACCCGACACATGACAGGAGACGAGTCACTGTTGTTCGATATCAAGCCATTCAATGATGGTCACGTTTCTTTTGCCGGTGATATTGGAGGAGAGATAACGAAACAAGGGAAGGTCTCGAATGGCACTTTGACATTTGATGAAGTCAATCTGGTGGAACAGTTCAACCACAACCTGCTCACCGTCTCTCAAATCTGTGATAAGAAATTTTCAACCCTATTTACTGAAAATTAATGTCTCATTCCGAAACCAGGTTTTAAAGTCCCTGAAGAACGGATTATGATGCGTACTCCGAGGCAAAACGATGCCTACATTCTGGACATGAGAAGCAATTATTCCATTCGTTCTGCCTCTTGCTTGATGTCCAAGGCCTCGGAGAATGATTCATCCTTATGGCATCGATGGTTGGGTCACGTCAACTTTAAGAACTTGTACAAGTTGGTTAAAGGTGACCATGTGAGGGGTTTGCCAGTAAAATCTTTTCACTGTGGTGAAAAATGTTTCTCTTGCTCTAAATGCAAACAGCACAAACTCCCTCATAGGCCCAAGCTTGTTAATTCCATCAATTCCACTCTTCAGTTGTTGCACATGGATCTTTTCGGTCCAATTCAACCAATGGCAATAGATCGAAAAGCCTATTGTCTGGTTATTACTGATGACTTTTCGCGTTTCAGTTGGACAAATCTGTTAGGGCACAAGGACGAGACGTCACAATTTCTGCTCAGGTTTATCGTGTTGGTTGAGAATCAAACTGATAAGAAGGTGAAATGTATCAGAAGTGACAACGGCACAGAATTCTGCAACAAGGTGGTGAATGAATTCTGTCAAAACAACGGAATTGTTCATCAACTCAGCGCACCTTACACTCCCGAACAAAATGGGGTAGCTGAGAGAAGAAACCGTACTTTGGTGGAGGCCGCTAGAACAATGCTCTCATATTCCAAACTACCATTGATTTTCTGGGGTGAAGCTATCAACGTTGCTTGCTTTACCCAGAATCGTATGCTTCTGAACAAAAGACTGAACAAGACTCCGTATGAAGTCTTCTATGGAACGAAGCCAAGGGTGAATTTCTTTAGAACGTCTGGATGTCCCTGTACCATACTCCAAACAAATGTTGGAACAACCTCCAAGTTTGTTGAAAAGACGGATGAGTGCTCCTTTGTTGGTTATTCTCCTGATAAAAGTGCTTATCACGTGTATAACAAGAAATCAAGAGTAATCTTGGAGTCCTTCAACATTGATTGGCAAGAGTTAAACCCTACTGATGCACACAATGGTCCAGACTGGATGTTTGATTATGAAGGATTGTTCAAGCAATTTCATGGAATGTACATGACATCAGTTGTACCAATGGTTTCCCCTATTGTTTCTCCACTTGTTCAACCTGATGATGATCAGTCTATCCTGATACATGCTGTTTTGAAAGATATTGGACATGTTGACATAGCTGCTGCTGCACCTATACTTAATGTACAACCCGTGGCTAATCAACAAGCCTTGGTTGTTATTGAGCAGCGCTCTGCCGACACCACTGAAATGCAAGCTGTTGAAGACATGACTGATTCAGATTCTGATTCATACGTGTCAGCCGACAACAACCAAAATGTTCAAGACGATCAAGCAGAACTACCTCCTGCAGAACCAAGTGTGGTGGAATCTGTCCCCACACCTCCTTCAGAAGAAGACAATCAAGGATCTGCAATAGAGGTGAATGCATCTAATAACCGGTTTCAACCAAGTCCAATTGATGCTTCTGATGACACCAACACAACTTCTGTTCCAGCTGTTGTTGTTCCATTCTATGAAAACCTATTGAAAGGTCCTATTGCTACAGAACATTTGGTTAAACCACAAGAAGATGGAACTAATCCTCAACCGGGTGTTTCTGTCCCTGCGACCACGTTCTTCCATCCAATAGAGAGCCTGACCATCCAACTCGAGGCCACACCTGTCGAGCTTGTCGACCAAATTCCACAGCTACCAATTCATCGTCGACATCTGACTGAGAACATCATCGAAGATCCGTCCGCTGGCATCCAAACACGCAGTACTTCCGGTAACATTAACAGTTGTCTTTTTGCCTGTTTTATTTCACAGGTGGAAACCAAGGACTACAAAGTCGCACTGAAAGACAACTCCTGGGTAGAGGCCATGCAAGAAGAGCTATTACAGTTTAAGAAGCTGAATGTTTGGAGGCTAGTAAAGAAACCAGAAAACAAAAGGCCGATTGGAACGAAATGGGTGTTCCGAAATAAAAAAGATGGCAAGGGGGTGATCATTAGAAATAAAGCCCGGCTTGTTGTATAAGGCTTTTGGCAACGTGAAGGTCTTGATTACGATGAAGTCTATGCACCGGTGGCCAGACTGGAAGCAATTCGCATCTTTCTGGCATACGCCTCGTACAAGAACTTCAAAGTGTATCAAATGGACGTGAAGACTGCTTTCTTATACGGGAAAGTAAAAGAAGAGATCTATGTCAGTCAACCTCCATGTTTTGAGGATCCAACTCATCCTGATCATGTTTACCGCCTTGACAAAGCACTATATGGTCTTCACCAAGCACCTCGTGCATGGTATGCCACACTGGTTGATCATTTAGTATAGAATGGTTACAAGAGAGGAATCGTCGATCAAACCCTCTTTGTCAAGAATGTCAACATTGATTTGATTCTTGTACAAGTTTATATCGATGACATTATCTTCGGGTCTACGAATGAGGATCTGTGCAAGGAGTTCTCTGAGGTTATGCAACAGCGATTTGAGATGAGTTCCTTAGGGGAGATGACTCTCTTCCTGGGCTTACAAGTTGAGCAAAAGAAGGACGGGACTTTGATTCACCAAGAAAAGTACGTTCAAGACATTGTTCAGAAATTTGGTTTCAATGACTCATCATCATTCATGACACCAATCGTAACGCGACCTGTTCTAGCTCCTGATCCATCGGGAAAACCAGTCGATCAACACCTCTACAGGTTAATGATTGGTTCCCTGATGTATCTCACTGCAAGCAGACTGGACATTATGTTCCCTGTTTGTCGGTGTGCCAAATATCAGTCTGACCCGAGAGAATCCCACATGACGGCTGTCAAGCGTATTTTTAGATACTTAAAGGGTAGACCACGTTTGGGTCTTTGGTATCCAAAGGAATCTCCCTTGGAACTTCATGCTTACATCAACAGTGATTATGGGGGATGCAACTTGGACAGAAAGTCTACATCTGGTGGATGTCAATTCCTGGGAGATCGGTTGATCTCATGGCAGTGCAAGAAACAAGTCACCGTGTCCACCTCCACAGCAGAAGCTGAGTACATTGCTGCATCCAGCTGCTGCTCTCAAGTGATATGGTTCCAGTATCAGCTGCTGGATTACGGTTTGAATTTCTATGGATCAACGATCAAATGTGATAATCAGGCGGTCGTTGCAATTGTTAAAAACCCGGTCCAGCACTCAAAGCTAAGCACATTGACATCCGAATACACTTCATTCGTGATTGTTATGATCGTAACCTTGTCAATATAAAAAGGGTCTATATTGACTATAACTTTGCAGATCTCTTTACTAAAGCTTTTAGTCGTGCTCGATTTTTGTTTCTTGTTGAGTCATTGGGCATGATTTCTTTTGAGTAAACCTTATCTTTTAGGTTTTAAAATTGTAAATATTTTTCAAATATGTCACAATTTTAAAGGGAGAAAGAAAATTGAGTTATTTTTAACTCACCAAAAAGATTTTCAGTATGCTTTCAAGAAAAACCAAAACGAGTCATTTGACTTAACAAAAATATTTTATTCCTATTAAAAAAATTCAAAAATTAAAAAAAAAAGGTATTACCCCGCTTAGAGGGAGCTCCTTAGTAGAGGGAGTCGTATATTTAAAATTTTCAATTAAGAATTGATCCGACCACTTGGAAAGTGATGGTACATTGATTTGTAATGATTCTAGCGCGTTAAAAGAGTAGAACAAAAGGCTACAAGGTCATTCATAGATGTATAGGTAGGCTTGACAAACAAGTAAGTGTCGGATGATATACGATTATGAAGCGGTTACATGATTCCATAATGTCATATTCATGAAGGCAGAAATGTAAATATACATGTCATACCCAAGCCTCTCTTTACCTGATCACAGTAGTCTTATGAAAGTCAGTGTCAATTTTAATTTCATTGAGTCAAGAAAAGAGTCAAGTAAAAAGTCAAGAAAAGCAAGAAAAAGAAAACAAAAGAGTCAGAAAAACAAAAGAAAAGGAATCAAAAAAGGAGTCAGTCCTAGGAATTTTAACTTCTGCTTTATTTCTTCATTTATTTTTGACTCAAGCCTTGGACTTTCTACGTTTGTAGTCATACAAGATCTGATTGTTAAGGCCCTGAGTCTTCTACTTTGTTTTGTTTTCTTTCTTTTGTTCAAGCCTTGGACTTTCTCTGCGTGATAATATGGTATTATCCGACCTGATTGTTATGGCCTGAACTTCTGCCTTATTTTAATCTTTCTATATCGAGTCAAGTGTGTAAAGCACAAAGTTTCATGTGTACAGTGTACAATAAGTCAAGTTTGTTAATAAGAGTACTGTTATCAACAAAGAAAGGTTTAAGTCAAGTTGAGGTGATATGTTAACACAAAATAAGCCCGAGATATGATGGAATCAGTAACATGTCTGATTAAGTGGGAACCACATAAGCACCGTGCCTAATTGTACTTCAAATGTATCATTTTGGCATCTAAACACTTGTCAGGTTAAAAAGGAGGACAATATCTACAGTCAATGATGAACTTGTGTCACAATAATTTCAAAATGGAAACGCGATCTAGGGCTTTGCAAATCAATATGATTCCATTTCGTGATTATTCTTTGTAAATTAACTAAAGAAAAGAACTATGTAAATTAATTCAATATTATAAATTAATTCAATATTATTGTTTTTAACTTTAAAATGTTTTAAATTTTCTTTATTTTAAACTTGTTTTGTCTTGTTTTCTAAGATATTAAGTTTAATATTATAAGTTTTATTTTTAATTTAATTTAATTTAATTTAATTTTATTTTATTTTAATTTTAATTTTAATTTTAATTTTATTTATGCCTTTATTTTAGTGTCTTCTTTTATTGTGTTTTTTTTTGACAAAAGAGATCGATCATGCAAACGTTAACGCTTACGGACCAACAAAAGAAAATTTTGCAAAAACAAACAAGTGCTCGGATTCGATGGGTAAATGTTTTTCAGGGAGTGAAAATGCAAATTATTTTAAAGACCGAGGACTGAGAGTGTATTTTCGGTGAATACTCGCGATGTTTTGACCTTATTGCGAGATAGGCTGACCCTATATATAAGGGAAACCTAAAATATCTTTCATTATTCACCAAACACTTTTATCTTTTACTCTCCTTTCTCTCTCATCTTCAAACATTCAAACCCTAAATTCTCTTCAAATTCTTCATCGATCCTCCTCATTATTCTCCACTATGCCGTTGAATCCAGATTATCCACCCTCGGTATAACATCAGAACACCATAAATCCTTTAATCTTTATGTTTCTGGGTTCACCAAGATTGAGGCGATGGTTCATATGAACCGTCGATTTGATCTAGAACAGATCTTCATATATGGTGTTGATATTTGGATTATGAACTGTTATTTGGACTAGATCTTGTTTATCATAATTGTTAATTAGTTATAGTTTTAATTTGTAAAGTTTGTAGATTTAGGGGTAACTGTTGTGTTCAAAGGTTCAATTGACCAGGAAAACCAAAGGGTTTTTGCTTCAAACTTTCCAAAAACCTAATTCAGATCTGGGCGACACACAAGAAAGGAAAAAGGAATCAAAATATAAGCCAAGGAATTTTTTCGCTTGGAAGGAGATTTCGCTTCTCATGGTCATGCGAAGCGAAATGATTTCTGTTTCGCTTCTCATGATCATGTGAAGCGAAATGATTTCTGTTTCGCTTCTCATGGTCATGCGAAGCGAAATGATCTCTGTTTCTCTTCTCAAGGTCATGCGAAGCGAAATGATCTCTGTTTCACTTCGCTTAACCATGCGAAGCGAAATAAGGTATCATGCGAAAAGGTTATACTTAGAAAAAATTTTTTGGTTTCTGACTTTGGCTACTGGACTGTTTGGGATTAAACTGTTATGGAACTTAATTATAGTAACTATTGGTTTTAGGAACTTATTAACTAACTTATTAACTTATTTAAAACAAAAATTGTATAAAATCAATCATTCATGTAATGATAATTAACTTAATATGTAGATACTTAATATATTTATACTTGAATTATCTTGTTTATGTTTTAACTTAATGATGATTCTCATGATCTCTTGGATTGACTTTCAGGGTCATAATAATTTTTGTGCTCTCGGGTTGCCAAAGGCAAAGGCAGACAAAGTATTTACCTCCATGGTCGAGGGGCTCAAGCAATCACCCCTTGCCTATGCTATCACCGCCAACCCAACTGTTTATTATAAATGGGTCTTGGACTTCTGGGCGTTTGCCAAGGTTGCTGATGACTCTTTATCTTTTACAACAACTGTTGCCAGAAAGGAGTTGACTATTTCAGAAGCAAACATTAGACGGGTGTTGAAGATTGCTGACCAGCCAGATTATACATATGAGAAGGGAAATAGGAAGAAGCTGGCTGGTTTTGTTGAACAGATGGGATACGAACACTAAATGAAGGAGCCTCGAGAAGAGTCATCTTCCACCATACTGGAGGTTTTTATTCCACATTGTCACTCATTGCTTTGTGGATACTCATGGAGGATTCGACAGTATGAGTACAAACTCGGTTCGTATTAAGTCTGCTTTAACGACTCTAGAGAAGTTCAACTACTCTCGAAGGATATTCTCGTGCATGTTGGGAAACATCAAGAGTGGTGCTACATGGCTTATGTACCCAAAATTCGTGCAGCTGCTTTTGGACGATTTGATTCCGGATGTTCCACGGCCTGGGTCCAAAAAGGCCAAGGACAAGAAGTCACTTCCCGAGCCGTACCATGTAAATGAGATTAAAACTTCGGTTTTCGGTGTGTTGCTGAACACCAAGGGAAGGGGTCATCAGTATGTGGGACCAAGGTCGGGTCCTAAGTTTGGTTTATTTGAGGAGATAGAGCCTGCTGGGGATGAGGCGTCTGCTGAGGGTGAAGATGATGATGAACCCGAAGTTGAAGGTGAACAAGATTCCAGTGATGAGCCGGCCGAGGATCAAACAAAGGCCAAGCACGACTTAAAGAGGAAAGTGGCTGAAAAAGGCAATGTTATTGAACTTGAGGAGGAAGAAGAAGACCAGCCGCCCCTAAAGCGCTTGAGGAAACTTGGGGACTCCCAGAAGTCAACCAAGTTTCTTGTCAAGAGTCCCTCACTAGACAAACCATCCGACCAACCAAAAATCACCAAAGAAGCCCTGGCCCAAGCCCTCAAGACACTAGACATAACCAAGATACAAATCCCTGCCTACAAGACACAAAAAACCAGAAAGAAAACCAAAGCCAAGAAAACCAAGACCCTACTCCATGACTCACCAGAATCCTCACCTGAACCTTCACCAACAGACCAACCAATTTCAACATTCCTACCCCAAATACCATCCTTACCACACTCACCCCCACAACAACAAACCCAACCCGAACCTTCTCAAGTCTCAACACCACCTACCCAACCAACCTCATCCATATTCACCTCATCAGTTTTCAGCTCACCAATACAAACAACAAGCTTATGGAGCAAAACCATCATTACTTCCCCAACCCAAACCTTCACACCATCTATAACACAACCAACACCACCCACCACTAAAACTTCACCAATCCTTACCCAGGCCATCACCCTACCTTTGCCAACAACCTCACCACCCATAATGTCCACCACCCCACCATCCACCATTATCTCACCCAAACCCATTTCCCGAGGGATGTCTTCAACACCTCCAGTATACGCCGATCCAATCCTCGATAGGATCGTCGCACTGGAGGAAACGAGAGGTTGTGCTCCTCAAGTTCATTAAGGAGATGAAACAAAAAGCGTTGGAGGATGAAGAAGAAAAAGCGGCTCTAAGGGAAAGGATTAGGGTGTTGGAAGAGCAAAAGGAAGCAAGCGATGCTCTTGCTGAAAATCAGAGATTATTAACAAACACCTTCCACACCCGAATCCAGAATCTACATGCCCTAATGAACCATGTGGCCTCTGAGAACACTAATCTGAGAGCAGATCATTCAAGACTTGGTAACAGGCTGACTACACTTGAAAGAGACTTTCCAAGTGCCAGTGCTCTCAGATCTAGTGTAAACAAGAGGATCAAAGATGCGACGAGAAGGTGGGATGTTGAAAATGAAGCCACAAACTCCAAAGTTACAAATTTGGAAAATCAGCTTGCTTCATCCGCCTCTCTTGATACACTCAGAGCAGAAATGGAGGACATACAAGGAAAGATAAAGGAGCAGCATCGTCTGAATGAGCTACAACTCAAGAAGAATGAAGACGTGGTGAGTAAGTACCAGGCGGCCTCAGACCTTATGGACATTCAAGAAGACGAATTTAACGGTCTGGAGGATAGGCTGGACGCAGTGTTTGGGACTTGGAGAAGGTCTGGTGAGACTTCTCAAGTCGATGGTTCACAGCCTACCGCAGGTCCATTTGTGACCATGCGAGGACTTCAGGCTGTAGTATCTGAAGGAGAGGCGACTGTTGGTCGGTTAGCACAACAGGGTGGCCAGTCTAGCGGTGTTGGTGGTGGAAATGATGGTGATGCTGATGGTGATGAAGAAGATGATGATGAGGAAGAAGATGATAACGATCATGAAGTTCATGATAGCTTTGAAGAAGATGACGATAATGATGATGAAGGTGGAGCCGGTGGAGACGTAGGGGCCGGGGCAGCAGGACGTGGAGATGGAGATAACACTCAATCACCTCCACCAGTTCAACATGACGTTCAAGACCCTGCTGCTCACGACTCGGCTGGCAAAGTCAGGGAACATGACACAGATTACTGACATGTATAAAGATTTATTTCCTGATGACTTTGTTGGTGCTATGGATGACTTTATCGAAACGGGAAAGAACTTGGAGCAACTTATTTAACAGAATACAGAGAAGGGGGTTGAAGATGACTACAACAATTACTCACCTAATCCAGACACTCCTCCTACTCAAGTTCAGACTACAGAGACTCCTGCTGCTGATCCTGTCTCCAATCCAACTGATGACTTGACACAGGAACCACTAAAGAGAAAGGGAAAGAATCATATTCGCTGATTGTATATGCAAAGTATAATAAGGAGAATGCGTGTTGGGCGATTAGGCGATATAGTGGTGATCTGATTTATCTCAACCATCATGAGCTGAAGTCACTACCAGAGCTTGACCTCAATTATCTTCGAAAAGCTCTAGGTCATGGTGCGGTTGGGAGCACTTTGGATAGTTGGATCCCAGATTACCTTCATCGTCAATCGAGGGTCGATTACAAAGAGTTTGAGCCAAATAAGGCTCGGAAGTACAAAAACCCAAGAGAAATAGACCCAGCCACCGGAGAGCCACGAACCATGTGGAGATACAGGGCACCAAAGAATTGTCATATCATCTACCATGGAGAGCCCTTTATTCCCAACATCCTTCGAGACTTCACAGGATGGGAATTTGACAACACGACAGGGGAGGCCGTCATACGCTGCAAAGATCTGCCTGAAATTCGCGTATTTGACGAGCACGAGCTAATGGGGCTACATATAGAAGACATCAAGAAGCTCTACAACTAACCTCTAGGAACCGTCTAGGGCATCGGTCGTCAGAACACAGACCGGATAGTGGAAGCCTTTAACAAATTTGTTAGAAGAGTTGTTGAACTTCCACTACCCGAGGATGGCTGGCTGGATTACGACACCGAAGGGTTCCTATACTAAAGACTAGAGGGAAATTATTGGTCCTGTTTTATATGTTTTAGTGTTTTGTATTGGTTCGGTTATGTATTTGGGGCCGATTGGTCATTTTGTATGTATTGGGCCACGGTCCATTGTAAAGAAGCCCATTGGGCATTAGTGAATATAAATCATGATTCTCATGCATGCCTCCCTATAAATAGGGAGCATGCCATGAGAGAAATAACCTTTTGCCAAAAACTTAGTACACAATCTTTTCTTCTCTCGGTTCTCTCTTTCTCTCTTTCTACTCTCAACCGAACATAAGCTCTAGATCCGAGACCTCTTAGTTGCTTAGTGTGATTTCCCCTAGCACTAAGTTAGGTTGATCCAAAGACGTTGTTAGATCCACCCGAATAGGGACCTACAAAAGATATTTCAAATCTTGCAAAGATATCCAGAAGTCAACTTCTTTGACTCTTCAATATCTTGGACAACCTTACACTCCACTCCAACACCTAAAAAATCTACCAAAGCTTTCACTATCTCTATGCTAGATTCTACCAATAGCTGAAAGATAACTTTGAAGACCCATATCTCACTCCAAATTCAACTAAATGACTCCATTCTTCTTCTATGTTAACCTTCAATCTCCTCCTGAAAGATTAACACCGGCCTCACTTCATTTTATCAAGTTTTCGACCTTCAAATCTACGTAACATCAATATTGCGCATGAACCGATACTGCAGCGATACTTTTACTTTGTTATCGTGTTTAAGGTATCAAACGAACTCCGATTTCGTTGATTCTTTTTCCCACTTCCAAGGATATCATTAATCTTTAGTTTGGTTGAATTCCCAGGTGCATTTGATTCCCAGAAACGACCAGACATTCGCCCAAAAGAGTCACAAGTTCTAGAGGCATCATAGGTGAATTTGCACTCTTGTTGTTTTGTGAGTTCAAAACCCTTTATGCTCACGAAACTTTTCTTAACTCTTGCAAGGTTCAAAACCCTCCATTAACAAACAAAACATACCCTTGAACCCTTACGATTGGCTGGAATCAATCAAGAGAGAAGACTCGTTATTCTTTTTCTTAATTATTATTAACTCGCTTATTACTAAGGTGAGTTTGTCATTCCCCCGTTTTCACACATTTTCCAACGTTTTGGGGGCGTATACGTACTTATAGTATTCCATATTATACATATCTTAATCATTGGCAAACGTTATATTGTGTGTGAATCGCTAGACATAAATGCTATTTGATTACTTATTTAATTTGCGCATTCAGAGAGGTCCACCATATTCTCATTATAGTATGATCATACGACCGTCTAGTTTTAACCGGCGCCCGATTCGCTTGGCAATGGTTCACTTGACACTTATTTTCTCATTGGTTTGTTTTATTTACCGCTTTACTTGCGTTTTGCAACTTTTCATATTATATATATCATTGCAAAATTAGTGGCATGCTCACTCAACATTTTTGTTGACAAAACTATTGTATTTTCTACGTATATGCAGGTTATCGTTTAAACTGAAGACTTGGAGTATTTGAATGCTAGATTGAGACCTTAGGCCATTTCAAGAAACACTTTATTTAAGTTATAATTTGGATTATTTCTATTTTGTCATGTATTATTGTTTGGAAATTAAATTGCTATTTTTGGATATTGTTTGGTTATTTTTGAATTGAATTAATTATTAGATATTGTCACAATTATTGCATGATAGTTACCTTGAGCTATGAGCAATCATGCTCACGCCCCGGCATTTCCGCCTTAGGTTGGGGTGTGACAAATTGGTATCAGAGCCGAAGGTTTAAGATAGGTGGTTAAAAATATCCTAGTCATATGCTAGGAACCCTATACGTGCCTATCTGAACTATGTTATTTGCTCATTAATTGTTTGTAGCTTATTTAGGTAATTATTTACGATATCCTTTCGTTTGAGGTAGTTTATTAGCTATATCTTTTATTTTAGGAAATTATATATTATATCTTTCTATTTAGGTAGTTAGTTATTATTACATCTTTTATTTTTAGATAAAAATTCACTAGATCTTTTATTTTTGGTAATTATTGCACACACCAAATCTGAGGCTATGCCTCACTTTTAAAATATTTTCCAAATCTTTAAAAATCTTTTAATATATTTAGCAGATTGCATTTTTAATTTGTGAAATTCCTTAAGAATTCCCAAGATTTGTTTTTACTCCCTTTCCTTAGGGCATGGGAGTATGACATGTATGGTTAGTAGCCGTAGGGGACTAGAGAACTGTGAGTTGGGCCTTAGCATAACGGTTCCGAGAACTAAAGGTAAGATGCTATTCCTTACCTGGAGGATAACCCGACCACAATACTCGAGTCCCTAGGCCAAAGTTGGACAATATGTCATACAACCGGACCTTAAGTGAATCAAACGTGACCGATCAACCGGTTGCATTCCTATAATAAAAACCGAATTCACGGTGGTTCGTGGCTAAATTCGGAAACTTTCCAAAATTGCGTTTTAATTATTTTTAAATGTTTAGTTAGGTGGAAAATCCATGACAACCCATGGGCACTCCAACTATTCATTTCACAACCCTTTTTGATTCGATATTTTGTTGGAGATATCACCATGGTGATTCACGAGATTCTTCGACTACTCATTTTGATTAGTGTATTCGATAATTAGTGGGCTAAATTAAAATGCCATGTAACGCTCATGGGCCGACCAACTCCATTAAATTGTTATTTCGTTAATTAGTAGGGTTAGTTAAAAATGCCATGTAACACTAATGGCCGACCAACTCAAATTGTGTGTTAATCGTTATTTAATTGGGCCAATAAAATGCCATGGAACGCTCATGGGAAGCCCAATTATCAATATATAAGTCCCGTTATTTGGGGTCATTTAAACTACCATAGAACGCTCATGGGAGGCCCAATTCCCGAAGCTTAATTTTATGATTTAGTTGGGCCATTCAAATTGCCATGGAAAGCTTACGGGAGGCCAACTCACTGATTTAATTTGTTATTTATTTTTGGGTTTTGAGCTACCATGGAAGCCCATGGAAAGCCCAACCCAATAACATGTTACACTTTAATTTGAAATAAATTTAATTAACTATCCCAAAGTTAATCACATTATTTTAAATCGCGACTTGTCCTTAAGACATGACGAATCATTAGCACTTATTAGCCACATTTCTTCATTATCCTTCATTGACTCGTTTACACAACTTACCCAATCCTTATAATATTTCACGTTTGGTCCCCGCAGAATGTCTTCTCAACTTCGTCGCCGTAGCAACCGCCATCCATCGGTTGCTCATGATCGCCGTTTGGCTACTCGCATCACGAAGGAGTTCACCGCTGCTTTGCCCAAGGTGGTGGCTCAACTCCAAAATATCAACTCGAATGGTTCCAGTACTTCGAGTGCATCCACCAACAACTATCACTACAAGAATTTCACGATTACCAAACCTCCTCTTTACCTTGGCGAGGAGAATGCTACTAAACTCCTCCGCTGGTTTAAGAGGATGGAAAACATCTTTATCCATAGCGAGTGTCCGAACGACAAACGGACTCGTTTTGCCACCAGCGTTTTCGAGGATCGTGCCCTTACTTGGTGGACCACATTCAAGGACCTCCAAGGTATTAATGAAGCATTTGCCATTCCTTGGGAGGAGCTTAAGGAAGCTATGAAGAGAGAGTTTTGTCTCGAGCATGAACTACAAAGGCTCGAGATGGAGTTTTGGGAGCTGAAACAAATTGGTGGCGATAACTCTACTTACTCGAACCGATTCAAGGAACTGAGCTGGGTAGTACCTCATCTTGTAACCCCGTTGTCCCGCAGTATCCACAAGTGTATCTGTGGACTACCTACTATTTTCTGTGATGCGGTTGTCAGCCGAGACCCCCTCACGCTGGAGGAAGCTATAACCCTCGCTGCTTCCTTGACTGACGATCATGTTCAAGATGGTACACTGTCCCGAAAGGACTCCAAGCCTGCTGCTGAAAAGAGTAAAGTCGAATCCTCTACTTATGCTAAAGCCGACCCTAAGCCTACCCAAAACAACAACTCTAACCGTTACCACAAGAACAAAAAAAATGGACAAAAACGCAAGACTCATCACCAAAACTATGCCGTAAACCAACCCAACAACCAAGCCCCAAACCAAAATGCACCCAACAAGAAGTCGTATATTGGACCGCACCCATTGTGTTCGATCTGTAACCGCCATCATCCCGCATCAACCACTTTCCGTCTTTGCACATCGTGCAACCGTTATGGGCATCTTGCGAATACCTGTCGTGCACCCCCAAATGTACGAGCCGCTCCTCAACAACCCGTATCGTCTGCTTCTCGAGCTGCTAATAACCCCCAAGCTCAAGCCGGTGTTCCAAATACCCGTGCTTGCTACCATTGTGGATATCCTAGTCATCTCCGCAATATGTGCCCATTGCTAGCCCGTGCCAATCAAGCCCATGTGATGCCTCCATCGTATTATGCTCATCAAGCCCAAGTTGTTCCCGCGCCATACTACACGAGCCAAGCCTACCAAGTCCAAACTTACCAACCCCCGATCTCTCAAAACTTTGCACCTCACACCTATGTTCCTCAAGTTCCGCAACTGATGGCTCCGCCGACTACTACTGCTCAAGCCCCTGCTATTCAAGCCCTTCCAACTAATCAAGCTGAACCAATACCTCAAGGTTCAAATGGTCGTGCCTTCATGATGAACGTGAATCAAGCCTAAAGCTCAAGTGATGTGGTGAATGGTGCGTTCTCTATTAATAACCATTCTGCTTCCGTTTTATTCGATACTGGTGCCGATAAGAGCTTTATTTCGTTAGACTTTGCATACATTATTGATAAGCCTTGGGATAGGTTGTCTAAGCCTTATACCGTAGAAATAGCTAATGGGAATTCGATTACTATCGATTCGGTTATTCGGGATTGTGTCATGATTCTTAATAAGGTCAAATTCCGTATAGATCTTATTCCGATGCAAATGGGTAGTTTTGATGTCATAGTTGGGATGGACTGGTTAACTTTGAATCACGTTGAGGTCGTTTGTTTTGATAAGTTCCTTCATATACCTCTTCAAGATGATCGTATTCTTAAATTTTTCGGTAGTACGCCTGCTTCTAAGCTTAATCTCATGTCGTGCTTTCAAGCTCAACATTATTTGCGGAAGAAATACGTTGCCATTTTGGTACTTGTAGTGAAGAAAGATAAGGATAAGAAGAAGATTCAAGATATTCCTATAGTGCGCGACTTTCCCGACGTCTTTCCCGATAATGTTGTTGGACTTCCTCCTATTCGTCAAGTCGAGTTTCGCATTGATCTCGTACCAGGAGCTAATCCCGTTGCTAAAGCACCCTATCATCTCGCACCACCTGAAGTACAAGAGCTTTCGAGCCAATTGCAAGAACTCTCCGATAAGGGTTTCATTCGCCCGAGTTCTTCTCCTTGGGGCGCACCTGTTTTATTTGTGAAGAAGAAGGATGGATCTTTTCGCATGTGCATCGACTATCGTGAACTCAACAAGCTTACCGTCAAGAACTGTTACCCTCTCCCTCGTATCGATGATCTTTTCAATCAACTTCAAGGAGCCACTTGCTTCTCGAAGATCGATCTCCATTCGGGTTATCATCAACTTCACGTTAGTGAAAATGACATTCCCAAGACTGCTTTCCGTACTCAATATGGCAATTACGAATTTTGTGTTATGCCTTTTGGGCTAACCAACGCACCCGCGGTTTTCATGGACCTCATAAACCGTGTGTGTAAACCATACTTGGACAAATTCATGATTGTTTTCATCGATGACATTTTGATCTACTCGAAATCCGAAAACGATGACAAAGAGTATCTGCATGCTATCCTTGACTTCCTACGGAAGGAACAATTGTATGCAAAGTTTTCGAAGTGTGAGTTTTGGCTTAAGGAAGTTCAATTTTTGAGCCATATCGTTAACGACAAGGGTATTCATGTCGATCCCGCAAAAATTGAAGCCGTCAAGAATTGGAAGACACCGACGTCACCAACCGAAGTTCGTTCTTTTTTTGGTTTGGCGGGATATTACCGTCGTTTCATTCATAACTTCTCGAAAATTGCATTGACCCTCACCGCTCTTACACATATGGGTAAACCTTAAGAGTGGGGGTCAAAGCAAGAGGAAGCATTTCAAACTCTTAAGGATATGCTTTGCAATGCTCCTATTCTTGCACTTCCCGAAGGTATTGAAGACTTCGTCGTATTCTGTGATGCTTCTAACCAAGGCCTAGGCTGTGTTCTTATGCAACGAGGCAAGGTTATCGCGTATGCTTCGAGACAACTCAAGGTTCACGAAAAAAATTATACGACGCATGATCTCGAGCTTGGTGCCGTCGTATTCGCCTTGAAGATTTGGAGACATTATCTCTATGGTACCAAATGCGTAGTATTTTACCGATCACAAGAGTCTCCAACACATTTTCGATCAAAAGGAAGTCAACATGAGACAACGTCGTTGTGCCGAGTTGCTTAGCGACTATGATTGTGAAATTCGCTACCATCCCGATAAATCGAATGTCGTGGCCGACGCTCTTAGCCATAAAAAACAAGTCAAGTCCGTGTTGCTTACTTGTGTTCTCATTCAAAATGATCTAGAAAAGCGTGTTCTTAACGCGCAACACGAATCCGTCACCGAAGGCAATATGTATGACGAGATGTCGTGTGGTGCGGAATCTCAATTGGAAACCAAGCCCAATGGTTTAATTTATTTCCTTAATTGCTTATGGATTCCCGATCATGATGACCTTCGCACATTCATAATGGACGAGGCTCATAAGTCACGATATTCCGTACATCCCGGTGCTGATAAAATGTACGTTGATCTACGTTCCGTCTTTTTGGTGGCCCGGAATGAAGAAAGACATTGCTCTCTACGTTGCAAAATGTCTCACTTGTTCTAAAGTCAAAGCCGAGCATCAACGACCTTATGGTTTGCTCGAGCAACCTCCCGTTCCCGTATGGAAGTGGGAAGATAATGCTATAGACTTTATTACTAAGCTTCCTTCTACCCGAAAGCAACACGATAGTATTTGTGTAATCATCGATCGTTTGACGAAGTCTGCTCATTTCATTCCCATCAAGGAAGCATATTCGGTTGATCGTTTGGCACATATTTACGTTGAAAGGATTGTTTGTCATCATGGAACTCCATTAACCATTATCTCCGATAGAGATGGTCGTTTCACTTCTCGTTTCTGGAAGTCTCTCCAATCTACTTTGGGAACTCGTTTGGATCTTAGTACTGCTTACCATCCGCAATCTGATGGTCAATCTGAACATACAATTCGAACTCTAGAAGGCATGCTTCGCTCATGTGTCCTCGATTTTGGGGGCGATTGGGATACTCATCTACCGCTCATTGAGTTTTCGTATAACAATAGCTTTCACTCTAGCATTGATATGGCACCTTTCGAACCTCTTTATGGCCGCAAATGTCGTTCTCCTATTTGTTGGAATGAAGTTGGTGAATCTCAAGTTACTGGTCCGGAGTTAGTTCAAGAAACGACTGATTGTATTGCTCAAATCCGCCAAAATCTACTCGCTGCTCATTGTCGACAAAAGAGTTATGCGGATAAGCGTAGGAAGCCTCTCGAGTTTACTGTTGGTGATCGTGTTCTACTCAAAGTATCTCCATGGAAAGGTGTTGTGAGATTTGGAAAGAAAGGGAAGTTATCTCCTCGTTTCGTTGGTCCTTTTGAAATCATTGAGCGTATTGGTCCTGTTGCATATAGACTTGATCTTCCATCTGAACTCTCAAATATTCATCCGGTATTTCATGTTTCGAATTTGAAGAAATATCTTGTCGAGGGTAATTTCCAAATACCTCTTGATGAAGTTCGTATTAAGGAAACCATGCATTTTGTTGAAAGACCCGTTGAGATCATGGATCATAAAGATAAAGTTACTAAGCGTAGTCGTATACCGTTAGTCAAGGTGCGTTGGGAATCAAAGCAAGGAGCTGAGTTTATTTGGGAACGTGAAGATCAAATGAAGGAGAAGTATCCTCATCTGTTCGCTACAGCTATTCTCTAATTTCAGGACGAAATTCCTAAAAGTAGGGGATACTGTAACATTTCGGGTTTTTACCATATTCGTTTGTTTTCATTTTTTCATTGTACGAACATCTTTCGGATCCTAATCTTCAATAAAATTTTGCAATTATAAGTTATCAAGTTTCCTTATGTTCACTTTCGCCCCTCCATGATTTATTTAATGTTTATTCTTTATTTTACAAAAGTGCATGTATAACCTAATAAAATCCATATATTTTTAAAAGCTAACAAAATTAAATCATATTTGTATGACATAATTATAGATATATTAAAACACACACATGCTTCCTTTTTCCTTAATCTGTCGAGATATGCACACACATATAAGTCATACATTTTTTTTACAAAAAGATTTAAAATTCAATTCTTGAGAACACTTCCAACTCTCCTAAAAATATAACCCTTTGGATTCTCTACTAAATAACATATGCAATTCCAAGTATCTAGTCATAACATTTTAAAGTTACAAAACCATTTCCTTCCTACATTTTTTTTCTTTATCTATTTACCTTCTAGATGATAGTTGACTTAGCAAACATATTTCAAATCTTGCAAAGATATCCAGAAGTCAACTTCTTGGACTCTACCGAAGAATGGAAAAGATTCTTCAAGCGTCTCAGGTCCTAAAAGTGCATGATAAATACCGCCAAAGCCCAATACTGCAGAGGAAATTAAATGAAGTACTCCAGATACAAAGTACGGAAAAGTATCTATAACTTCCCCACCAGGACCTACCCCCCAACCTAGAGTAGCTAGGTGGGGAAGTAAAATTAATCCTTGTTCATACATAGGCTTGGACAACCTTACACTCCACTCCAACACCTACAAAATCTACCAAAGCTTTCACTATCTCTATCCTAGATTCTACCAGCAACTGAAAGTCAACTTTGAAGACCCATATCTCACTCCAAATTCAACTAAATGACTCCATTCTTCTTCTATATTAACCTTCAATCTTCTCCTGAAAGATTAACACCGGCCTCACTTCATTTTATCAAGTTTTCGACCTTCAAATCCACTTAACATCAAGAACCAATACTGCAGTGATACTTTTACTTTGTCATCGTGTTTAAGGTATCAAACGAACTCCGATTTCGTTGATTCTTTTTCCCAGTACCAAGGATTTCATTAATGTTTAGTTTGGTTGAATTCTCAAGTGCATTTGAATCCCAGAAACGACCAGACATTCGCCCAAAAGAGTCACAAGTTCTAGAGGCATCATAGGTGAATTTGCACTCTTGTTGTTTTGTGAGTTCAAAAGCCTTTATGCTCACGAAACTTTTCTTAACTCTTGCAAGGTTCAAAACTCTCCATTAACAAACAAAACAAACCCTTGAACCCTTACGATTGGCTGGAATCAATCAAGAGAGAAGACTCGTTATTCTTTTTCTTAATTATTATTAACTCGCTTATTACTAAGGTGAGTTTGTCATTCCCCCATTTTCACACATTTTCCAATGTTTTAGGGGCGTATACGTACTTATAGTATTCAATATTATACATATCTTAATCATTTGCAAACGTTATATTGTGTGTGAATCGCTAGACATAAATGCTATTTGATTACTTGTTTAATTTGTGCATTCGGAGAGGTCCACCATATTCTTATTATAGTATGATCATACGACCGTCTAGTTTTAACCGGCACCCGATTCGCTTGGCAATAGTTCGCTTGACACTTATTTGCTCATTGGTTTGGTTTATTTACCTCTTTACTTGCGTTTTGCAACTTTTCATATTATATATATCATTGCAAAATTAGTGGCATGCTCACTCAACATTTTTGTTGACAAAACTATTGTATTTTCTACGTATATGCAGGTTATTGTTTAAACTGAAGACTTGGAGTATTGGAATGCTAGATTGAGACCTTAGGCCATTTCAAGAAATACTTTATTTAAGTTATAATTTGGATTATTTCTATTTTGTCATGTATTATTGTTTGGAAATTAAATTGCTATTTTTGGATATTATTTGGTTATTTTTGGAATGAATTAATTATTAGATATTGTCACAACTATTGCATTATAGTTACCTCGACCTATGAGCAATCATGCTCACGCCCCGGCATTTCTGCCTTAGGTTGGGGTGTGACACCTAGGCATTCTATAATGTTTAGCCTAGCATCTTAAAGTAAAATAAAACAATGAAAAAAAGAAATCATGGCGAAAATAAACAAGAACGAAAGATTAAAGGCGATAAAACCCGGAGTCTTCGTCCTTGAATATTAAGCATTTCGCTGGCTGATTCGTGGCCTTCAAACCCTCGGAAATATCCTCTCTTGAGTTCCCAAATTCGTCGTGGCCGACTGGGGTATTCAGGTTATGTTTAAGGTTAAGTTTAGGGGTGTTTAAATAGGTTTATACATGCCCAAACCCAAGAAAACGTTGGAACATTCTAGAATGGCTGAAGCCGCGCCGCGCGACGGGCACCTTCCCCTTGGTCACTCGGCGCTCCGACTAGGTGGGGTGGCCTGGTCCGGTTCGGTTTGGTTCACTCCTGGTTCTGTCCGGTTCGGTTCCTGATGCTCTGGTTCGCCGGTTTAGCTCGTTTTTGATCGTTTTCGCCCTGTTTAACCACGAACAAGTCCCGGTTGCTACATTATTCAAATAAGTTAGTAGTATACAAATCCTAATAAAAACCAAACAAAAACTAATAAAATAATAATTAAAGGGATTAATGTATATTAAACATTATATCAAATATCCCTACAATTAAAACCTTTTTTCGTCCCTGAAAAACTCTAATTGCAATGGGATCAAAATTGGAGAAATACAGTCTTAAAAACATAATAGGTTATCTTAAAATTTAGAACAACGCAAAAACTGCGATCACCGATATTGTTGTCCACCTAAACCCATGCCTTTGTCTTTACCGGGACAAGTAAGATCCAACTATTTATTATTATTATTATTTTGTATATAATCTAGTGGAACCCATAGTCAAGACCCGCTTTATCTTAGATTTTACTGGATTAAACCACCCCAACTTGACTTAAACCTCATAGATAGCAGATTAAAACATTGTTGCACATTTTTCATGAATAGAGAAGACGATCAAGGATATTGTTTATCCACCAAAATTTAATCATCAAAGTATACCAAGCAGCCATTAGATACGATTAAGGTTCAATTATTCAACTAACTAGCTAGTGTTCCCCACTACATGACATACCCCCGTTATCAAGCAATACCTCGAATCCATTACTACCCGTGATTTTAAAAGTTTACATCTGTCAGTTTACATACACCGTGTCTCTAGTTGATTCTGTTCTTAATGGTATGGGATACAAGTGAGAGGACCACGTATGACTAACAGCGGGATGATCACTGGATCATCAGGATTTTACTTCACTGTAATTGATGTAAGTGAGTGTAATGATTGCAGTAAACTGCGGGGTTATGCTTAAAAGCTTTTATTTATTTAAATATCCGAAGATACCCAGATGAACAACCGTAAAAAGGCCTGTGGTCTTCGAACCCGAGGCATCCTATCAATACAGGATTTAAGGCTATAAAACCACACGCCTATGAAGTGTTAACCACTAAAACTAGATGTGCAAGATTTTAATTTTACATCATCGACTACACGGTATACTTTAACGTTTAAACTTACCCAAGCATCGTATGATAGCGTATTCAAATTTTTATAAAATTCATAATTTACTACAATCAAACAAAAAATGAGGCTTGAGTACGGCCGACCTTTTATCTCGTATTTTATAAAGACTCAACATGTTTACCACTAAAGATTATATTTTATCGTTTAAAAACCAACTATCAAACTGCCCTTTCATTCTCAAGGCTGAGCCTACCGACACATCCCAAGTTAAGCGCGTGTTCTTTAATTGTATCTTATTATTAGTAGTTTGAAAAATCCGATTCCCGATAAGTATCCTCATCTCCTATTTATACGCAAAAAGAAACAAAAACAAGGGACATTTGTCAATTTTTTTTATATATAGATAAAGATGACAAAACAAGTTAAAGACATGTGTTCCTATCCCCACACTTAAAATTTGCATTGTCCTCAATGTAGGAACGGAAACACGACTCAAAAATTTAAAAGAAAACAAAACCTAAAAATACAAAAATAAATAGGAACAAAACAAAGCTAAATAATAAAAACTAAAAAATATAAAAACAAAGTAAAAGGGAAAAGAATTAGCTGATAGTATGCGAATGAAATATGACGCTAACGTCTTCTTCCATAAATGCCCTCCAACTCTGAACGCTCTCGGCAACTAGTATCTTCTTCTTTCGTACACGAACGAAAACGACAACAATACAAACAATATCTAAAAATTCGTCTTATTGACCTGATAGATATTAATCTTTCAAAGTATGGAACCGGACCAACCAATCAAACTAATAAATATGAATAAAAGCAGCAAATAGATAATCAGAAAAGTATACGGCTCCTGCTGCTCCATCCCCACACTTGAATGTTGCATTATACTGCAAGGGGATCTTCACACTATCTTCCTTCAAAAATTACAAACTTGAAAACAATAAAAACTAAAAAAACTACGTTAGTGACTCAACAATTATACAAACTCTGTGGAACCTCCCCCACACTTAAACTTAATCAGGAGGTTTCTCTTTCACCCGGACCCTATCTAACCCGTTCAGTTCCACCCGGTACTTGTTAAACATTGAAATTTTCTCATTGGAATTGTAAAATGCTTTAAAACTCTTTAACGGGTCAAACCATCAAATTTTAAACTTACCTGGCAAGAACCAGATGCATGACATGTATCAAGAAGACTGGTCATTCTTGAACTTCAATGGCTTCTTCTTTCCTGTAAACCATCTTCTAACTTGCAAATTATTTCGGTTTGCAGATACTCTTCTCTTCGCCTTCTCCCGTGGTTTTGATTTATAAGCAACATTTATTATAAGTGCCATGGGCCAGCTGTGATGTTCTTCCACTACCACCACTTCTACATCTTCTAGCAGGGATTCAAAAAATGCTAAGTCACCCTCCGAATCAAACTCACCTATTTCATGGTAATAGGGCAACCCTTCTAGCTCCAAATCCAAAAACTCATCCTCCTCACACAACTTATTCTCAACTCTTCCTCAACACCAAACATCAACTCAAGTGAATCTCCCAAATCCACTTCCTCTTCTATCACTTCCTTCCTCACTAACGACCTTTGATAAGAAGCCCACTCTTCTTCATCGATCTCATCATCAGAATCACTCCAGTAATTAGCAACAGTAACCTATGGAACCGGAGGTGGGACTTCATCGTCTATTTTCCTCTTCGTTACTTGAGTGATCCCCTCATCTGCCTCGTCAACATACTCCAATAACTCCAATCTCTTTTCTTCCTCCTTCTCTTCATTTAATCTCCTAGTAATGCTCTCTAATGTACGTTGGAGATCTGTAATAACGCTCTGTTGATTTCTCAAGATGATAGCATGCTCGGCTAACTTCTGTTGGGAATCTGAGGCCAGATATTGAGTCAATATATTTTATAATTTATTCACCTTCTCAAACACACTACTCTCAACAGGGTTGCTGCTAGAATATTGATCATCAAATTGACCCTGATCATACTGAGGCTGCTGATATAGATTATCATAATAATTCGGCGGTGGTTCCTGCAAAAAATTTTGTTGCGGCTGCACAGGAGAGTTAGTATAATAATGGGCCCCAAATATTGAGGACATATAAACGTAAAATGGGTCCACCATAAATCTCACACATATTTACGAGACTCAAAAGAAATAAAATACACGGACAATTAGACTCCTATGACTCAAAATAAAATAATACGAAGTAGACTCTTAATACAAGACTCCTAAACGAAACTAGCAATTAACTAAACTATATTAACCTAACTCCTATGACTCAAAAACAAAACAAAATACAAATAGCACGTATATAGCAAGCAAGTCTAATCAAAGCTAATAACGCAATCGCCAAGAGTCCCCGACAACGGCGCTAAAAACTTGATGTGCTAAAAGTAGTCTTAATAATTACTAACTAAAATTACTCTAATCTAGACACTAAGTAATAAATTCTAGACTCTTAAACTTAACTAAACTACTAACCGGCAAGTGAACCGGTCGACTCTAGTATAGCTAAGTAAGTCCGGATATCGAACCCACGAGACTCTTTTAATTACGTTAACTAGCTAAATTATACTCAACTACAAACACGACTATTTATTTATTATTATTTCTTAAAAAGGGGGGGTTACTAAAAACTAAAATTAAACTAATTAATAAAACTAAAGACTTAAAAACGACTTAACCCTAGACTTAATTCAGATGATGACGAAATAACTACCTAGGCTAGAATCCCCTAAATTTCAGTTGTAACTTGATCGGTAAAATATTTAGCTATAGACTGGGATCGTAAAATAGACACCGAAGAGAAAACCCGAAGAGGACCCCTGACCCTTCTCAAGAGAAACCTATGGGTTTCTAATAAGTTTTAACACACACCAGTATTAAAAATCAAGTTTCCTTACGGTCACCTAATTATTTATGACTTAGTTCCTTTATACGAAATGCTACCTTACAGCGCGGAAATCAAAGGCAGCATAAAATATTTAATTGATTCAATAGACAATAATAAATAATCAAACCTAGACGGATGTAACAATTCCGGCAAATCCAGGTATACCCTAGCCGGAATATACTATTTACGTGTTATTTAATACTGATTATATGAGTTATAGTACGTTTATACGAATATATATGGTTCACAGTATGAATCATACTCAATTATATAGTGAATCGTATTGGAATTACAATTAATCAATAATCGGTTATTGAAACCCGAACGAATCGGGAATTTCATCATAGACGAAGTATATAATGTTTAGTGATATTTACGAAGTATTAATGCTTCGGGATAAGTAAATTATAGCACAGAAAAAGGATTTCGATTTAATGGTACGTCGGTACGCTAAACGAAACCTTTAACACCAAACCAAGCAAGAGACGATCAATCAAGCCGAAAAAGATGCGTAATTATTAATAATATGATGTTTTAATGTCATGGTTTAAGTTTTTAAAATTTTTAAGTCGGTTTTATGTAAATTTTATTTTGACCCGAAAAACGACCATTCTATGCTCGTTTTAAGCCGAATTACGAGTTTAAACGAGAAACGAACTGAGCCAGATTATCCACAACATTATCCGGATTGCGTAATCCGAATATGTGGCTTAGAATGGATGTGTGGGACCCACCCCACCCCTTAAGGGAGGCCGATCGGCCCTATCCCATATTATTCATTTCATTTTCTTTTTTTTTACCACATTTCACTCCCAAAACTCTCTCAAATCTCTCAAATCTTCAAGTGTTCTTCCAAGTTCATCAAGTTTTAATCAAAATTTTCAAGGTATATACATGTTTTAATGCTTGATTCTTGTTTATAACTCTATAATATTGAGAAAAGGAGGTTTCCATGTGAAAGACGGGTGAAAACCCGAGATAAAACCGATTCTCGTATGATCAAGGGATGTATACAAGTTATACAAAGGATCTTGATCCAAGTAATGAGTTAGAAGTGTTTAGAATAAAATTTTACGGTTAAAATCTTGTTAAAATGAGTTTACAAATGAAAGATGGGTGAAAACCCGAGATGAAACCGACTCTTGCATGATCAAGAGATGTATACATGTTATACAAGGGATCTTGGTCCAAGAAATGAGTAAAAAGAGTCGAGAACGGATTTTTATGGTTAAAACCTTTGTTTTTACTTAAAAACCGACACTTTGAAAGAAATGGTTTGATTGTTGGTATAGTTTGCTTGGTATAGTGTTATTGTGCTTGTAGGTGTTGTATCGAGCGGCTAGCAAAGGCTAGAAACAGAGATCCTTGCGATCTAAAGCTAGAAAACACAAGATAGTTCGGTTTTCGTGTGTATATGAGATTTGGACAGATTTTCGTGTGCTTAGATTCGGGTCACGAAATTTCACAGAGATGATCTACACATGAAAATATGAGATCTGTGAATTTTTGGTAATTTTTGGATAAAAGATGAATATTTGGTGAATTTAATGCTCGGTTTTGGCCAAAAATAGTGAAAAATAGCTAAACATGATGAAACATTCTGGAAAATTTAAGATAAGCTTTTTATAACATATTAAAGTCGCCCACAAAATTTGAGCTCAGTTGGAAAAGCCTAAGTAGGCTTTTCGGTGAAACGAGTTCTAGGGCTTTCTAGCTCGGTTTTGGGTGAAAATGGCTTGAAAAATAAGTTTTAAATTCTGGAAAAATTCCAGGAAGTTATGAGGATGATAGAGATCATCCAAGAAAAATTTGGGATTTTTCTGAAGTGTTTTGGTATTTTTGACATATTTAGTGTTTTAATAAGATTTAAAAATAGATAAATAAATGTAAATATAGGAAAATAAATCTGGAAAAATTCCAGAAAGTTAGGAGGATGATAGAGATCATCCCAGAAAAATTTGGGATTTTTCTAAAGTGTTTTGGTATTTTTGACATATTTAGTGTTTTAATAAGATTTAAAAATAGATAAATAAATGTAAATATAGGAAAATAAATCTGGAAAAATTCCAGAAAGTTATGAGGATGATAGAGATCATCCCAGAAAAATTTGGGATTTTTCTAAAGTGTTTTGGTATTTTTGATATACTTAGTATTTTAATAAGATCTAAAAATAAATAAATAAATGTAAATATAGGAAAATAAATCTGGAAAAATTCCAGAAAGTTATGAGGATGATAGAGATCATCCAAGAAAAATTTGGGATTTTTCTAAAGTGTTTTGGTATTTTTGACATATTTAGTGTTTTAATAAGATTTAAAAATAGATAAATAAATGTAAATATAGGAAAATAAATCTGGAAAAATTCCAGAAAGTTAGGAGGATGATAGAGATCATCCCAGAAAAATTTGGGATTTTTCTAAAGTGTTTTGGTATTTTTGACATATTTAGTGTTTTAATAAGATTTAAAAATAGATAAATAAATGTAAATATAGGAAAATAAATCTGGAAAAATTCCAGAAAGTTATGAGGATGATAGAGATCATCCCAGAAAAATTTGGGATTTTTCTAAAGTGTTTTGGTATTTTTGACATATTTAGTGTTTTAATAAGATTTAAAAATAGATAAATAAATGTAAATATAGGAAAATAAATCTGGAAAAATTCCAGAAAGTTATGAGGATGATAGAGATCATCCCAGAAAAATTTGGGATTTTTCTAAAGTGTTTTGGTATTTTTGATATACTTAGTGTTTTAATAAGATTTAAAAATAGATAAATAAATGTAAATATAGGAAAATAAATCTGGAAAAATTCCAGAAAGTTAGGAGGATGATAGAGATCATCCCAGAAAAATTTGGGATTTTTCTAAAGTGTTTTGGTATTTTTGACATATTTAGTGTTTTAATAAGATTTAAAAATTGATAAATAAATGTAAATATAGGAAAATAAATCTGGAAAAATTCCAGGAAGTTATGAGGATGATAGAGATCATCCAAGAAAAATTTGGGATTTTTCTGAAGTGTTTTGGTATTTTTGACATATTTAGTGTTTTAATAAGATTTAAAAATAGATAAATAAATGTAAATATAGGAAAATAAATCTGGAAAAATTCCAGGAAGTTATGAGGATGATAGAGATCATCCAAGAAAAATTTGGGATTTTTCTAAAGTGTTTTGGTATTTTTGACATATTTAGTGTTTTAATAAGATTTAAAAATAGATAAATAAATGTAAATATAGGAAAATAAATCTGGAAAAATTCCAGAAAGTTAGGAGGATGATAGGGATCATCCCAGAAAAATTTGGGATTTTTCTAAAGTGTTTTGTTATTTTTGATATATTTAGTATTTTAATAAGATTTAAAAATAGATAAATAAATGTAAATATAAGAAAATAAATCTGGAAAAATTTTGTAAAATTTTATTTCTGTCAAAATAAGTTTTGTGCAAAATTTCAAGACCCGAGACTAATCGGGTAATTATTTGTGCTAAAAAGAACATAAAAACAAGTTTTTAAAGCTTAAAACGTGTAAACCGGCAAAGTTCGCATAAGCGAGCTGACTGGTACACGAAAACTTTAAAAATGGACTATTTTCATAAATCTAAGTAAATTAAGTAAAAATAAATCATCCGAAAATAATTCGGATGATTTGGGTAATTTTACCCGATTTTACCGTTTCCGGCACCGAAATACCGGAAACGGGCCCCGCGGCCAAACGGGGTGTCAAACCGAGCTATAATTTCATCACCGTAACTAAATTGACTGTCAAACTCTAAGCAATGTCACAATCTGAGTCCTTAGAAGTGTCACGGGGTTAACATTGTCCCCGAATCGAGTACAGTACTGGGTTAACAATGTTCCCAGATGTACCGATTGATACGTATTTAAGTTATGGGAATTATATAGTAACGACTAGATATTATATTACAGATCCAGGCACGTAGCTGTTCCTTATATTACTCACCGACTCACAAAAAGGTGAGTTTTCACGAGCCCCTTTTAATGAATTGTTTTAATTATATTTTCCCGGGGCGGAAAACATGTCTTATTTAAAGTATTTAAGTACATACCGATCGTATGGAAATACTTGTACATTTATATATATATGGTCTGATGCACAGAATATATAAAATGTTTATCATGAGTTATTATTCTGGGGTAACATAGTTCCCAGGGGTTATTATTGTTCTGGGGTAACATAGTTCCCAGGGGTTATCATTGTTCTGGGGTAACATAGTTCCCAGGGGTTATCATTGTTCTGGGGTAACATAGTTCCCAGGGGTTATTATTGTTCTGGGGTAACATAGTTCCCAGAGGTTGTGATTGTTCTGGGGTAACATAGTTCCCAGGGGTATTTATCGTTCTGGGGTAACATAGTTCCCAGGGGTTATTATTGTTCTGGGGTAACATAGTTCCCAGGAAGTTAATGGAAATGTTCTGGGGTAACATAGTTCCCAGCATGATTATATTGTTAATAAATGATTATTAAAATGATTTGTCAGTGTTTATTTAAATTAGTGAAACTCACCAACTATTCGTAGTTGACCCGTTTTCTTTACATGTTTTCTAGGTATGCCCAAGTTGGAATGATTGATATGTGCTTAACTATCTATGCTACATGTTGGAAGCTTGCTGCTCTATGTTTTGTAATGAATTTATTAATGTCTTATTGGTAATATATGTGTGTAACACCTAGACAGTAACGCAACTCGCAACAATGTAATATGTTATAAATCAATGTAGTGGTATTTTCTTTATAAGCAATGCTGTTGATATCCGATGTGTCTGTTGCATCCCGTGTACGTTTCCGCTGCGGTTACGGGGTGTTACAGAACTTGGTATCAGAGCCATTGGTTATAAAGAATTAGGATGTCTGAAAAAGATACCTAAAATATAACCAGTAGCTCAAGTATTATAGGATCTGAATATCAACTAATAATATATTGTGACGAGATCGGGATGAACTTGGATGGACAAGTGGGTTATTATGGTCCGGAACATAATAACAGGCTTGTCTGCACGAGGGAATTCAGGGGAAGTCACGGGGGACTTAAATAGGTAAAAATTGGCAACATATGTGTAAATGTATAATAATATTACTATGTGGCAAAATTGTATAAGTAAGTGCATGATTAATTTAATTATGAATTACACTATGGAAAGGGACTATATGTTTGTTAACTTGTGTGCAGGTAAAAATGGCAAGAACACCTAGTGTGTCGACGGAAGAGGACCCGGAAGAGGTCAGTTCCGGGGCCTCTGGAAGCCCAAGTGTAGCACCCAGCTCCGAGCCTTCGGAGGCTAGTCATAGTACTTCTAGACAGACCACACCAGCTAGGAGTGCTAGTTTACCCTCCCCTGCTAGGGTTACCAGGTCTCCTACCCCGCCCGCACCACAGACCGCCCCGATTCCCCCCAGACACGGTCCCCGCCTCACGGCGCGGATCAGTGCTCCGTATGTCCCGCCCACCGTTACCCCCACCCAGATCCACATACCACCGGGGCGAGTCTTCCCGCCCCCAGTCCGAGCCTGCGACCCTACCTGTGTGGGGTCTTCCGAGGCAGGAACGGGACTTGGCAGCTTGGCTACGTGTTCTCACCGAACAGGTGAACGAGCACTCTGCCGCCCTGGTCGTGGGGGTACAGAGGCGGGCGTACCTCGGGGATAGCATACTGGACCACCAGTATGCTATTAACCAGTTAAAAAGGGAGTGCTCATACTCCCACTGGTTGATCGGCCAGATGGAAACCCGAATGCGGGTTATGGTGGCGGTGTTGGTGGTACTGGTGGCGGTGTTGGTGGGGTTAGTTTACCACCATGTGTAGATGTGTTGGATGGTAGAATCTTGAACCGCTTTTTGATACTCCGTGTAAGTAGTTAGTGGTGATACTAACACGGAGTGAATCTTGTTTAGTTATAGTACAACCACTGGCCCATAGGGGGTCTCTTGTAGGGCATATCATTATCGATACTTTTGGGTATCATTCAAGCACTGACCCATTGCGGGTTATGTCGAGGATGATACCAACATAGGCCCTTTGTATTAAAACTTAGTTATGTAATGATAACTGGGAAGTATGTAAATGGATGTTTGTGTAATATGTACTAATGTTTATTAATGTATGGAATGTGTTTTGTGTTTCATAATTTGGAATGGTATTAATTATATGTGTTTCCTTGATGTTGTGTAGAATGGCACCGAAACGATCAACGAAAATATCGGAAGTAGATGTGAGCCGTTTGATTGCTCAACAGTTGGAGGCGGCGATACCGGATATAGTATCGCGCATCGCCGCCAGTATTAATAACTCGACCAATCCAACCCCTCCGAGCAATCAAACGCCCATAAATAATGACGGGGAACAAAATCCTAATCCTCCAAGGAATGACAACACTATTCCGAGTAATGACGCACCGCCTAGGGTGGTCGTTACTGACAGCAATGGCCCTATACCTACGGTAGAGACAAACCGTACGGAACCAATTCGTGCATCCAGGGGATGTTCGATCAAGGATTTCATGTTGTGCAAGCCATTAGAGTTTAGCGGGTCTGAAGGACCGAATGGGTTAGTTAAATGGATAGAGAAAATCGAATCAGTGGTGAATATTAGCAACTGTCCCGAGGATTGTATCGTTAAGTACGCCACCTGTACATTCACCGACCATGCCTTGACATGGTGGAACACCATAGTACAGACTCGAGGTCAGGTGGAGACAAACCACATGACCTGGACGGAGCTTAAGGCTCTTGTGTTGGAACATTTCTGTCCAAAGAATGAATTGCAGAAACTGGAAAATGAGTTGTGGAATCTGGAGATGAAGGGGGCGGACCACTTGGGTTATACCAATCGGTTCAATGAACTGTCACGATTAGTACCGTGGTTGGTCACCCCGGAGACGAAGAGGGTGGAACGTTATATTTGGGGACTTACTCCAGTAGTGAGGAGTATAGTCAACGCGGGGGGACACCGGACGTATGAAAGTGCAGTGACACAGGCTGGCATAGTCACGTATGATTTCTTGCGGAGCGGATCACTAAAGGTGACAGGAGAATCCGCTGGGGGAAAACGGGGTGCGCATGATCATAGAGTCCAAGAAAAGCAGCAAAGCAAACGAGCTAGGCCCGCTGCCCAGAGCTATGCCATGACTAGTTCGGGCGGAAGGCAAGAACCGCAGAAGGGAACGTTTCCTAGGTGCGGGAAATGTGGTTACCACCATAGTGGCGTGTGCAAGGAGGTGGTGTGCCACCGGTGTGGCAGGGTTGGACACTACGCACCAAATTGTAAGACAAATCTGAACAACCTGAACCGTCAACCACAACCTATTCGGGCGCAACCATTTAGAACTCAACCAGCCCGACAGCAGAACCCGCAAGGAAACCAGATGGTGACCACTAGCCGTGCTTGCTACGAATGCGGCAGCACGGATCACTTCAAAAGGAACTGCCCGAAACTGAATCAGGGAGGAAACGGGAGACAACTCGCGGGTCAGCCATCGTCGTCCAATCCGGCGCGAGGCCGAGCATTTGTGATGGGAGCGAACGAGGCGCGCCAGGACCCCAGCGTAGTGACAGGTACCTTCCTCGTCTCTGATCATTACGCTTCTGTATTATTTGATACAGGCGCCGATAGAAGTTTTGTCTCCGTTAGATTCCTTTCGATAGCAAACCTTCCTATTGGTGAAACCATAGAACCTTACACCGTAGAAGTCGCTAACGGTAAAACCATGATAGTTAATCGGATTGTTCGGAATTGCCCTTTTATTCTGAGCAAACAATCCTTCCTGATTGACTTGTTACCGGTAGAATTGGGTAGTTTTGACGTGATAGTGGGAATGGATTGGTTGGCACGTAATAGGGTAGAAATAAACTGTGAAAAGAAAACCGTCAAGATCCGGGTGTCGGATGACGAGGAGGTATTAGTGCAGGGAGAAAAATCCGGCACCATGATACCATTTATATCCCACCTCAAGGTGTTGAAATATATACGTCAGGGATGTGTGGCGTATCTAGCGAGCCTGACGGCCGCTGATTCTGAGGAAAAACGGGTGGACGATATTCCCGTGGTACGCAAATTTCCACAAGTTTTTCCAGAGGAACTTCCTGGATTACCGCCAACCCGACAAGTCGAATTCAGAATCGACTTATTACCTCAAGCCGGCCCTGTTGCTAAGGCCCCTTACAGACTTGCACCGTCCGAGATGCAAGAACTATCCAACCAGTTACAGGAATTGTTGGATAAGGGGTTTATACGTCCCAGTTATTCCCCGTGGGGTGCACCTGTACTATTTGTGAAAAAGAAGGACGGAAGCCTTCGAATGTGCATTGACTACAGGGAATTGAACAAATTAACCATCAAAAATAGGTATCCTCTTCCCCGGATCGATGATTTGTTCGACCAACTACAAGGTGCGAGCTATTTCTCAAAGATTGATCTTAGATCGGGATACCACCAAGTTAAAATTCAGGAGGAGGATATCCCAAAAACCGCGTTTCGGACTCGCTACGGCCACTACGAATTTCTAGTTATGCCTTTTGGGCTAACAAATGCGCCAGCGGTGTTCATGGATCTCATGAACCGAGTCTGTAAACCCTATCTCGACAAATTCGTCATTGTATTTATTGACGATATTTTGATATATTCAAAAAGTAAAGAAGAGCATGAGCGACATTTGAAGTTAGTTTTGGAGCTTTTGGATCAGGAGAAGTTGTATGCAAAATTCTCCAAGTGTAACTTCTGGTTACAAGAGGTGCAATTCCTCGGTCACGTTATAAACCACCAAGGAATACACGTTGATCCGAGTAAGGTTGAAGCTATTAAGAATTGGCAAGCGCCTAAATCTCCGAAGGAAATCCGCCAATTCTTAGGCTTAGCTGGATACTATCGTCGATTTATAGAGAACTTTTCCAGCATCGCCCAACCTTTAACCCTCCTGACTCAAAAGGATCGGAAATATGAATGGGGTGAAGAGCAGGAAACGGCGTTTCAAACGCTAAAACAAAGATTGTGCCAAGCGCCAATCTTATGTCTTCCCGACGGAGACGATGGATTTGTTGTATATTGTGACGCATCCCGTAAAGGGTTAGGATGCGTGTTAATGCAAAATAAAAAGGTCATAGCCTATGCGTCTCGACAGTTAAAAGTTCATGAGAAAAACTACACTACTCATGACTTGGAACTGGGAGCAGTCATCTTTGCACTTAAAATCTGGAGACACCATCTCTACGGTACAAAGTGCACCATATTCACTGATCATAAAAGTTTGCAACACATATTCGATCAGAAAGAACTGAATATGAGGCAACGAAGATGGGTCGAGTTGCTGAGTGACTATGACTGTGACATACGATATCACCCTGGCAAGGCTAACGTTGTGGCCGATGCCTTGAGTAGAAAGGATCGAGTCAAGCCACTACGCGTGCGAGCGTTGGGGATGATAGTCCAGTCGAGCCTTTCGGATTTGATTCGAGTCGCTCAACGCGAGGCGTTGAAAGAGGGCCAATTGGATAAAGAAGGACTTTACGGGAATGAGAAGAATTTCGAACAGCGTGTGGACGAAATTCTCTATTTCAAAAATCGGATTTGGATCCCGACCCTCCATGACCTTCGTGATTTGATCATGGATGAAGCACATAAATCGAAATATTCCATACATCCGGGATCAGATAAAATGTACAAGGATGTGAAAGAATTTTACTGGTGGCCAGGAATGAAAAAGGATATAGCCACATACGTCGGCAAATGTACGACGTGTGCGAGAGTTAAGGCGGAGCACCAGAAACCTTCGGGAATGTTGCAACAACCGGAAATTCCGGAATGGAAGTGGGAGCAGATCACAATGGATTTTGTGACACACCTCCCCAAGACGCCCCGAGGTCATGATGCAATTTGGGTAATCGTGGATCGATTAACCAAATCAGCACATTTCATTCCAATTAGGAATAATTATAACACTGAGAGACTTGCGCAAATTTATATAAATGAAATAGTGTCTCGTCATGGCATCCCCATCTCGATCATCTCCGATAGGGATAGCCATTTCACCTCCAAACTTTGGCAAGCTGTCCAAGAAGCGTTGGGAACACGTATTGACCTAAGCACAGCTTACCACCCTCAGACCGATGGCCAGTCTGAGAGGACCATTCAAACTTTGGAGGATTTGCTTCGTGCCTGCGTACTGGACTTTAAGGGAAATTGGGATCAACATCTCCCACTCGTTGAATTTTCCTATAATAACAGTTACCATAGCAGTATAAAGGCAGCACCTTATGAAGCATTGTATGGGCGGAAGTGCCGATCACCACTTTGCTGGTCTGAAGTGGGAGACCCGCAGATCATTAGATCGGATCTGGTCCAGGAGACGACCAGCAAGATTCTTGAAATTAAGAACAACCTAAAAGCCGCGCGGGACCGGCAGAAGAGTTATGCCAATACCCGTCGAAAACCGTTGTCATTTGAGAAGGGTGAAAAAGTATATCTAAAAGTATCACCCTGGAAAGGAGTGGTCAGATTTGGAAAGGCGGGGAAGTTGGCCCCTAGATATATTGGACCATTCATTATTACTGCAAAGATCGGTCCGGTAGCTTACCGACTAGAACTGCCTGAGGAATTAAGTGCAGTTCATAACGTGTTTCATGTGTCGAATTTAAAAAGATGTCTGGCGGATGAGACATCGGTGTTACCCTTAGAGGGCGTTCAAATAAATGATAAGCTTAACTTCGTGGAGGAGCCCATTGAAATAGTGGACGGTAAGATCAAGCAACTTAGACACAATAAGATCTCGTTGGTCAAAGTTAGATGGAATTCGCAACGAGGCCCAGAATTTACTTGGGAACGAAAGGATGAATTTCGGAAGAAATACCCCCACCTATTTCCTCAAAAGGAAGTAGTTGACGCGTAAAATTTCGAGGACGAAATTTTTATAACGGGGGGAGAATGTAACAATTCCGGCAAATCCAGGTATACCCTAGCCGGAATATACTATTTACGTGTTATTTAATACTGATTATATGAGTTATAGTACGTTTATACGAATATATATGGTTCACAGTATGAATCATACTCAATTATATAGTGAATCGTATTGGAATTACAATTAATCAATAATCGGTTATTGAAACCCGAACGAATCGGGAATTTCATCATAGACGAAGTATATAATGTTTAGTGATATTTACGAAGTATTAATGCTTCGGGATAAGTAAATTATAGCACAGAAAAAGGATTTCGATTTAATGGTACGTCGGTACGCTAAACGAAACCTTTAACACCAAACCAAGCAAGAGACGATCAATCAAGCCGAAAAAGATGCGTAATTATTAATAATATGATGTTTTAATGTCATGGTTTAAGTTTTTAAAATTTTTAAGTCGGTTTTATGTAAATTTTATTTTGACCCGAAAAACGACCATTCTATGCTCGTTTTAAGCCGAATTACGAGTTTAAACGAGAAACGAACTGAGCCAGATTATCCACAACATTATCCGGATTGCGTAATCCGAATATGTGGCTTAGAATGGATGTGTGGGACCCACCCCACCCCTTAAGGGAGGCCGATCGGCCCTATCCCATATTATTCATTTCATTTTCTTTTTTTTTACCACATTTCACTCCCAAAACTCTCTCAAATCTCTCAAATCTTCAAGTGTTCTTCCAAGTTCATCAAGTTTTAATCAAAATTTTCAAGGTATATACATGTTTTAATGCTTGATTCTTGTTTATAACTCTATAATATTGAGAAAAGGAGGTTTCCATGTGAAAGACGGGTGAAAACCCGAGATAAAACCGATTCTCGTATGATCAAGGGATGTATACAAGTTATACAAAGGATCTTGATCCAAGTAATGAGTTAGAAGTGTTTAGAATAAAATTTTACGGTTAAAATCTTGTTAAAATGAGTTTACAAATGAAAGATGGGTGAAAACCCGAGATGAAACCGACTCTTGCATGATCAAGAGATGTATACATGTTATACAAGGGATCTTGGTCCAAGAAATGAGTAAAAAGAGTCGAGAACGGATTTTTACGGTTAAAACCTTTGTTTTTACTTAAAAACCGACACTTTGAAAGAAATGGTTTGATTGTTGGTATAGTTTGCTTGGTATAGTGTTATTGTGCTTGTAGGTGTTGTATCTAGCGGCTAGCAAAGGCTAGAAACCGAGATCCTTGCGATCTAAAGCTAGAAAACACAAGATAGTTCGGTTTTCGTGTGTATATGAGATTTGGACAGATTTTCGTGTACTTAGAGTCGGGTCACGAAATTTCACAGAGATGATCTACACATGAAAATATGAGATCTGTGAATTTTTGGTAATTTTTGGATAAAAGATGAATATTTGGTGAATTTAATGCTCGGTTTTGGCCAAAAATAGTGAAAAATAGCTAAACATGATGAAAAATTCTGGAAAATTTAAGATAAGCTTTTTATAACATATTAAAGTCACCCACAAAATTTGAGCTCAGTTGGAAAAGCCTAAGTAGGCTTTTCGGTGAAACGAGTTCTAGGGCTTTCTAGCTCGGTTTTGGGTGAAAATGGCTTGAAAAATAAGTTTTAAATTCTGGAAAAATTCCAGGAAGTTATGAGGATGATAGAGATCATCCCAGAAAAATTTGGGATTTTTCTGAAGTGTTTTGGTATTTTTGACATATTTAGTGTTTTAATAAGATTTAAAAATAGATAAATAAATGTAAATATAGGAAAATAAATCTGGAAAAATTCCAGAAAGTTATGAGGATGATAGAGATCATCCCAGAAAAGTTTGGGATTTTTCTAAAGTATTTTGGTATTTTTGACATATTTAGTGTTTTAATAAGATTTAAAAATAGATAAATAAATGTAAATATAGGAAAATAAATCTGAAAAAATTCCAGAAAGTTATGAGGATGATAGAGATCATCCCAGAAAAATTTGGGATTTTTCTAAAGTGTTTTGGTATTTTTGATATACTTAGTATTTTAATAAGATCTAAAAATAAATAAATAAATGTAAATATAGGAAAATAAATCTGGAAAAATTCCAGAAAGTTATGAGGATGATAGGGATCATCCCAGAAAAATTTGGGATTTTTCTAAAGTGTTTTGGTATTTTTGATATATTTAGTATTTTAATAAGATTTAAAAATAGATAAATAAATGTAAATATAAGAAAATAAATCTGGAAAAATTTTGTAAAATTTTCTTTCTGTCAAAATAAGTTTTGTGCAAAATTTCAAGACCCGAGACTAATCGGGTAATTATTTGTGCTAAAAAGAACATAAAAACAAGTTTTTAAAGCTTAAAACGTGTAAACCGGCAAAGTTCGCATAAGCGAGCTGACTGGTACACGAAAACTTTAAAAATGGACTATTTTCATAAATCTAAGTAAATTAAGTAAAAATAAATCATCCGAAAATAATTCGGATGATTTGGGTAATTTTACCCGATTTTACCGTTTCCGGCACCGAAATACCGGAAACGGGCCCCGCGGCCAAACGGGGTGTCAAACCGAGCTATAATTTCATCACCTTAACTAAATTGACTGTCAAACTCTAAGCAATGTCACAATCTGAGTCCTTAGAAGTGTCACGGGGTTAACATTGTCCCCGAATCGAGTACAGTACTGGGTTAACAATGTTCCCAGATGTACCGATTGATACGTATTTAAGTTATGGGAATTATATAGTAACGACTAGATATTATATTACAGATCCAGGCACGTAGCTGTTCCTTATATTACTCACCGACTCACAAAAAGGTGAGTTTTCACGAGCCCCTTTTAATGAATTGTTTTAATTATATTTTCCCGGGGCGGAAAACATGTCTTATTTAAAGTATTTAAGTACATACCGATCGTATGGAAATACTTGTACATTTATATATATATGGTCTGATGCACAGAATATATAAAATGTTTATCATGTGTTATTATTCTGGGGTAACATAGTTCCCAGGGGTTATTATTGTTCTGGGGTAACATAGTTCCCAGGGGTTATTATTGTTCTGGGGTAACATAGTTCCCAGGGGTTATCATTGTTCTGGGGTAACATAGTTCCCAGGGGTTATTATTGTTCTGGGGTAACATAGTTCCCAGAGGTTGTGATTGTTCTGGGGTAACATAGTTCCCAGGGGTATTTATCGTTCTGGGGTAACATAGTTCCCAGGGGTTATTATTGTTCTGGGGTAACATAGTTCCCAGGAAGTTAATGGAAATGTTCTGGGGTAACATAGTTCCCAGCATGATTATATTGTTAATAAATGATTATTAAAATGATTTGTCAGTGTTTATTTAAATTAGTGAAACTCACCAACTATTCGTAGTTGACCCGTTTTCTTTTCATGTTTTCTAGGTATGCCCAAGTTGGAATGATTGATATGTGCTTAACTATCTGTGCTACCTGTTGGAAGCTTGCTGCTCTATGTTTTGTAATGAATTTATTAATGTCTTATTGGTAATATATGTGTGTAACACCTAGACAGTAACGCAACTCGCAACAATGTAATATGTTATAAATCAATGTAGTGGTATTTTCTTTATAAGCAATGCTGTTGATATCAGATGTGTCTGTTGCATCCCGTGCACGTTTCCGCTGCGGTTACGGGGTGTTACAACGGACTCCTTATGAAGAACTAAATCTAGCAAGATTAAATAATAAAGATCTACCAATAACCTAGCATTTTACAGATTTTAGGTTAGCAGCACACTTAGGTTTAATTAATTAATAATTATTATTCCTATGATCTTTGACATGTGGATTGTAGAGCCACCCTTAAGTGTCGTAATTCGAGTTAAAACGTGTGCGTTTATGTATAAATTCAAGAATTTGGATTACTACACTATGTTGTGTTAACGCAGGTACAAATGAGGAGAAAAGGTTGGTCGAGTGTGTTCAGATGAAAAGGAACAAGAGAGTCAATGCGGGAAGTCAACAACCAAGAATTGATAAAGAAAAATGGAATTTTGAACTAGGTCTACCGTAGCTTACGGTAGCCACCGTAAGCTACGCTAGGGGTCTGCCGTAAAAAGCCACCGTAAACAGACACTTTCCACCGTAAGAACTTCAGGGCTACCGTAGCTTACGGTAGCCACCGTAGCTTACTGTAGCCTCAGCATTTTAATGTCGGTTACAACTCGAAAAATGGGTTTTAAAGGACTTTTGGGTTCCATTCTTGGATGTTCCAAACTAGACAATTGGTGTGGGTAATTTTGGTGCCTTGGAGCAATATTTTGCGTGTTTCTAATTGAAGATTAACATCATAATATTTGATTGAATTGGATTAAACATTGGATTAATGAAACCAATCATGTGTGGCTAAACCCTTTGGTGTTTCTCTTGGATGTAAGGTTATTCAAAATACATTTATGTTTATTGTTCTTGAATTTGTATTGGTTATCTAATTGTTGAGGTTAGTATAACCATGATGTTTGTTTGATTGTTTGCAATTTTTCCATATCGTTTTAAACCTAGTTTCGTTCTATACGTTCTTGGTGTCGTTGACAATTGAGATTTAGTAGAAGGAATTAGGGTTAAGACTATATTGATTGATTATCAAGTAACGACCTCGCGTTCTAGAAATCCGAGTACTTAGTTCTTGATTAATCACAAACAATTACACTTACACAAAATCAAGATATTATGATTTATCCATTGAACTTTAATAAAAGTGTTGAGTAATAACCCGAATTCCAAGAGGAATACTTGCTTAAGCAATTGTTTACAACTTTCATTTAGTATATTTAGTTTATAAAATCAAATCAAAAACCAACTTGAAAATTACTTTCTATCATTTAAATTTATATTAGCTTAATTGTTAAACTACTTCTTAACACATATTCCACAACTCCCTGTGTTCGATACCCATTGCCACTATCTATTTAGTTGTAATTGGTTTATTTTTGCGTGATTTTTCGACCTCGTGTCAAATTTTGGCGCCATTGCCGGGGAGTAGTGCGTAACATGTGTTATTTTTGTAGTTTTTGTTTAAATTGTTATCGTCGGTTTTACGCAGGTTGTGCTAGTGTGCAGGTACTTATAGGTATATGCATACAAGACGCTCTCGGTCTTCATTACCGTTAGCGTTTGATCCTAAAATCGAGATAACCCTTCGTCAGAACCGGATTCTGCAAAGGGAAAACAAGATTATTAGATCACCAAGCACACAAGGTCGAACAATTGACACCACAATCATGGCTTCGGAACAAACTTTACCGCCAATGCCGCCACCCATCAATGCTGAAACTCCATCATCCACTGAACCCATTACTATTATAATCTCTACAAGTGTACCGACTTCAACCGTGTTTAGTTTTCAACCACCACCTAACCTTCCACCCTTGACCACTTTCATGCCTATTCAAGGACAATCATCAAACTCACCACAACAATCATCCTTCCAATCTCAACAAAATTCACTTTATCAATAACCATACACGTTTGCTCAAGACCCACCTATAACCCATACTTCACTGGGTCAGAGATCGGGCCCCTATTTAATTGGTGGGTCACGGTATGGTGATGGCAATGGAGGGTATGAAGAATTTGAAGAAGGATATGTAAGTGGGGTTGATGGGAATCAATTGAGGGTGCAAGGGCAGTTTGGGTATGGATCCGAACTTCAACCGCAACAACAAGTGCAACAATGGGGTGGCCCGAATGTCAATCAAGTACAACAACCACAACCATTGCAACAAGTTCCATAACAACCCCAATACCAACAACCTCAATTTCAACAACCAAATCCTCAACTGCAATTTCAAAAAGATATGCTACAAAGGCCCGTTTACCGACAAATGGGCCAACCAAGAGTACCATTGGGGGTACCAAGAAGACATGCAAGGGAAATAGTTAGGGGAATTGAAGCTCATTTTCGACCGATCATCACCAATAACCCATCTCCGGTGGTTATTCCTCAAAACCACCAAGGAAGAACATTTGAGGTGAGAACCAATGCGCTCCAAAGTTTACCAAAGTATAGGGGTTTGGCAACGGAAGAACCCTATTTTCATTTGGAGGCATATGACTCTTTTTGCAACACGGTTGGGGGTCAAGGTTTCTCATCGGATGAGGTGAAATTGGTTTTATTTCAATTTTCGTTGGAGGATAAGGCGAAAAGATGGTTTTACACATTGCCATCCTCATCGATTTACACTTGGGCCGAAATGCAACAAAGGGTTTTGGAAGAGTTTTATACGGCTCAAAAAACTAATGATGTGAGACGAAGTTCGAGGTCTTTCCAACAACAATCGGGTGAAAGTTTCATGAGGCATTCGAGAGGTTCAACATGATGATCAAGAATTGTCCTCATCATGGTATAGCTCTTTGGGAGTTATTCAATGCTTTTCATGAAGGGTTGAATGTGGAAGATGAAAGGGATTTGATGTCAATCACAAATGGTATTTCGGTACCAATTATGAACAAGATGATTGGGCATTCTTGGAGCAAATGTCGGTCACATCAAAGAGAAAGGCTCAAACCGCAAGAAGAGCAAGGCCGGTAATTGGAAGACCGCAAGTCCATGCCGTAGAAGATGTAGGAGTACAAACCACTAACCAAAGAATTGATGTTTGTACAAATTGCAATGAGTTGGGTCATGTGGCGGATGTGTGTATGGTGGGACAAGCACAAGTAGAGAAAGTGAATGCACTTCAAGGTCAAGGGGGAGGTAGCCGAAATTATAACATGAATTCAAACACTTATCATCCCGGGTTGAAAAATCATCCCAGTTTTCGTTATGGGAATCTGGCTACTCACTCTAATCCGAATTTCCAAGGGAATCAAGGAAATTGTGTTCCACGCCAACAATACAACAATCAAGGCTTTCAAAGTCAATTTCAACAAACGGGTAGTGGTCAAAGTGGGTGTTCGGGTCAAAGTTCTTCAAGTAGGAATGAAGTCATGGATATGCTTAGGATGATACAACAAGATATGCAAAGGAGAAATCAACTTGATGAAGTGCGCATGCAAAAGGATGAAGTCCGTGACAAAGCCATTCAATCGTTGACCACTCAAATGATTTGAAGAAAAACAGCTCGAGCTTAAAGAAGGGGAACAACGTGCATATCAATGCGGTAAGTGTTTTACCTAACTTTGGAATTTCTAGTGTTCAAGTTGATCCAACACCAGAGTTTGTTGAGGGGGTGGTGGAAGATGTTAGTGATGAGACTGAAAATGTGAGTAATTATGAAACAATTTTTCAAAACAACTCTGAATTACAACCGAATGAAATATCTTTTTGTGAAAATTGTTCTTGTGATAAATGTTTAAATGACAAATTAACCAAAATAAAGGATGAGAGGGTTGAAAATAATATTATCCCGAGTAAACTTCAAGACCCAGGAGTGCCCCTTTTATTAATCCAAATTGGTGAATTTAAAACTGATCGGGCACTGCTAGATCTTTGAGCTTGTGTTAGTATAATGCTCGGTAGTTTATATGATCAGTATGAGTTTGGTCTGCTACAAAAAGTAAACTCCACTGTGCTTTTAGCAGATCAAACCCATACATTTCCCCAAGGCATAATATATAATGTGATGGTACATGTGGAGGATTTCTGTTACTCAGTTGACTTTTTAGTATTTGATTATGCTAAAAATGTAACAAATACGCAACCTACAGTCATATTGGGTAGACCATTCCTCGCCACTTCACTTGCAGTGATTGATTGTGCTAAGGGGACACTGGGAATTAAATGTGGGAATCGTGATAAACGGTTATTATTATTTGAAAATACTACTGGCCCTTTTATTGACAAGGAAAGCCTGAAGGTGGATTTTGTTAACAAGTGTGTATCCTTGAGCAAGGATCACACGAAAATGGAGTGTTTTGTGATTGACAGGTCAGTTGAGAAAAAAGAAGCTGACCATCAACAGAGTGAAAAGGTGGCAGAAAAATGTGGCCGACCAAGGAAGAAAAAAGTGAGACATCCACATAACCTAAATGATCCAGGGTGGAGGATGAGGATGTTCGGGCCCGACCCTGGTTTGCCGGAAGACTAGCGACAGTTGCTTGAAAAAGACCTTGCTTATAATGAGAAGGCTGCACGGGAGTGGGCCAGTCACCCACCTTGAATGTCATAAAAGTTTCAAAAAGGTGGTAATTGTACATTTTGTATATTTTTATTTTTATTTTGCTCTATAATTTATAGTTTGTTTGTTATTAATGGTATTTTAAGTTACCATCTTAGCAAAAACCAAGTGTGGGGAAATTCTTATGGATTTCTCTTCGACACTATGTTAGGGACAACACATGTTTTTCATGAATGAAAGTGGAGTTTTTAATTTCTCAAAACCATACATTGGGGACAATGTATCCCAAGTGTGGGGATGGGGGAATTTTTAGTTCTTAAAATTTTTCATAAAAAAAGGGAAAAAGAAAAGAGAAAAAAAAAATAAAAAATTTAAAGAAAGTCAGAAAGTGGTAAGATGGCAGGGTAAGGTTTTGGTCCCTTTTCATTGTCACAATTCCCTAAAGGTCAAGTTTGCTTAGTTGTTTTAAAAAAACGAGGTTGTGTAGTATTCTAGTCAAGGTTAGCATGCTTTCGGTACAATAACCTTCATAACATGTCCATATCCACTTGTTTATTGGGAAAGTGAAAAGCGATGATGGATTGGTTATTCTCCGTTAGAACTTGTGCTATCAATGCATTTTGAGACGTTAGCTTGGCATAAGTGCAAAAGTGATAAGAGGCAATTAGGTTAAACCTCGTCTGGATGAGCGTGAGTGTGGGTTTTGGGGGGTTGGGCCTCATATATTATACATATGAGTGTGGGCAATGAGAGGGGCGGGGGGTTGGTTCCTTTAGAAAACTTTATTAGACTTATTCTTTTGATTTAATCAACCCCGATGTTATGTTGCGAGACGATCCGGCTTAGTAGATATTTCTTTGTATTTGTAATTGTTATAGTACTAATCAATAGGAAGTATTGAGTATTATGTTTACTCAAAAAAAAAAGAAAAAAAGAAAAAAAATGAAAAAAAATGAAAAAAAAAGGAAAAAAAACGAAAAAGAAAGAAAAAGTTGAGAGTCAATGTTCGAAGTATGGTGTAGTGAGTGTTGAGATGCAAGTTAGTAATGTTTATTGTTGTTTATATTATTTTTTATTTAGTTTTGATGTAATAAGCCGGATCGGATCGCCTGAGCTACTTTCAATATTCCATTCCATACCCTTACACCTAGCCCCGTTATAACCCGTTTTAAGTCCTCTTGATTTGTATTTATGTCAAAGCATATATAGGTGGAGATTTGATGGTAGTACAAGCGTATGCGAGGAGAATTCAGTATTATTGGAAAATTTAGAACGATCACCGATTAGAGGGTTAATGAGTGACGGTGTGTTATGTGTGAGTAAAATCCAAAAGCATGTTAAGTTTGACTAGAATTCTATGTTTTAAATATAATATTGAGTAATACTAATGCAAACCTCTAACAATGAGGGAATAGGGTATGATTGGGGACCTTGACTAAACCGGGCTTTATGGTATGTTTGGTGGTTATGTTTTAAAAACAAGAAATTGTTTGAGTTGCTTGAGGGCAAGCAACGTGTAAGTGTGGTAGCCACCGTAAGCTACGTTAGGGGTCTGCCGTAAAAAGCCACCGTAAACAGACACTTTCCATCGTAAGAACTTCAGGGCTACTGTAGCTTACGGTAGCCACCTTAGCTTACTGTAGCCTTAGCATTTTAATGTCGGTTACAACTCGAAAAATGGGTTTTAAAAGACTTTTGGGTTCCATTCTTGGATGTTCCGAACTAGACAATTGGTGTGGGTAATTTTGGTGCCTTGGAGCAATATTTAGGGTGTTTCTAATTGAAGATTAACATCATAATCTTTGATTGAATTGGATTAAACATTGGATTGATGAAACCAATCATGTGTGGCTAAACCCTTTGGTGTTTCTCGTTGATGTAAGGTTATTCACAATACATTTATGTTTATTGTTCTTGAATTTGGATTGGTTATCAAATTGTTGAGGTTAGTATAACTATGATGTTTGTAATTTTTCCATATCGTTTTAAACCTAGTTTCGTTCTATACGTTCTTAGTGTCGTTGACAATTGAGATTTAGTAGAAGGAATTAGGGTTAAGACTATATTGATTGATTATCAAGTAACGACCTCGCGTTCTAGGAATCCGAGTACTTAGTTCTTGATTAATCACATACAATTACGCTTACACAAAATCAAGATATTATGATTTATCCACTGAACTTTAATAAAAGTGTTGAGTAATAACCCGAATTCCAAGAGGAATACTTGCTTAAGCAATTGTTTACAACTTTCGTTTAGTATATTTAGTTTATAAAATCAAATCAAAAACCAACTTGAAAATTACTTTCTGTCATTTACATTTATATTAGCTTAATTGTTAAACTACTTCTTAACACATATTCCACAACTCCCTGTGTTCAATACCCATTTGCCACTATCTATTTAGTTGTAATTGGTTTATTTTTGCGCGAGTCTTCGACCTCGTGTCAATCTTAATGCATATCAATCATAAAATAGTCAAAAACACAAAGTAGATGACATAATAGCAACCTATCATAATGACAAACAATAATCAAGGAAACTATGGAATAATAATAATTAATCAAACAATCCTAAATATCCATACGCATCAATTTAATATAAGTAAACCTTTTACTAAATCATAAAACCATAACGATAAATAAATCCCAAATCAAAACACAATGGCAAAGTAGGTTCATCATAAGCCTAAGCAGTATACAATGTTTAGCCTAGCATCTTAAAGTAAAATAAAACAATGAAAAAACGAAATCATGGCGAAAATAAATAAGAACGAAAGATTGAAGGCGATAAAACCCGGAGTCTTCGTCCTTGAATATTAAGCACTTCACCGGCTTATTCGTGGCCTTCAAACCCTCGGAAATATCCTCTCTTGAGTTCCCAAATTCGTCCTGGCCGACTGACTAGGGTATTCAGGTTATGTTTAAGGTTGAGTTTAGGGGTGTTTAAATAGGTTTATACAGGCCCAAACCCAAGAAAACGTTGGAACATTCTGGAATGGCTGAGGCCACGCCGCGCGACGGGCACCCTCCCCTTGGCCGCGCGGCGCTCCGGCTAGGGGGTGCTGGCCTGATCCAGTTCGGTCTGGTTCACTCCTGGTTTTGTCCGGTTCAGTTCCTGATGCTCCGGTTTCGCCGGTTTAGCTCGTTTTTTATCGTTTTTCGCCCTCTTTAACCACGAACAAGTCCCGGGACCTACATTATTCAAATAAGTTAGTAGTATACAAATCCTAATATAAACCGAACAAAAACTAATAAAATATTAATTAAAATATACAAGGGATTAATGTATATTAAACGTTATATCAAGCCGGTTGTGTGAGTAAGTAGGTGCTGATTGAGATTAAAGATGAGTCATTGGCTAGTTTTGCCATGACTGGGTCTATGATGACCGTATTGGAGCTGGGGTGCTTCAATGTTCCTTTCGGGAAACTGATGCAAAGGCTGACCACTATAACTAGGTGGATTGGATGGTTGAAATATTAGCTTGTTTATGAGGAACTGAAAGCTTGAAGAACTTAAGTTGTTGAAGTTTTACCTTGTTCTTTAAACTGGAGGCTTGGTGGATTTCGGTTGTTAAAGATTACTGGAGTTACCGGATACTTTGTTTGTTTGGAAGGTTGTTGCGATTGTGAAAAGCCTTCAAGTGGGAGATTGTTAGGATTTTTGAAGGCTTAGAGACCTTAGGCCAATTATGACCCATGCGAGGTTTCATAGGGCCCAAACTGAAAACCCTAATCTATTCTCTATATAAACCAATGTGATGTAATTGTAATCTTTGCACCTTATCAATGATATGACCTAGTTGCAGCCCGTGGATGTAAGTCCACCGCCGGTTCGAACCACGTAAAATTCTTGTGTCGTTTATCGTTTATATTTTCTAGTTTCTATGTGTATAATGTTGTGTGCTTATTCATGTGTTCTTCCGCTGGCCGCTTTGTTCCTAACAGTGGTATTTTTTTAGAGGGTCATAACATTTATCATATTTCATTACCTAAGTTTAAATCCCACACTACAAGAAATTTCGCCATTAGCGGCGACAACGAGTATTAGCGGCGACGTGGATAATGTCGCCGCTAATACTCCTTGTCGCCGCTAATAGTGTCGCGACTAATGGTCACGATCTGTGTGCTCCTCATGTTGGCTTAGTCTAACCGTTGATAAGGGTTGAATCCAAGGGCTCATATCCCTCCCTTCTCTTATTCTTCATCTCAAACAAATGTTGAAGCATAAATGTCAGTAGTTCATATGTCTAATGTCTGTAATCGAGTCTGTAATATTGTTTATGTATTTGTATGTTTAAAGCGAAGTTGTTGACAAGTTCGCTTAGGCGAACTTGTTAACCAAGCGAAGTTGTTGACAAGTTCGCCTAGGCGAACTTGTTGAACGAGCGAAGTTATGGACAACTTCGCCTGAGGGGAAGTTGTCGTGTATTTATATAGTGTACGGCTGATCGGTTTAGAATATAGTTATTAGTTGGTTTTAGAGTTCAAGTAACGTGTAATTCAGTGAGTCAAGTGACGTGAGGTCGGGAGTCTGTAAGTTTCACGGTTTGAGTTATTAATATAACGTGAGTTTGTTCGTATCGTATTCGTGTGATTGTATTCTACGTCCGTAACGATCTACACAGGGATTCCGCACCTGTGTATATCGGGATATCTCGTGTGATCCGTCCAGGGAACCTACAATTGGTATCAGAGCTTTTGCTCGATTGTGTGGTTCGGGATATTCACGCGGGTGAAGAATTCGTCCCATTTCGGGTATTCACGGGACGAGTTTTTGGTGTTTTTGCTCATTCTAGCCTCCTATCAGTGTGTTCAAGCCTTTAAACCGTCAGAAACGTCGTTAAAATCCGTTTTTCAGATCTGCAGAAAGTTTAAGTTCGTCAGGCGAAGTTGCTGTTCATCAGGCGAAGTTGCCGTCAGGATACGTAGGGTTTCAGCGAAGATATAAGGAGAAGCGAAGTTATTTACAACTTCGCCTACCTCCTCAACTTCGCCTAACTCAGCGAAGTTCTCCTCAAGTTCGCCTAGCTCAGCGAAGTTTTCTTCAAGTTCGCCTACTTTCTAAGTTCGCTTACCCTAAGCGAAGTTATTCTCAACTTCGCCAAGTCACCGAATTTAAGAAAGATCCAGCGAAGTTATTACTTAAGCGAAGTTATCCTTAACTTCGCCAACAGTACTGTTCAGAGGAAATTTTTTAACTTCGCCTACTCAGAATTTTTCGGGTTTCTTAGTCTTCAAGAAGGATGTCGTCGATCAACATTTCGGAGCTTGTAAAGATGGAAGTTGAAGCGGGGTCAGCTACAAAGGCCCCAAGGTTGCTGAAGGGAACCGATTTTGTCGCGTGGAAGGATCGGTTCATACAATACGTTAAGTACCAGGATGCGAAAATGTGGGTATGCATCCAAGATGGATATATTCCACCAATCATGGAGTATGAGGGTCGAGACCAAATCAAGAAATACAGTAAAATGGAAGAGGAGGAGAAAAAGATGTATGAAGCCGAGAGCAAGGCTCATGCTGCAATCACAATGGCTCTTCCACAGGAGATCCTCCATACGTTCAGAAAGTATACATCAGCTAGAGAGCTTTGGGAAGCTCTTGAGAGCAGATTTGAAGGGAATGTAGGTATTCGGGCTTCAAAGATAAAGTTGCTCAAGACTCAATTTTCAGTCTTTAAGTACTTAAAGAACGAATCTCTGGATGACATTATCACTCGATATTATCATCTAATGACTGAATTGAGTAACTACTCCATTTCATACCGAGAAGAAGAGATTGTGGAAAAACTTCTCGATGCTCTCCCACCAAAATGGGAGATGTATACTGTACTGATGAGGGAAGACAAGGACTTCCCTACTTATGATCTTGAAACCACTGTCAATAAGCTCAGAACTTTTAAGCTTAATAAGGTAAGAAAAGAAACATCTATGGATCAGGTTCAAGATCCAGGCATGTACGGCGCTAAAGTAAACTCCAATACAAGTTCAAAGACTGATTCTGCCGCCTACTACTCGAAGAGCGAGTCGGGTGCCAAGTCTTCACAGGAGGGGCATGTGTCAGTAAACTCAAATGGGGATGTTTGCTTTGTTGCGGGTGGATCAAGTGGTACTCAACAGACAGCAAGCAAGAGTAGTGGATCTTCAAGTTCCTCAAGCAATAATTACTCTAAGATGCCAATGAGAGTCAAATCTGCTGAAGAGCAGTTTGGCCTCTATGCTTCATTTATTGCTTCATATGAAAACTATATTCAAGGAAAGGTGGTTGATCCAGCGATGCAAGATGAAGACTATGACCAGATCGATGCTGATGATCTAGAGGAAATGGATTTACAATGGCAGATGGCCATGATAGTGAGGAGAGTGAAGAAGTTTATGAGAAAGACGGGGAGAAAGTTTGTTGGTGGCAGGCCAGGGTTCGACAAGTCTAAGGTGAGGTGCTATAACTGTCAACAAAACGGGCACTTTGCCAAAGAATGCAGAAACGAGCGAGTTGAACGTGGTCAGGGCCGGTCTGCACAGCACACTGGGAGTAGTAAAGAAGTCAATGCCATGCTGTCCAGAGAAGCAGGTGAATACAACTGGAACCTGCATTCAAATGAAACTAGTGAGCAGGCAAATATGGCTAAGGTTGAGAATGAAGAACGTGAGAAGACTACCGGAGAAGAGAAAGCTACTGGTAAGGAAAAAGCTTTCATGACAGGCAACAAGGATCACCTCTACGAGGTAAGTTCTAAATCTATTTGTACTAAATGTGAGAATTTGTCTGAGCAACTTGCTACCATAACTAATCAGTATGTTCGTTTAGATGCTGAATTTAAAACTCTTAAAGAAGATCATCACTTTATGAAAGCAAGAGAAAACAAAAGTTAAAATAAAAGCGTGTGAAAAAGATGTTAAAAGCTTAAAAACAAAACTTGCTGAAAAAATTGAAGTAATTGATCTAAGTTATGAGATTTTAGAAGAAAAGACTAAACAGATTGCTGAACGAGAAAAGCAGGTTGCTGACCACCAGGTGAAAGTGGTGGAACTGAACCGAAAACTTGAGCAGTTCCGAAATTCCTCAGCTATTCTTGATCACCTTGTTAGTGATCAAGGTACCTCTACAAAGAGGGGACGAATTGGTTATCACGAGGTTCCACCACCTTATAACCGCAACTACACATTTAACCCTAGTGTTCAGAAATCTGTTGATTTTGAAGTTCCTCAGACAATTCCAATCAAGGTTACGAGTTCAGAACCAAGTGTTAGTAGTGGCGAAACGAGTTCGCCTGTTTCAAGTGTGAAAATTTCTGTTACGAGTCCAGTCTCATCAGATTCGGATAAGTTGTCCGAATCGGGTAAGACAAAAGAGAAGGTAGTGTTACCCACTGGTGGAGAAAAAGATAAAACTTATAAAAAGAGTACTCCACTCAACCCGTACGTCCCACCTTATGTTAGACGAACGGCCGGTAACACAGCCTCTACATCCAAAACAACCTTTGAAAAGAAAATGGAGCATAGGTGTTGTTTTAGGTGTAATAAGTTAGGACATCTTGTTGCAGATTGCTCTCTGACGCCGAAATTCAGAGGTGTGAGGCCAATTAAAATTGAGAGTAAGGCTAATGGTAATTTTAATACTGCTAAAAATGAAAACCCTTCAAAGTTCCGAAATGTAACTAATTCAGGTTTTCACAGAAACAAACCTCAGTTTAACAATGCTAATAACCAAACCACAAGATATAATACTTTCAATATACATAGGTTTGGAAGGCCTCACACTCAATTTCCAAGGAGATTTCCTAATAGGACTGACAGGAATTATCCAGATGCTAACTTTGGAAAGCAGAAGTACGGGATGTATAGATCCAAGACCAATTGGTCTTGGGTCCCTAGATTCTAATCCTTTGCTTTATTGTGCAGGAACAGTTGAACAGGGCTGCCCACAGTCTTTGGATTGTAGATAGCGGCTGTTCCCGGCACATGACGGGTAACAAATACTTGTTGCACGACTTAAAACCTGTTCAAGGAGCGAGAGTTAGCTTTGCTAGTGAAAGTGGAGGAAGAATTACTGGAAAAGGAACGGTGTCCAATGGGAAAATGACTCTTGAGAATGTAAACTTTGTAGAAGAGTTGAAGCACAATCTGCTGAGTGTGTCGCAGATTTGTGATAAGGAGTACACTGTTCATTTCACGAAGAATGAGGCGATCGTGTTGAAGCCTGGTTTTCAGATACTAGACGAGTGGATAGTGATGAAAGCTCCACGTGATACAAATACTTATGTGATGGATATGAGGTCTACTGAAATGGCCACGGAAGAATCATGTTTAATGACGAAAGCAAGCGAATCGGAATCCGAATTGTGGTACAGGAGGATGGGGCACATTCATCTTCGGAAGATGAACCACATTGTCAGGAATGGACTTGTGATGGGCGTTCCCTTGAAAAGTTTTAACTTTGAAGACAGATGTATTGCATGCAAGAAGGGAAAGCAACACAAGAAATCCCATCTCACCAAGAAGGTCAACTCAATTGCCAGTACTCTAGAACTGCTTCACATGGATCTCTTCGGTCCTGTGAATGTAAAAAGTCTAGGAGGTACTTCTTACTGCTTGGTGATCACTGATGACTACTCGCGATATTCGTGGGTATATTTTCTGAAATCGAAAGATGAGACGGCTCAAATGGTGAAGAATTTGATTACCAAAGTTGAGAACGTCATGGGTAAAACAGTTAAGTTCATCAGAAGTGACAATGGAACGGAGTTCAAGAATTTTGAAATGGAGATCTTCTGTCTTCAGAAAGGAATTGAACATCAATACAGCGCTCCGTATACTCCGCAACAGAATGGAGTGGCTGAAAGGAAGAACCGAACTTTAATTGAAGGAGCCAGAACTATGCTGGCAGATTCGAAGCTTCCTGTGATGTTCTGGGCTGAAGCAGTTGCTACAGCCTGCTATGTTCTGAATAGAGTGTTAACCGTTAAGAGACTTGGTAAAACGTGTTACGAGCTTATGCATGGAAGGAAGCCCAACTTGAGTGGTCTTGAACCATTCGGGTCCCCTTGTTCAATCTTGAAGACAAATTCTAAATTTGGAGAAGTAGCCGATGAAGGAATATTAGTCGGTTATGTTGTTGGTACTCCCAACAGACGTGTCTTCAATACTTCGACTTGCAAGGTGGAGGTGGTGTGTAACATCGACATCACAAGTTACCAACCGCCAAAACCAAGCAATGGACCTGCTGAGCTTTTCGACTATGTTAAGCTTTTTAAGTCGTTTAACGTACCGGATTTGGAAATTTCTGAAGAAGAAGAAAGAGCTGCGACGAAGATGATACTTGATGAGGAAGAAAATCTATTGCAAAGACAGCTGATTGATAAATGTCAACCTTCCTCATCAAACAATATCGGTACCCCTGCTGCCTCTGCTGAAGAAGAATTTATCAATCCTTTTCACTCTCAGCATGAAACAACCATTGATGAGATCTCTTCTAATTTGGAAGATAATTTGCATGTCGGTTCTGTTCCGACCACGAGAATACATAAAGATCACCCTTTGGATAATGTGATTGGTGATGTGTCCTCAGGTGTACAAACGAGAAGTAGCTTGAATGAACACACCTGTGTTTATACAAGCATTAAGGAGACAGGAATAATCAATGAATGCCTGTATACCTGCTTTATAAGCCAGATTGAACCGAAGAATTATCAAATGGCTTTAAAGGACAGCTCGTGGGTCGAGGCCATGCAAGAAGAGTTGGCTCAATTCGAGAAGATGGAAGTTTGGACTTTGGTTGAAAAACCAAAAAATGTGCATGCGATAGGCACAAAATGGGTGTTCAAGTGCAAGAGAGATGATAAGGGGATCATTATAAGAAACAAGGCGAGGCTAGTCGTTAAAGGTTTTAATCAACAAGAGGGGATTGATTATAACGAAGTGTTCGCTCCTGTCGCCAGGTTGGAAGCCATAAGATTGTTTTTGGCGTTTGCTGCTTATGAAAAGATGAAGGTGTTTCAGCTAGATGCGAAGAGTGCGTTTTTGAATGGGAAAGTTGATGAGGTTGTGTATGTTGAGCAACCTCCGGGTTTTCCTGACCCAGACTTTCCAGATCACGTGTACAGGTTGAGCAAGGCGTTGTATGGATTACATCAGGCACCTCGTGCCTGGTATTCAACTTTATCGGATTACTTGCTCGAGAATGGTTTTGAAAGAGGGAAAATTGATAGCACGTTGTTCTTCAAAAGAGATGGAAGCGACTTCCTGCTGGTACAAGTCTACGTGGATGACATTATATTTGCTGCATCAAAAGTCTCCATGTGTCAGGAGTTTGAAGCCGTCATGAAGAAAAGGTTTGAAATGAGTTCTATGGGTGAACTAACTTTCTTTCTAGGATTGCAGGTTGATCAGAAGAAGGACGGGATGTTCATTCATCAGACGAAGTATGTTCATGATGTGCTCAAGCGCTTCAAGATGGAGGACAGTTCTCCATATGATACTCCAATCTGCGTCAATCACAAATTGGGTGCTGAAGTAGATGGTGATGCAGATGTGGACCCAACTCAATATCGGGCAATAATAGGTTCTTTAATGTACTTAACTGCATCTAGGCCTGATATAATGTTTGTTGTTTGTCTTTGTGCACGTTTTCAGGCAAATCCAAAAGAATCTCATTTGAAAGGTGCAAAGAGGATACTGCGGTATCTCAAGGGCAAGCCGAAGCTGGGGTTGTGGTACCCGAGAGGAGGAGACTTGGAGCTGGTCGCTTACACAGATTCTGATTATGGAGGGTGCAATCAGAGTCGGAAGTCAACAACTGGAGGATGTCAGTTTCTTGGTGGCAGATTGGTGTCGTGGCAATGCAAGAAGCAGACTTCAGTCGCAATTTCAACCTGTGAGGCAGAATACATGGCAGCATCCAACTGCTGCTCTCAGGTTCTTTGGATTCAACAACAGTTGCGCGACTATGGTCTGAATTTCTTACTTACTCCTATTTGCATTGATAACACAGCTGCTATCTCAGTAACTAACAATCCCGTGAAACATAGTAAAACTAAACATATTGACATACGTCATCATTTTATACGGGATTGTGCTGAGAAGAAATTGATTGTGCTTGAAAAGGTGGATACGCTTGATAATTTCGCTGATTTATACACTAAAGCGTTTGACAAATCCAGATTTCAAAACCTTATTGAACTGAATGGGATGATCAATCCCGAGTAACCATGCTTTTCTTGTGATATTTAAAATAAAAAATAAAAAAAAAACGTCACTAATCGCTTAAAAATATGTCGGTTACATTAGTTTGAAGGACATGTCTTCGGATATGTTTTGGTCCTCATTTTCTACTTGTAGATTTTGAGGATAGCCATTAACCAGATTACTGATAGTGACCGGGGCGGTTTATGATGAGTTTTTCATTCTTTTGCTTAAAATTAGTCGATCATACTTAGTTAGAAGGACACATACTAGTATGTGGTCGGTTCAGCTGATCCATTGGATCTTCGGGATAGCCGTTTACCTGAAGACTTTGTTTTGGTCGGGGCGATTAATGTTAAAATTTTGAAAGAATAGGGAAATGAAATTATTTTTCAAGTCTGCTACTTCGTAAGAAGTTCGTTTGCTATGTTTAACAGAAAATTGATCCAACCTTGGAAAATGATAGAGATACTGATTCTGTGTGCTTAACTAGTGAAGTTATTAGGCTTAAAAGGCTTTAGGACAGTTATTGTATGTCATGGTAACTTTTTATGGTGCGTAAAAGTAGATGTGATACAAACTAAATCTACTTAATTTTACGTGGAAACTCCTTACGAGTTTTGCATGTCTTCATATATATCTTTCCGAATGATAGGCAGAAAAGCGATTACCCAGTCATACACGAGCCCGTACGTGTTCTGATTCCCGTGAAGATAGCGTTTCAAGAAACTGCAGTGATCCAGATTCGGGACTTGCAGTTGTTTACTACTCGGAAGTCTATATGAATGTTTAAAAAAAAAAAAAAAAATCTTATGAGTTATTGAAACATTCTAGAGTTCAAAATATCAAGACTTCACAATCATTGAGTAAGAGAGAAGAACGGGAAGCAGATCAAGAATATTTACAACTTAATCAGACACTATGGGTCGAAGTCAATTCGGGGTGACTTGGGGAAAGCCAAATACGCTTTGAGGATAGATAGGAGACATCAATATTTCTGAGTTGTTGCCCACTTAAATTTTGAGGCTTAATCGAACCTAACTCGTATCACAGAAACGATGAAAACCATCTTAAGTTATACCTGCTTACAACCTGTCTCTATATGTCATAATACAGCTAAACACGGATCTATGTGACAGTCACGTAATTAGTATGATTCCTGTTCGGATCTTTACTAACACGTGGTAGTCCCTAACTAGACTGAAATTTGATCCCTTATACTTTAAATTTTTTACGTTCTTGTACTTATATAGTTTTATGATTTTTAACTGGTTACTTAGAATTGATCATTTTATTTATTTCTTAAAGGAAAATTTATAACTTAATTGATAACTGTTAACATTTTAAGGGTTAAATTTTGAAATTTTAGGCAATGTTATTGAACAGGCGAAGTTGTGGATAACTTCGCCTAGGCGAAGTTATCTGTAACTTCGCCTGTACAACAGATCCCCTATATAAGGGATACTTAACGTCAAATCTGGTCCTTATTTTCAATCAGCGAACTTACATTATCCTAGTTATCCGGCGAACTTATCGTGTATTCCGTATCCTTGTTCTTTTTTTTCCAGATTCCACTCAGATTCAAAGGTTCGAGATGTCGTTTAATCATATATTACAAGTTCTTTCATGCTAATCAAGGGTCGTTTCGACCCGGTTATTAACCTCGAATCGTCGGACATTCAACCGATTTTCAAAACTTGTTGTTACGTGTTAATAAACATACTGATCGTCAACATGTCCTTAAAACTTGTGTTTAAGAGTACTTAATCGTCTAAACTAGCCGAAACATCGGATTTTCGATGTTTGCATTAACCTCACTGTCGCCGATTCAGATTCAGGCGAAGTTAGGGTTTAGGCGAAGTTATCCGTAACTTCGCCTGAAGCTTAAGTTCGCCTGAGGCGAAGTTAACCGTAACTTCGCCTGAAGCTTAAGTTCGCCTGAGGCAAAGTTATCCGTAACTTCGCTTGAAGCTTAAGTTCGCCTGAGGCGAAGTTATCCGTAACTTCGCCTGAAACTTAAATTCGCCTGAGGTGATGTTGTGATGAGGCGAAGTTAACATTAACTTCGCCTAGATCATTTTTACTTAATATTAATTAGACGAACTTAAAGCTGAAGCGAAGTTGCTCCCAACTTCGCCATAACTTTAACTTCGCCTATACAGAGTTTATCACAACTTCGCTCATGGTAACCAGCGAACTTGTGTTATTCATTAATGTTTATCTAACTTGGTTAGTTTGTTGCAGATATGGCTGCGGTAGCTGGTGCTGGAGGTGCAGGAGGAGACGATGGTGATAACCAACGTCAATTTTTCCCGGGTCACAATATGTACATCACTTTAGACCCGGAGGCGAGCGGTGTGGACGATTACCGCGAGATCATAACTTTCCTCCTACGCTCGAGGATTTTTCATGCCATCACAAACACTCTGCCGATATCTCTACCAAATATCGAAGACTTTTGGCAGACGGTCGAGTACGACTGTCGTGTTGAGCCCCCGGTCATGCGAGCGACTGTGAACAATCAACAAGTTCAGTTCAATTCTGAACAGATTCGGGTGGCATTACGGTTTGGAGAAGAGACGAGGGACGACCCAACTGAGTTCGTAGCTCCGTTCCGTGATGGAGCGTTTCTCCGAATGGGCTACTCTGGTCCATTAGGTGATACCCAGAGGAGGAAGGGTTTCCTTCTAGATCAGTGGCGCTTCCTCATGCACGTTATGATAGTTTGCATGTCTGGGAGGAAGGCGGGCACTAACGGTATGGGTGCGACCATGCAGTCTACAATGACTGCACTGACTTACAATAAACGCTACAGTTTCAGTCAGATGGTCTTTTACGAGATAGACAGACAGAGGAGGGCGATGTCTCGGGAGCGGTTCATTATGTACCCACGTTTTATCCAGATGATATTGAACCATGTGGCTCCGAATCTACCTCAGAGACGCCCGATAAGATACGTGGAATCTGTGAGCAAACGTATCTTTGCTCAATACCGCACTTCAAGTGCGAGGAGCAACCCTGAACGTCGTCCCAGGCATACTCCACTGTTTGGGTTTTTAATTAACCCAGAGTATGTTCCTGCTGGTGGGGACGAGTTCAGAGATCCTCAACCGCGACAGGCAAGAGCAACTCAAGCTCCACCTGCTGTGCCTGTTGTGTCGGCTGCAGAGGATATAGATCTTGACGCTGTTTTTGGAGGTCAAGGTTATTTTGATATGGATCAAGTTGAAGAGGTGCAGGTCTCAGCTGCACAAGGTTCGGGTGTGAGTGCTACTAGAGCAGCAACTTCGATAGCTGACTCGGATTTGGATGAGATCATGAATGAGGGGAGACGGTTGATGGTGTCTCGAGAGAGAACGTTTGGGAAAATAAAGAGAACGGAGGGTGATGAAGAGTCAGAAGAGGAAGAAGATATACATAAGCTGGTAAGAAGATCAAGACGGGAAAGGACAGGTGCTGGCATGGGAGCTGGAGAGACTTCAAGGACGGTCCGTTTCGGTGGTAGCTGCACGATTTGTAGAGTCAACGGTCGTCACTGCTGCAGGGTTATCAGGTATGGTACCACCTGCGGTTACGCCTGCTTCTGATGTCTCGCCTTCGCCTATGTCAGACTCAGAGAGAATAGCTTCACTAGAGCGGATCGTGGCAGAGCAATCTAAGACTATTCAAAGCCTAGTGGAAGCAAATCAACTACAGGCATCCCTCCTGGTTGAGCATAGGAAAATTATAGATGCCTTGAAGGAGTTCTTGGCATCTCAGGGGGAGATGAGCTGTAAGGGCGACGAGCTCAGGCTGAAAAGAAGAAATGACCGAGACGATGATCCCAATGCATCGAAAGATGCAGGTGGTGAGCTGCCAAGAACATCTCAAGCTCTTGGTACTTCCACAGCTGAGGGGGAGTCTACCGACGCGGCTGGTGGTGATGATGTGGTGTTGGTGGAGGATGACGTGATTGATGCGTTGAAGGAACTTGACGATGATATGTTCAGTGATGATGTGTTGTTTGATGAAGATGTGCTGCCGAGTGATGTGATTGAGAAGATCGGTGAGCAGATTGAGATTGAAGATGGGATAGAAGAGGGGGAGATAGTAGAAGAAGACGTTGAACACGAGATCCCTGATGTTGAGAAAGCCGACATGGGTACTGAGATGGATGAGACTGAGTGGGAGGAGCAGCCTAGGTGGAAGGAAGGCTGTGCTCATTGGTTTATTAAGACCAAGAAGCCTGCTGTTCCAGCCATGTTCAAGAAGAGTTATAACATCAAAGGCTATGCTGAGTCGAAGAAGGGAATTATCTGTTGGATATATGATGAACAGATAAAGTTGTTTGTGGTGAAGCGTTATGATGGTATTCAATACTTCAAAAGAATGTTGAGATCTCTCAATACGTTGCCGGAATGTGAGGTGAAGGATTTGGCCAGGTTGGGCCTGATAAATAGAAGTGACGACAACATGGCAAGAGTGATTGGGAAGATCGTGTGGAAAGAAAGCGTAAAAGAGAAGAAGTTTGAATTATTAAAGCCACAGAAGGGAAAGCTCGTGGAGGATACAGAAAGGGGAATGAGAGCAGATGGCAAGCCATGGATGGTGATGAAGTACAAACCGATCCGATGCATCAAGGAGGTTCCAATGAAGACTATGCCTCAAGATGTGTTGAAGAATCTAAAATGGTGGTACGTTGATTGCCAGACTGCTGAAGCCGTGATGGAAGATGAAGATGAACAAGAAGTGCTGAGGGTGTATGATCCGATGCATCTTGTTAACTTATCGAAAGCTGATCTGCAAGTGTTGAATGAAAAGAAGATATTCTATATTCCGGCTTGGAAGGATGAAGCAAGGAAATATCAGCGAGTAGTCACGGTGTGTGTTAGAGAAGGAGTGCACGCGTGAAGATACAGGATTACGAGACAAGAGCTGAAAGATCAAGATATGAAGCTACTGCCAAGGGGGAGTCTGTTGATGCATAAATGTCAGTAGTTCATATGTCTAATGTCTGTAATCGAGTCTGTAATATTGTTTATGTATTTGTATGTTTAAAGCGAAGTTGTTGACAAGTTCGCTTAGGCGAACTTGTTAACCAAGCGAAGTTGTTGACAAGTTCGCCTAGGCGAACTTGTTGAACGAGCGAAGTTTTCGTGTATTTATATAGTGTACGGCTGATCGGTTTAGAATATAGTTATTAGTTGGTTTTAGAGTTCAAGTAACGTGTAATTCAGTGAGTCAAGTGACGTGAGGTCGGGAGTCTGTAAGTTTCACGGTTTGAGTTATTAATATAACGTGAGTTTGTTCGTATCGTATTCGTGTGTTCGTGTGATTGTATTCTACGTCCGTAACGATCTACACAGGGATTCCGCACCTGTGTATATCGGGATATCTCGTGTGATCCGTCCAGGGAACCTACAACAAACACACACTATTTTAACCTCATCTTCCTCATAGACACCCTAATTTGTTTTCTTCATACCTTCAACCACCATCTTCTTTATCATTATCCGTCAAGAACATCACATTTCCACCGTTAAGACCATCAAACTTCCGTCTTGAAGACCATCGGACAGCTGCCGTTAAAAGTACCGGATTGCTACTATCAAGACCTATGTGTTTTCAAGCTTCACCATTGATTCCGGCCACTGTGCTTTCAAGATCCACCATAGATTCCGGCCACTACGCTTTCAAGCTCCTCCATACATTCCGGCCACTGTGCTTTCAAGCTGCACCATAGATTCCGCCAACCGTGCTTTCAAGCTCCGCCGACCATGTTTGCAAAAATCTAGAAATCATGTAATTTTGTAGTGTTAATTTAGAGCTCCGGCCACTCGTGTTTGTAAAAATCATGTATAAACTAAAACTGATTTTAATGAGAAATTAATCATGTGTTGTTGCGTTTTTAAGTTCAACTTAATTAATAACAAACTCTCGTGCAAATTGATCAAGTTTTGATGTGTTAAACATGTGGAAAATCGTCACCGGCAAATCATCTGGCGAAGTCTCCGGTGACATCCTTTAGCGGCGACGTTCACACATTAGTGGCGATTTTTGCACCAATGTCGCCACCATTGCTCAATTTTTTTGTAGTGCCATTTACAATATAGTGCTACCTATATTTTTAAAACGTGCACGTTACCCATATTAAAACTTGGACCCCTGAAAAGGAAATTCTATGGAAAACCTGCTGATTATCTAAGTATTGATGACCCGTTATATCATTTTTCTAAATCCTATTTTATTTTGTTGAGGATTATATGAAAAAAAGAAAGAAAAAAAATAAAGTGGTGGACAGCTTCCAATTAAATTACCTAATGTGCCCCTACCGTCTATTTGACTTGTGAAGTTGTGATTATATGTTTATCTAATAATATGGACAGCTTCCAATGTCAACTTTGGTTGGGGACCTCGGTGCCTTCAGGATAGGCATGGATCTTTAAGTACGACAAATTGCATTACCTAATGTGTCCCTACCGTCTATTTTTTATTCTTATTTCTAATCATTCTTGTTTGTTAATGTATGACAGTGGTGTGTAATTTTAACTGTTTTTGTGTATTGAACGTTGAATTTTATTTAATTTTAACATAATTATAGAGATTATCCTTTATTTTTTACCAAATTTCACCTTTTTATATGTTTCATTGATTATCCTTTATTTTTTTTTACCAAATTTCACTTTTTGATATGGTTTGTTCTTTACATTTTCAAATCCAACAACCCTTATCCATTGGCTCTAGTCCAATTAAATTTTGTTGTTAAATTTGTTATTAAATGTGGTCATGTGAGGTGTTGTCTTTTATTCATTTAATTTGTGTTTCATTTTGTTTTATTTTTTACAAATTCACTCAAGACTCTTTTACTTTTCACAAATTCCCCCTCTTTTCAAACATACCGACACCAAATTCCATTCCCTTCTTCTCTAAAGCATCATTGTCGCCACCAGTCACAACCAAACCGACCACTTAACGTCACCGGAGACAGTGAGTTCTGGTGCTTCGCCGGAGTTTCTTCAAGAACTAAAAATTCCAGAGCAGGAGAAGCGTATGGCGGCGATGATACCACCTGCCATCAGTCTCCCCATCACCACCATCACATCATCATCACACCAACCACCAGCCAACCTTAACCAAGCACATCGATCCAGAGGGTGAACTCTTAAATCCTTCCACTTGTCATCAATAACATCATCGGCAGCGATGAAACGCTAGTTTGTGTGGGTGCTTCATTTTATCTTGCAGCTTATACATCTTGAAGTTTACACACAGCTGGATTGCAAGAGAATGGGAAATCTAGGGTTTGGAATTTGAGGGAATTTTGTTTGGAGGGAGAGAGAGAGTGGAGGGAAAGCTAGTTTGCGACACTGTTTTTATATGTTTCCTACCTTTTCCGTCCAAATTTTCAAATTCTAGAAAAAAGCGATTTTCAAATCCGTCTTGAGAGAAGAGATTCTACAACCCCACCACCACCCACCGTTCGCCTTCTACCACCACCACTACCGCCACCATCCACCACCGCCACGACCCACCGTTCGCCACCCCCACCACCCACCCACCGTCTGCCACTACCATCGATCACCCACCACCACCGTCCTCCACCCCCATCGTCTACCACCTGACGGTAAACGGTAAAGATGAAGACAAAGATGAAAACGAAGATAAAGAAGGTGAAGATGATGATGATGATGATGATGATGATGATGATGAAAATGAAGATGAAGATAAAGATGATGGAGAAGATGGTGGTGGTGGAGGACGGTGGGTGGTGGTGGCGGACGATGGTGGTGGGTGGTGATCGATGGTAGTGGCGGACGTGGTGGGTGGTGGGGATGGATGGTGGTGGTGGCGAACGGTGGGTGGTGGTGGTAGAATCTCATCTGTCAAGACGATATTTGAAAATCTCTTTTTTCTAGAATTTGAAAATATGGACGGAAAAGGTAAGAAACATAAAAAACAAACAGTCTCTCAAGACGGTTTTTTTGAGAAAAAATTTTAGTAAAAATTTGAACTTTTACTCCAAGATTTCAAAATTATTTGGGCTTACCCTTCATTATTTTCCCAAATCTGGTATCCTTCCTAACTTTCCTTAGTTATTTGGCCTACTCCCTCTATATTATTATCTTTTCCCAATGCATCTAGAAAGTCCAAATTCTAAAAAGATTTGAGAAAAAAAGGGCTATTTTGGGCTTTCTTTCTCTAAAATGGGCTATTTTGGGAATTTTCTCTATATGTAATTATGTCTTTAATTTTTGGTGTGAGCTGTCGTACTTCAAACGCGTTTTTGTATCTTAAGTGTTTGAATTCTAATTATGCTTGCTAGGGCGAGTTATGAGCTTAAAATGACGTCTTGGGATGGTCGAGAGTGATGAGCACGAAGAAACTTCCATGTCTTTGAGCCCCGTCGCGCTACGCGACGAGTTGAAGACCACTCCTTCGAACTACGCGAAGGAGCCAGAAAGTAAAATCATCTAAATTGTCCTTCGCACTACAGCATAGAGGGCTTCATGCTACACGAAGAGTCTCAATTACGGGAAAATAACCTAATTGTTACAAAATTAGTTTTCAGCGTCCATTCGACCTACCTTCCCCATTTCAGAGGCTATTGATGACCCAGGGGGCAATTTTGCATCATCTCAGAGCTCCCAGATTGTTAATCCTTCCATGATTTCATCCATTCAATACATAATCAAGTTGTTCATCATGAAGAGACAATGCTAAACCACTTGCGACCACTTTAGATGTAAGGCTTGTGGATAAACTGGATGTATATGTGTTTCCTGTCTAGAATTGGATTGGAGTTGAATTAGCTATTTGATTAATCTAGCTTCATCTTTGTTTCGATTGTTTATACAGTTGTTTGTCTGGGATTTTAATTTATCATCAATTAATTGGTTGTGTTCATCAACAATTAGGATTAAGTTCTTACAGTCATTGAATTGTTACCTTTGATCATTGATTTACTTGGATTCTTATACTAACAAACCGGTAATTAGGTAGACTAAGTTCAGTTGTGCCAATTAATTGGATTAGGTTCTATGAGCCAGCACGATCAAGCTACCGTGTCTAGTAATTGACTAACGATTCATGTCTATGTGTTTATCCAATTGATAAGATTCATAGTTGTCAGTTATTGCATAAACCGAACCTGAAGTGTGTCACTCCTTTCTCATATTGTTAACCAACCTAAAGTAATTTTGTTTCATAACCAACTCTTTAAAACTGCTTGACATCGTCTGTCCACTTTTGTTAAAACATTAGTTAATTAATTAATAAACCATAAGTTTGACTTGCACTTTCCTTTAATTCCCTAAGGAGACGATATTCTTTACCCATACTATTATATGTATTTAATATTAAACAAACGTTGAATATAAATGAACAAAATTTGTCTTCATGTTCGTTTGTTAATTTTAATAAATAAACATAAACGAACTTCCTGCCGAACTGTTCATGAATAGTTAGTTCATTTACAGGCCTAAAATTTTTAGAGGTGTTCAATGCATATGTTTGTAAGTTTGTGGTCAAATTTCACATGAATCTGGAATTTTTTTCCGAGTTGACACCAATGGAATTCGTAATTGAAACTATATTTTATATTTTGCATACTAATATAAATTTACAACCACGAATATCAATGTATGCAAAAAAAACTTAGTGTCATCAATCCTTTTAAGACTATTTAATTTAAACAAAATTTCCTTGGAGATCTTATTAAACGACTATAGTCATCAATCCTTTTAAGACTATTTAATTTAAACAAAATTTCCTAGGAGATCTTATTAAACGACTATAGTCGTCCCTGCAATGGAAGTTGACATGGATGTCATAGTTCCCTATTTTGTGTTGCACTTCTTGAATTCTATTTACAGAATCGAGCACACCATTGTTTGAAAGATCAATCTCAATCTGCTCGAGTGTGGAGATATTTCCTAATGTAAGTGGAATTTCACTCAAATCTTTCCAGCTTATCACTGCTAGTTTCCTTAGGCGTGGAAAGTTGATGCTAGAAGCCTCCCAGACACGGATGTCCAGCCCCGCTAATTTCAAATATTTTAACAGGAGAAACTGATCATCACTAGTTTCCCACAGGTGTCCGTTGAACGAAGAGTCTAGTAATTTAAGAACCTCGAGTTTGGGTAATTGTTGAATAGTTGACATATGATTCCAAGGAAGACGGAACCCTGATAAGGTCAGCTTTTTCAAAGTTTCTGGAAACCTTATGGGGTTTGCTAACGTTATTGATTCAAATGCGTAAGTGTCTATGGTCAAAGCTTCAAGATTTGTTAGATGGAAAAGTTCAGTAATCCACAATTGTTTGATGTTGAAGAAATAGAACACCCAAGCTTCTTGATGTTTGGAAAAGATTCAAGTAAAAATTGAGTGTTGTGATCCAATATTAGCCTGGAAATTGTCTGCAAGTTTAACAGTATAGGACCACTGAAATCATTTTGGATGTTGATTCTACCACACCGCAAATGCCTTAGATTAACCATATTATCTGGTGAAATCTTGAAGCTTTGGAACCTGCCTTTAACAATGAGAGATTGAAGGTGCCATAACTTGGCTTTTGAGAAAGAGAATCGATTGCTATATGACCAAAATACTAAGTACCTTAAATAAACTAGCATTTTTATCTTGCTAAATTTTGATATTAGAATGTTTTGTAAATCCAACACTCTAAGAAGCAAAAAGGAAAGCACCCAACCTGTATTTCTACGTGTTGGCAGCGAATGGTCATCAAAGAACAAAACAGACCTTGTGTGTGCAACAAAATTATGAGAATAGATCTCAGGTAAAACTTTACAGTCTGTGAATAGACGTCGTTGCATCACCATGCTGATAAAGGAATAAGAGTCAAGATTTCTGTTTCATGTTGGCATACTCACTTTCTAAAAGAAGTTTTCTTCAGTAGCTTTTGTCAAGCATAGTTCTCTCAAAAGATCATGCATACGGCATGATTTAACTCCTCCTTTAGAACTTCTATCAGCAACAATTAACAAATTTCTATTAATTAGATCCATGAGGTAATATTCACCTTCTTCCTCCAAGCTTCTTTGGCCTCCTTTTATAAACCCTTCAGCCATCCAAAGACAGATCAATCTCTACAGCTGGATTTTACAGTCTTCTGGAAAGCCCCCAATATATAGAAAACATTTCTTCAAGTGAGAAGGTAGATGGTCATAACTCAAAGCAAGCAAAGCCCCCAATAATGTACGAACCCACACTTTTCACAATTTTCTCCCACAAATCTTCCCTTTTATCTCCTTTCTCCAGAACTCCTGCTATGACAACTAAAGCAAGTGGTAATCCTCCACACTTTTTAGCTATATGCTTACCTGTCTCAACCAAACTTTCTGGGCACTCAGACCCCCTGAAAGTCTTCTTACATAACAATTCCCAACTTTGATCTTTGGTTAAATGTCCTAAATTGTGAATGAAGCCGCCCTGGCTTGCATGCCAAGCAACTTCTGTAAGCCGGTTGGTTAGAAGAACTCTACTACCGGTCTTATCATCTGGAAAACATATTCCCACATCATCCCATGCTTTACTACTCCAAATATCATCCATAACAATCAAATATTTTATACCCTTTAGACTCTGGTACAACATTTCACACAATTTTGATTCACTTGCTGATTCATGAACTGATTTGCCTATTGACGCCATTAGTTGTAATAACAAATCTCGCGTTGAATATGCTTGAGAATCAACAACCCACCCACGTACGTAGAAATGATATTTTACAAGAGAATCGTTGAATATTTTGTTAGCCAGAGTAGTTTTACTTTGTCCTCCCATTCCCACAATGGAGATTATGTCTAGCTTCTTGTGGTCTGCTGTAAGTCTATCTAATATTAATAGTGCATCCTCTTCGAATCCTACAACCACTTCTTCCTATTCTATCGAACTAAGATTCACTCTTGTATTTCCATTAGCTTCAAACTTGTTACCCGACTTGATGTCTTGCCGGTTAACATGGTTCTGGAACAAGTTCCCCTTCTTATTACTCATCTCCGCTCTAATAGATTTTAGGTCGTCCATTACACCCTTAAGGTCCTTAAGAGAGCAGTCGAGTAAATTATCCGTCATTCTTCGATATGCCAACTGCAGGTTATCATCGTTTGTTACGGGATGTCAACTACACCCTTGAGTAAGCCACGTTTCGAACCTGATTTCTCAAAAATCTCAACGCTTAATTGTTTCCTTATATCACCAGAAGACTAATTGTGACTCTATTTTTCTAATACATGTTTGAAGAAGTCGTGTAGGGCGGTGGAATTTTGGTTGTTTTTCTAGTTTTGTAAATAGTTTATACATAAAAAAATTATATAAGGTTGTAAGTCTAACAAATAAATTTTATAACGTTAATATCATAACAATAGTGAATGATAACATTAATGTAACAATAACGTACATGTACTTTTATATATCCCAACACTTGAGTTATATAATTAACTAATTATCATTTATTGGATACGCTAGCTTTGAGTTATGACCATCTACCTTCTCACTTGAAGACATGTTTTCTCTATGTAGGGGGCTTTCCAAAAGACTATAAAATCCAGGTGCAAACGTTGATCAAGCTTTGAATGACCGAAGGGTTTATAAGAGAAACAAGCCAAAGAACCTTGGAGGAAGAAGGTGAATATTTTACCTCATGGATCTCAGTGAAAGAAATCTATTAAGTGTTGCTGAAAAAAGGTCTAATGGAGGGATTAAATCATGTCGTCTACATGATCTTTTGAGAAAACTATGCTTGACAGAAGCATCCGAAGAAAATTTCTTCAAGAAAAAGAGTATGTCAATGTCAAACTCAAACAACGGTTCTTTCTTGGATTCTACTTTGAATTTTTTTTCAAAATAGGAAATTAAAGAAGGTTGGTTTCTAGGAGAGAGAAAGAGTTGTAATGGTTTCTAGGAGATCCGTCATTTGAAATGGTGGATCTCAGATTATATATAGGGCATGTCAGTTTGTGTCGGGTGAGGTGGACAATAATCTGGTGTTCCGCCATTTGAAATGACGGATGTGGTACTTTTATTGTGTGTTCTGTCATTTCCAATGGCGGATGTCACTTTTTCTGATCCGTCATTTTGACTGGTGGTTCATGTTTCCCAAAGTAGCATGCCCCTATATGTAAAAACGACATCTGCCATTTGAAATCACAAGTGTCTTCTTGACATCCGTCATTTCAAAAGGCAGATGTGAATAATACATGTACTGCCACTATATTTGACCTTTGATGATTCACAATTCAATGTCATTTTTTTATATTTATTAATATATGTTTTTTACTTTTATTTTTTTAAAAAGACAATAATTATAAAATAATATAATTAATTATTAAAAAATAATTTATATTATCATAAGGAATAATCTATTTTTGTTTTTATTTTTATTTTTTAATTATAAATAATTAATTAGTATTACTAAAAAGCTAATAATTAGTATTATTAATTAAAATTAAAAGCTAATAAATATAAAAATCGAGTTACTTTTGTTTTATTAGCTTTTTAATGTAATTAACTAGTGTTTTACCCGTCGTGTTGCGTCGAGACATGTTGATAAAATCTAGGCAATGGTAAACCCAAATGTTGTCGGTCCCAAGCGTTGAGGCGGTCGGTTTTGATTACGTGCGTTATTGTATCGGAAGTAAAAAAAAATATTATAAAAGTTGAGGTGAACCAATAGGGTGACGTTGATTAGTAAAACTCGATCATTGGTAAAACTCGAACGTTAACATGAAGTACTTTTCATAAACATGCGACTAACGAGTGAATTATTGAGTAGAGTTTATGAGTTACTCTTAGTTATTATTTATGTATAACATATTTTTTTTGTATTCTCTCCTAACGTGCACATGCACTCAAGAATGTTTAAATTGCTTTTAATAAAGATAAAAAATGAAAAAGAAAAGAAAGAATCATATGATCTAGATGTGTAAAATATTACTACATATGTTTAAACAAACATTTGTTTGTTGTGGCAGTTCACAAGGAAGTTAAAAGAGTAAAGGGTCCCAGGTCAAGAGTAATAAATTTGAGCATGCAAGGCATAGATGAACCAATGGTTAACACGTTATCATATGGGCCTCACACAAAACACGATTACTATCTAATTCATAAAAAAAGGATTGGAGCCCACTAAAGGAAAAAGTCAAGTCGGTGGATGTTTTAGGTTATTTTTACATATATATTCTATCGACACTTGAGAAGAAGGGGGCGGCTGTTAATTTTGTAGTGTACTTGTGACGCAAGACAGACAGAGGGTGACGAACAAAGGAAAAGAGAAGATTGGGAGTACTCACAATTCGTCAAGTATTTCGGTTTCAATCTTTTACCGTGTTTTCTTTATTCTATAATTTAAAGACATGGGTTTTGCTACTTTTTATGCTTTAATTTCGTTCTTAAATGCGAGTAGCTAAATCTCAAGTACTACCTAGGTTTAGATGAATATTGATTTAGTTTGACGGTTTATTTGGTTTTGATTGATCACATGACATGTTACTATTGAAAGACTTTATTTAATTTGATCTTGGATGTGTTAAAATATTGTTTTTATATAATTATTGCTTTTGATTCCGCGTATGCCTTTGATTGATTGATTGTGTGTCGTTCGGTTAGGGTTCTACGTTTAGTTCATAGACTTGGTGTTTTTGATCTATTTGTGGTTAGCGCGACCATAGGAATTATTTTATGCAATTAATTATTAAAATTCAATAGGTTCACCTTCCTTGCGACCGAGAGGTAATAGGGAGTCGGTTAGTCTCGTGTCTTCATCCGGTTATGTTAGAATTGCGCGAGAGCAAGTTTTGGTCTTGCCCGGTTTAGATTTGCGTGCAGATAAGTGTCCTAGATCAAGTTAAATATTGTTACTCCTTTATCCCTAGAGTTGCTAGTACCAATTTTTAGCGGGTTTTGTGTCGTTAAGTCCGAGAGGAGATGCGTCACTAAGGTACCTTAGTAATATTTATCCCGGTAGATTAATTCAATCTTCTTAGATTCATGAGGGTTAGTTGGTGAGACTGAGAGGTGATCTAGCGAACTTTAGTGAGCCTTAGTTGATTTATTTTTAAGATCCCGGTGTCGTGTGATTAGTTAATTCCATTAGCCGTTGAACTGTCAATAGGATTCTTGCCTAGGTAGTCATTTCTCCATATTCGTTAAAAGTTCATTAGTGCCGTTAAGTTTTCCCGCTAGTTTCGTGTGACATTTGAGCCAAAACAAGGTACACCTCAGTATATATTTACCAATTAAGCAAATAAACGCCTTTTGCGTAACAAACGAACGATTAACCGAACGGGTCGGGTTATGACCCAGATATCTCGGGGGACCATCAATAAGTGATATACGATTTATACAAACTAAAACATTAGAAATATGGCCTTAGTTTGATAGCAAACAAGTTAAACGAAAACATGCACGTTTAACTACCCGTTAGAGATTTAAACGCGAAAGATAGTTACAAACCAAGCATTGTATCATCCGTTAAGCCGAAAAAGACTTACCAAACACTTATTTGAAATGTTTTAAGCGATCCGTGAAAATATTTTTGATTTTTAAAAACATATAGTATGTTTTTATAATTATACACAAATCTAGCCGAAAAACACTCGTTTTCGCATTGTTTGACGCACCTGATAAGTTTTTCGCGCCAAAATCCGAACCCGAACTAAATTTGGACTGGGCTTTTCGTATTTAGGCTTGAGAAATCAGAAACTTGGGCCAAAATGGGCCCATGGACTTCCGGCCGCAGCCGCCACCCCACCCCCCCCCCCCCCCTTTTTTTCCTTTCATATATAAACTAGATTTGAGATATTTTTACACATATTTTCAAACAAAACTTCTGGAACTCTTCTTCTACAGCCAAAACCAGCAAGAAAACTAGGTAAAAACCTTGTGATTAATCGATTTTTGATTCGTTTAAACTCGTTTAACAACATATAAACATGTCTTGATTGTTAAAAATCATAGTTAACCATGTAAAACTCTCAAAAATCATTCAAAAACATACATTGATGTTAAACCTAGTTTCAAATCAGAATCATGATCTTTTTTTACCATAAACACGGATTGAAGGGTTGAAACGGCGTTTTTACGGTTCAAAAGTTCGGTTTTGTGCACTAGCCGAAACCCTAAGTTAAAGGGCTGTTCTATTGATGAAACCTGCTTGGTTTGTGATATAGGACTTGTATCCAACTTGCATAGAAGCACAGGAACCTGAAAACTTGGTTAGAAACTCGGAAACAAGCCAAACTAGCTAAGGTAATGACGAAACACTCGCTTACGGGTTGTTTAGGTTAAGGTTGTGATGTGCATAATTTTAGGCCTTGAAATTTTTCAGGATCATTAGGGACCATGTCAATGAGTCGCTGTTCAAATTTGGTAATTTTTCGACCATCCGAGAATATTTGGCGAATTTATTACCGAATTGGGACGTTTATTTGGGAAAAATAGCTAAAATACTTCAAAAATTATGAACTTTTTCTGGGAACTCATATTTGATGTATTTTGATCACTTATGAATTTTTGGATCATTTGGAGAAGTTTAAAGGTGTTTGTGTATATGCGTTCGTGTGAATTTTTATAGCCGAATTTAGGTCGAAAAGAATATCGCACGAGCTTTTTACATTCTGGCATTGGTACAGGTTTTTTTGGGACATGATTTGAGTATTCAGGAATTTTTGTGGAATTTTTAGAAATTGTTTGGGGTAAACGGACGATTTTCAGGCGAAATATAGCTGATAAAATGAAGTTTTATAAATTAATAAATCAGTAAATAATTCCAGAAATATTTTTATAAAAATCTAAATATTTTAATTGATAAGTGGTTAAATTTTCATAATTTAATGATTAACGGTTAATTAATTATGCTAATTTGAATATTAAACAAATTCGGTTTTTATAAAAACCGGCAAGTTCGCGATTAACGAATCTGCGGGAATATCAAAACACCAAGAGTGATCAAAAATCATATTTTTGGATTAATTAAGTAAAAACGAACTTTTATATGAGAAACCTGGACAATCCGGGTGGATTGTGCGCGTTTCTTCTCAAATCAAACTGAATAAACGGAAACGGGCCCCGTGACTAATCCGGAACCCCAGTATGTGATTCTTCTTTATAACTTAATCATTTTATTAACCAATACATTTACCCAAGCTTATTTTCCCATAACTGTTTTCTAAACGCGTAAACGAACAACTTAGCCCAGCTGGGAAAACGGGAATCGGAGCCAAGTTCAGTTTTAAGTATTAGACATTGAACAATATCACAACCTAAGCCTATTGCCACTTTCTGGGCGTTCCAGCTACACCCAGATTAGTTATACAGTATTGAGATTATAATAATATTAAAATATTAATATTATTATAATATTGATTATAGGAACTACTGATAGCAGACCGAACAAACCACGAGCTGATACAGTACTGATTATCAACTAAACCGTGAGTTTCATGACCCCACTCTTTAAACAGTTTTACGAACTTTTGGGGTGAAAAGCATGTTTGATTACATATACATACCTGAAACATGTATTGATGTGAATTATGTAAGTGATAACACACGAAAGTCCCCACTAACACAGTAATTAACTTCGAACCGGTGGCTTGTGAATAGTACTATTGGTTTGACAAACCCAAATGGAGCCGGCATGTATTGCTGAGACTTTACCCCGTTTGCACATGACCATAATTATACAACACACTATGTAGTGTTAGACATAGCTACTTGGGGCATGTTGTGGGCGGAAAGGGGCCACAGTGGTTGATTGAGCGTGAGAAATGGATGCACGCAGCACATACAGTCAAGGCTTCACTGTAGCTTAGCATAATTACATCATTTACATACATACATACTTATTTCATGATTACAAGTGTTAACTTGTGAATACTCATTACTGTTTTCTCGAAACTCGTGAAACTCACCAACTCTAGTAGTTGACCTGTTTTAAACTGCTTTTCAGGTGTACCTAAATCAGAGTGATTTGGTGATCTGTTACTTGCCCAAGGTGTGTGGTTGATGCTATGTGAATAGAAGCAAGGATACTAGTAGTAAGATCGTATAGTTAACGAACTAGTTTTGTTTGAATCACCTAGACTGTAAAACAATGATAGAACAATGAAATGTAATATATTGTAAATTAGTTTGTAATGTTTCCTTATAAACAATGTGTTGATACCAGAGGTGTCTGTTACATTCCCGTTTTATGCTTCCGCATTTTGCTAGTCGGGGTGTGACAGAAGTTGGTATCAGAGCCATTGGTTATAAAGGATTAGGTATTCCCTTAGGGTACCTAAAATATAACCGTAGGCTCGATTAACTCTGGGAAATATTTGAATAATAAATTAATATTATATACTGATGGATGTCGGGATGAACTTGTAGGGCAAGTGAGTTATTGTGGTCTGGAACATAATAACAGACTTGCTTGTACGAGGGAATTCGGGGAGAAATCGCGGAACGTGTGGTTAGGTAAAAGTGGCAACATATGTGTATAAAAGGTAATGTGTAAGTATATATATATATATATATATATATGTAACACCCATACGTGCTTATCTGAATCAAGGTGTATGAATACGTGTATGTACAATACTGTTGATGACAGTAAATTTTACTATGAATATTATATTCATTTATATTCAATATTGATTTAAATAATAATAATAATATTTAAAATTTTAATAAAACTAATATTATATTCTAATATAATTAATATTAAATTTGGCTTAATTAATTAATCTTTTCGACAATAGTTAGTGCTAGCAATAGTTATTATTCTTATAACTAACCTTTGTGCAGAGTCATGTCAAGGAATAACGAGTACGTACCGGAAGAAGAACCGGTAATCTCTGTTGAGGAGGATCCAGAGGAGGAATCCGAGGAGGATCTAGAAGAGGAGGAACCGGAGGAGGAGGAGGAAGAGGTGGAAGAAGAAGTTATCTATAGAGAGCTACCCAGGAATGTGCCTGATCTATCCGGCTACAGATGCGATAGTTATCCACCCAGGTCACCACGCAGGGATCAAAACGAAGTTAACAGTCAGTATCGTTCACCTGCTAGAGTAGCCCGATCACCCACTCCACCCATTCACCTGTCACCGACGACTTCAGCTACTGCGCGAGTCCGACAGACTGCTTGTATTCAGGTAACCCCGATTGACCCTACCTCGATTCCATTCAGATCTACCCAATACTGGGGAGGACCTTCACGCCCTAGGGCAGATACTTCATCTTCCCGTTCGTTGAGTATACCTATCCCTCACCCTGACTTCCCAAACGCAGGAAACAACTCTTGGATGGCTGTCCTGACTGACCGTGTCATAAACCACTCGATAGCCATAGCTAACATTAACCAGGAAATGAGGGACGTGACCCAGTACTTATCGACGTTACATCAGATACTACTGAACTTGCAGCAATCAGATGCCTACCACCACTGGTGTTTGGATAGGGTGACAGTTCGGCTGTGGAACTGTTACTGGATGATTACGGTGTTGTTATTTTTATGTTTGTGGTTAGCCGATCGTTTGTACGGATAAATGCAGAGTGTTACAGATAAGTGTACATGATCTTTTGATACTCCATGTATGTATATAGTAGTATGTTATGTTAATATGGGGCACAATTTTATACATTATTGCAAGCACTAACCCTTATAGGGTTAAGTTTAACCGTCACTTAGTGACAGATTTTGATATATACATGCAAGCACTGTCCTTTATCAGGCTAAGTCTATGTACCTCTTATTATCAATGTACGGAACAATTTGTGAAATGTCAGTATGTTATCTGGTTTACCTGTACAACATTTATTGTGATTATTATTACATAGTGCCGTAGACTGGAATTAGTATTAATTGGCTTATAATTGTTTATCATTATAGAATGGCCCCAAAGAAAGCAACCCCCATGACTGAGGCAGAAATAGCCGAGATGATTGTTTGGCAAATGCAGGCAATAATTATACTTATTGTAACACATGTAACTGCTGGTGTTAATGCCAATATACAAACAAACCTGCAACAAATCAATAATGCTCCCCCAACCAACACTGAAACAGTTACAAATAACAATCCCCCACCTAATACAAATGCCCCTACCAATACAAATAATCCCCCACCTGATGCAAATAATGTCAACAACAATAATCCCCCACCGAACCCAAACAATAACAATACCAACCCTAATCCCCCTCGAATGGAATATTCGATCAAAAACTTTATGGCCTGTAAACCGATTGATTTCAAGGGCACTCAAGGACCAAACGGGTTAATCAAGTGGATCGAGAAAACTGAATCTGTCCTCAATATCAGCAATTGTCCACCCGAGAACATTGTCAAGTATGTTGCCTCTACATTTACTGATCACGCATTAATGTGGTGGAACACTACGGTGTAGATAAAGGGTCAAGATACGGTTAATCGCATGACATGGGATGAACTCAAAACACTGATACTGAAACATTTCTACCCAAAGAACGAAATTCAAATATTAGAACATGAACTCTGGAGTTTATAAATGAAAGGAGCGAATCATCTGGAGTATACCAACCGCTTCAACGAACTGGCTCGCCTAGTACCATGGTTAGTAACTCCCGGGGACAAACGAGTTGAACGTTATATCTGGGGTTTAGCCCCAGAAGTGAGGAGTTTGGTGAACTCTGTTGGCCATACATCATTTGAGAATGCCGTGACTCAGGCCGGCATCGTAACTTTTACTTTGGTAAGAAGAGGAGTGTTGAGAATGGCCGGGGAATCATCGAGTATGAAGCGAACCAATTATGGATCAGGGTCACAAGGAAGGCCAGCAAGTAGCACGCCCGACAATACAAAATTATGTCATGAGCAGTTCTAAGGTGAAACGAGACAGGTACAAGGGACCATGGCCAAAATGTGATAAATGTAGTTTTCATCATGTGGGTGAGTGCAGGCCGTTAATATGTCAGAAGTGTGGGAGAACGGGGCATAATGGCCCCAGTTGTAGAGTCAATATGGGAATTGTCAACCGACCAACCCAAGCAACTCAACCTCGTCGTCCGCAACCACCTAGACCGCAACCGATTCGTCAACAACCTATCCAACAAATCACAGCAACAGCAAACCGCCATGCTTGCTATGAATGTGGTAGCACGGAGCATTTTAGAAAAGACTGCCCCAAGCTGAATCAAGGAGCAGTCACCGGTCGGAACCAAACATCAACCTCTGGGGCGTCTCGGGGACGCGCATTTGTTATCGGGTCTGGAGAAGCACGACAAGACCCGAACGTAGTAACAAGTACATTTGTTGTTTTTGATCAATATGCTTCTGTGTTATTTGATACTGGTGCCGATAGAAGCTTTGTTTCCTCTAGCTTTGTATCCCTGGGTAACATGCCAGTTAGTGAACTAACAAATCCCTATACTATAGAACTCGCTAACGGTAACTCTATAACTGTCAGCCAAATAGTCCAAAACTGTTCCATTATTCTTAATGACCACCCATTCCTTATTGACCTACTCCCGGTAGAGTTAGGAAGTTTTGATGTTATTGTCGGCATGGACTGGTTAACCAAGTATAAGGCGGAGATTGTGTGTAACGACAAGACAGTCAAAATTCCCTTTTCGAATGGTGAGATGATTGTAGTATAGGGAGAGAAGTCTGGTTCGATATTACCTCTCGTGTCTCATCTCAAAGTGTTGAAATGTTTACGCCAAGGTTGTATGGCATTTTTGGCAAACGTGACTATAAAGAATCCTGATGAGAAACACATAGAAGAGATTCCCGTTGTACGTGAATACCCCGATGTCTTTCCTGACGATTTACCTGGATTACCACCGAACCGACAGGTTGAATTCCGCATAGACTTAATACCAGGATCAGCCCCTATTGCTAAGGCACCTTACCGGCTGGCACCTTCTGAAATGCAAGAACTATCCAACCAGTTACAGGAGTTGTTAGATAAGGGTTTTATACGTCCCAGTTATTCTCCTTGGGGAGCACTGGTATTGTTCGTAAAGAAGAAAGATGGAAGTTTTAGAATGTGCATCGATTACCGAGAATTAAATAAAGTTACCATCAAAAACCGATACCCTCTTCCACGAATAGACGACTTATTTGATCAACATCAAGGGGCAAACTATTTCTCGAAAATTGACCTTCGATCCGGTTACCACCAAGTAAAAATCAAGAGGAAGATGTGTCTAAAACGGCGTTCCGAACTCGTTATGGCCACTATGAATTCTTAGTTATGCCGTTCGGACTAACTAATGCTCCCGCAGTTTTCATGGATCTTATGAATCGAGTTTGTAAACCGTACCTCGACAAATTCGTTATTGTGTTTATTGATGACATTTTGATATATTCGAAAACCAAGGAGGACCACGAACAACATTTACGAATTATCTTGGAGTTGTTGAGGCAGGAAAAGTTATATGCCAAGCTGTCGAAATGTGAATTCAGGCTACAAGAGGTACAATTTCTAGGGCACGTTGTTAACCGACACGGTATTCATGTAGACCCGAGCAAAATTGAAGCCATTAAAAATTGGCAGGCCCCAAAGCCACCGAAAGAAATTCGCCAATTTTTGAGTTTAGCTGGGTATTATCGGCGCCTTATTGCTAACTTTTCCAGCATAGCCCAACCACTAACTCTTTTGACTCAAAAAGATCGTGCTTATGTTTGGGAGAAGAACAAGAAGCGGCTTTTCAATTGCTGAAACAGAAACTATGCCAAGCCCCGACACTGAGTCTTCCAGAGGGAACTGATGACCTGGTAGTCTATTGCGACGCGTCCCGGAAAGGGTTGGGATGCGTACTAATGCAAAGAAACAAAGTCATAGCATACGATTCTCGACAATTAAAGGTGCACGAGAAGAACTATACTACCCATGATTTGGAACTGGGCGCGGTTATTTTCGCACTTAAGATCTGGAGGCACTATTTGTATGGCACCAAATGTATAGTATACACCGACCACAAAAGCTTACAGCATATTTTCGACCAGAAAGAACTAAACATGAGGCAGAGGAGATGGGTAGAGCTATTGAACGATTATGACTGTGAGATTCGATACCATCCGGGCAAGGCTAATATAGTGGCAGATGCATTGAGCAGAAAAGACAGGATCAAACCACTACGGGTCCGAGCACTTGGAATGATCGTCAAAACCAGTCTCACCTAACAAATTCGTGTTGCTCAAAACGAAGCTCTGAAAGGAGATCACTTAGAAGATGAAAACTTGCATGGGACCAAACAACATTTTGAAGAAAGAACTGACGAAATTTTATACTACGAAAATCGAGTTTGGATTCCCACTTTCAGCAATCTGCGTGACTTGATCATGGACGAAGCCCATAAGTCCAAATACTCCATTCACCCTGGAACAGATAAGATGTATAAGGACTTGAAGGAGTATTATTGGTGGCCCGGTATGAAGAAGGATATAGCCACGTATGTCAGTAAATGTTTAACCTGTGCGAGGGTTAAAGCCGAATATCAAAAGTCTTCGGGAATGTTGCACCAACTGGAAATACCACAATGGAAATGGGAACAAATTACCATGGATTTTGTAACACACCTCCCAAAAACTTCCCGAGGGAATGATGCAATATGGGTGATAGTTGACCGACTAACAAAATCCGCACTCTTCCTTCCAATTCGAACCACGTTCACAACCGAAAAACTTGCTCACATCTACATCAATGAAATCGTATCCCGACACGGCGTACCCGTTTCAATTATTTCTGATCGTGATAGCCATTTCACCTCTCATTTTTGGCAAGCCATACAAGAAGATTTGGGAACCCGAATTGATCTAAGTACCGCCTACCATCCCCAAACCGACAGTCAATCTGAGTGAACCATTCAAAACTTAGAAGATTTGCTTCGTGCTTGTGTACTAGACTTCGGTGGAAATTGGGATCAACATCTCCCACTGGTTGAATTTTCGTACAACAATAGCTATCACAGTAGCATTCAGGCGGCACCATATGAAGCGCTGTACGGGCGGAAATGTAGATCACCCTTGTGTTGGACTGAGGTTGGAGATACCCAAATTACACGATCTGACTTGATTCAAGAAACCACCGACAAAATCCGTAAAATTACAAGTAAATTGAAAATCGCCGGAGATCAACAGAAAAGCTATGCTGATGTTCGTAGAAAGCCGTTATCCTTTGAAATAGGCGACAAAGTTTTTCTGAAAGTATCCCCGTGGAAAGGCGTCATTCGATTCGATAAAACCGGTAAACTGGCTCCGCGATACATTGGGCCATATGAAGTCATTTCTAAGATAGGTCCGGTAGCTTACCGACTGAAACTTCCTGTGGAGTTGAGTTCTATTCACAATGTCTTTCACGTTTCGAACCTAAAGAAGTGTCTTACCGATGAAACCAAAATCGTGCCATTAAAAGACTTAAATGTAAACGAAAAACTGAATTTTGTTTAAGAACCGGTGGAAATATTAGAGAGAAAAATAAAACAATTAAGACACAACAAAATCTCTCTAGACAAAGTTCGATGGAACTCAGAACGGGGACCCGAATTCACGTGGGAGCGGAAATCCGAATTCAAAAAGAAATACCCGCACCTGTTTCCAAACAAAGACAAAGTTGAATAATCAAATTTCGGGGACGAAATTTTCTAACGGGGGGAGAATGTGACGTTTGAGCCAATACAAGGTACACCTCAGTACGTATTTACCGATTAAACAAATAAACGCCTTTTGCGTAACAAACGAACGATTAACCGAACGGGTCGGGTTATGACCCAGATATCTCGGGGGACCATCTATAAGTGATATACGATTTATACAAACTAAAACATTAGAAATATGGCCTTAGTTTAATAGCAAACAAGTTAAAAGAAAACATGCTCGTTTAACTACCTGTTATAGATTTAAACGCGAAAGATAGTTACAAACCCAGCATTGTATCATCCGTTAAGCCGAGAAAGACTTACCAAACACTTATTTGAAATGTTTTAAACGATCCGTGAAAATATTTTTGATTTTTACAAACATATAGTATGTTTTTATAATTATACACAAAACTAGCCGAAAACACTCGTTTTCGCGTTGTTTAACGCACCTGATAAGTTTTTCGCGCCAAAATCCAAACCCGAACTAAATTTGGACTGGGCTTTTCGTATTTGGGCTTGAGAAATCAGAAACTTGGGCCAAAATGGGCCCAAAATGGTTCAATGGACTTCCGGCCGCAGCCGCCACCCCACCCCCCTTTTTTTTTCCTTTCACATATAAACTAGATTTGAGATATTTTTACACTTATTTTCAAACACAACTTCTGGAACTCTTCTTCTACAGCCAAAACCAGCAAGAAAACTAGGTAAAAACCTTGTGATTAATCGATTTTTGATTCGTTTAAACTCGTTTAACAACATATAAACATGTCTTGATTGTTAAAAATCATAGTTAACCATGTAAATCTCTCAAAAATCATTCAAAAACATACTTTGATGTTAAACCTAGTTTCAAATCAGAATCATGATCTTTTTTGGCCATAAACACCGATTAAAGGGTTGAAACGACGGTTTTACGGTTCAAAAGTTCGTTTTTGTGCAATAGCCAAAACCCTAAGTTAAAGGGCTTTTCTATTGATGAAACCTGCTTGGTTTGTGATATATGACTTGTATCTAACTTGCATAGAAGCACATGAACCTGAAAACTTGGTTAGAAAGTCGGAAACGAGCCAAACCCGCTAAGGTAATGCCGAAACACTCGCTTACGGGCTGTTTAGGTTAAGGTTGTGATGTGCATATTGTTAGGCCCTGAAATTTTTTAGTAACATTAGGGAACATGTCAATGAGTCCCTGTTCAAATTTGGTAATTTTTCAACCATCCGAGAATATTTGACGAATTTATTACCGAATTGGGACGTTTATTTGGGAAAAATAGCTAAAACACTTCAAAAATTATGAAATTTTTCTGAGAACTCAGATTTTAAGTATTTTGATCACATATGAACTTTGGGATCATTTAGAGAAGTTTAAAGGTGTTTTGTGTATATGCGTTCGTGTGAATTTTTATAGCCGAATTTGGGTCGAAAAGAATATCGCACGAGCTTTTTACATTCTGGCATTGGTACAGGTTGTTTTGAGACATTATTTGAGTATTCAGGAATTTTTTTGGAATTTTTGGAAATTGTTTGAGGTAAACGGACGATTTTCAGGCGAAATATAGCTGATAAAATGAAGTTTTATAAATTAATAAATCAGTAAATAATTCCAGAAATATTTTTATAAAAATCTAAATATTTTAATTGATAAGTGGTTAAATTTTAATAATTTAATGATTAACGGTTAATTAATTATGCTAATTTGAATATTAAACAAATTCAGTTTTTTATAAAAACCGGCAAGTTCGCAATTAACAAATCTGCGGGAATATCAAAACATCAAGAGTGATCAATAATCATATTTTTGGATTAATTAAGTAAAAACTTACTTTTCTGTGAGAAACCTGGACATTCCGGGTGGATTGTGCGCGTTTCTTCTCAAATCAAACTGAATAAACGGAAACGGGCCCCGTGGCTAATACGGAACCCCAGTATGTGATTCTTATTTATAACTTAATCATTTTATTAACCAATACATTTACCCAAACTTATTTTCCCATAACTATTTTCTGAACGCGTAAACGAACAACTTAGCCCAGCTGGGAAAACGGGAATCTGAGCCAAGTTCAGCTTTAAGTATTAGACATTGAACAACATCACAACCTAAGCCTATTGCCACTTTCTGGGCGTTCCAGCTACACCCAGGTTAATTATACAGCCCAGTTTAGTATTGAGATTATAATAATATTAAAATATTAATATTATTATAATATTGATTATAGGAACTACCGATAGCAGACCGAACAAACCACGAGTTGATACAGTACTGATTATCGACTAAACCGTGAGTTTCATAACCCCACTCTTTAAACAGTTTTACGAACTTTTGGGGTGAAAAGCATGTTTGATTACATATACATACCTGAAACATGTATTGATGTGAATTATCTAAGTGCTAACACACGAAAGTCCCTACTAACACAGTGATTAACTTCGAGCCGGTGGCTTGTGAATAGTACTATTGGTTTGACAAACGCAAACGGAGCCGGCATGTATTGCTGAGACTTTAACCCGTTTGCACATGACCATAATTATACAACACACTATGTAGTGTTAGACATAGCTACTTGGGGCATGTTGTGGGCGGAAAGGGGCCACAGTAGTTGATTGAGTGTGGGAAATGGATGCACGCAGCACATACAGTCAAGGCTTCACTGTAGCTTAGCATAATTACAACAATTACATACATACATACTTATTTCATGATTACAAGTGTTAACTTGTGAATACTCATTACTGTTTTCTCGAAACTCGTGAAACTCACCAACTCTAGTAGTTGACCTGTTTTAAACTGCTTTTCAGGTGTACCTAAATCGGAGTGATTTGGTGATCTGTTACTTGCCCAAGGTGTGTGGTTGATGCTATGTGAATAGAAGCAAGGATACTAGTAGTAAGATCGTATAGTTAAACTAGTTTTGTTTGAATCACCTAGACTGTAAAACAAGGATAGAACAATGAAATGTAATATATTGTAAATTAGTTTGTAATGTTTCCTTATAAACAATGTGTTGATACCAGAGGTGGCTGTTACATTCCCGTTTTATGCTTCCGCATTGTGCTAGTCGGGGTGTGACATTTCGTTAAGTTATGTAAGTTAGATAAATTAGTCTAAATTAATTAAAATAAAAAAAGAAAGATAAAAAAGAGTTAAATATTTTTATTAGGCAATACTTAGTTAGGGTCTAGTTTTCCGAGCCACCTCACGTGTCCTTGAGTTCGATATCCGGACTTCCTTTGTCTTTGCTACACGCGACCGGTACACTTGCCGATTGTGTGAACTAGGTTAGGTTGTTTGGCTTTTTAAAGCTTAGTTGCGAATCGTTTTATTATATATATATATATATATATATATATATATATATATATATATATATCTTTTCGCACATCAAGTTTTTGGCGCCGTTGCCGGGGACACGGTTTGAGGTGATTGTAGAACAACGTGAGTTGGGGACTTGCCTATTGTATTTTTGTGTTTATATTTTGTTTTGATTAGTTATTTTAATTAATCTAGTTTTAGTTTCATATTAGTCTTATTTAATTTATTTTACTACTATTTGGTGTCGGTGATCCTTTTTCTGTTTAAGTTTATCTTAGTAGTGATCTTCATGGAGTGTTACTACGGGTTTGGATTGGAAGAATACCCCCATAAGGAACAAAGAGGTTACACCATGTGGCAGCTGGAAATACAAAGGATTATGGCTCACATAGAAAAAAACCGCATGAAACCTCAATTCCGTTTGATGTATGATTTAAAGGGGAGTCTTCTTGGTTATGAAAACTCATACGGTGAATTTGTAGAGCAAATACCAAATCCAGATGAGATAATATTTGATTGGTTACGTATCATCCATTACTCTAATCCAAATGCCCTATTTCCGAACCAACAAGCTTTAGATGGAATTCGGCTAAGCTTAATGAGTCACTCACAACTTAGTGAGCCTTTTATTGAGTTTGAAGATGTTGAGACGGAAATTTAGATTGAGGAATGTGCTCCCTCTTGGGAGGATGAGTTTAGGGGTGAGTATGATGAACAGTTGATGGAGTTTACTACTATGGATGAAGCAGAGTTTGACCCACTTGGTGATTTAAAGCGTCTTGAAGATTTACTGTATAACGAGCCAAGTGTGGGAATCGAGAGGGAGCCTTGCAAGGAGAGCCATGAGGATGTAAGTGACTCGGTTCGTACGTCATTACACATTGAGTATGATAAACCAAAACACGAACCGTACTCAATCTCCATTCGGGACGTGTCGATGTTTGAAAAATTGGCTAGAAAAGAAAGCATACCGAGGCTCAGGGATCGAATTGTGCGTAGGAATTCATCATACCCGCCTACCTTCATCGAATCACTATGTAGGGTTGACCATGTCTTGAGCTACATGCATATCATACATTTCGGTCCTGGGAAATTTAAGAGTTGATGGGCCGTGTTTAATTCGTATGTTTGGGCCCATGAGAGCTCTGTAGTTGGTTTCTACCCGACCAATTGTAAGAGGAAAGTGTTGAGGAGCATTGATGGGAAGTGGATAAACGGGAAGCCTCCTGATTGAGGTTTAAGGAGTGAGTCCGGCTGAAGACTCTTCTCTAAACTTATCGCCTCTCGGGAGGCAACCCGATAATATCTTATCTTTTAATTTTATTTTCATTTTTTTATTTCGTTGTTTTGTTGGGTGTTTCTTCTTTTGCTTGCAGGTTGTTCCAAAGTTTCTTATGAGATGGTTGCTGAGCTATGATATTAAACAAGTGTGGAGATGCCACTTGCTTCAAAATTGCCGCTTTCGTTCGTGGGAGAGTATGTTATTTGGAAATAGTTTGCTGACTGCGTTCGAATTGGAGGGCACGGAACATGACTCATGACACATGATCACTGAAATATTTATCAGGGGAGTCTGTTCCATTTTCTTTATTTTTTGTTTATATTATTATATTTATGCTTTATTTTTGTCTTTTTCCCATCTCACATTAAGGACAATGTGAAATTTAAGTGTGGGGATAGGAAACTGACGTTTTTAGGTAGTAAAAAAAAGGTTTAAAAAAATATAAATAAAGAAAAAAAAAGTTCCCATGAATTAAATGTTTTGCAAGAAAATGAAAAATGATAGAAAAATTGGGTATTGGTTTTTAAAACTACTGTTTTAAATATTTTCATTTCAAACATCGGGAGTAAATATCATGGGCGGCCCATGTGCCAGCAAAAACAAGTTAAGGCTTTAGGCCCACACTTAATTAAGGTCTCTAAGTCCAAAAACATTATATATAGATATATTATAATGAGGAAAGTAAACTCAAAGTAATGTATTATTGTGCTGGTAGGCTTGGTTGTTACGAAAGTATATGTCATAAGTTCAAAACTTGTAATAGGCATTTTTTTTCTTAGTAATTATTATGAGAACACCATAAAATCTCATTTCAATTTAAACCTTCAAATTCATTGAGCTAGTCCTGACAAATAACTCAATTATCAATCTCAAGTTTTAAAAGAGCTTAATAACTAACATAAAATGAAACCTAGACCTTCAGTTGGCAAGACTTCCTCAATGCATAATTGGTTTGACAATTTCAAATTGTTTAAAAAATGTTTTGCCATATATATATATATAGTTAAGTTCATATGTGAAATCATATTAGTGTGAGAAATAAATTAAACTAATAAGAATTTTTTTTTTTTGTGTTTTATTTAATATATGGGTAGATTAATAAAATGTTAAGACTTTTATTTTTGTTAAACAATTATAAATATAGTAACTTTACAAAACGGTTTTGTTATTATCTTTAAATCAATAATATTATCACACTTGAATTGAAGATTTTTGTATTTTACCTCCGAGTGAAATTCCAAAATCATTTGTTTATCATGAATATTTTATTTGTATTATGAAAAACTGATTTTAAATTACCATATATGCGCAGCTAATAGTTCTTTTTTAAATATTAGTGATTAGTTGATTTTGGTAAAACGCATATTATTATTATTATTATTACATATTATTTTTTAATTTTTTATTTTTAATCAGATTAAAATACGTCAAGATTTTTTATTCTAATTATACCATCACCCTAAAAAAAGATCAAGCAAATGTTGTGATATAAATCAAAGATGTTTATTTGACTTAACCAATTCCAAAATAGTCATTTATACATACTTCTTCTAAACATATATATTGTTTTTTCTCTTCGGAACCAAGAATCTTAATAATATGTATTTTCACGTTAATGCCTTAAACTTAACAAGCCCACATTATATAACTCATAGTGAAAATTTGGAGCCTCGATCGTTTGCGGGGCATTAGCCATTTTGTCTTTAACCAAATAGTGTCAAAGAATCCATCGAACCTACCCTCGAAATGTCTAACCCACAAGCAACTTTTAAAATATTCTTTCTGCATAAAGTAAAATAACGTTAGTGACTAAAATGTTAACAAATTAAACATACAAATTTATATATGTAAGGTGTATGGGTATAACATTTTCGAAACACCTACACATATCATCATATACCTACACATATCATAACAATATTAATAAACATGTCATAATATATACAACACCTATACAAATCGTGATAATATTCCTACACAAGTATACAAAACCTAAACAACTTATAATATATACAATGTTGACATATTCCTACACATATGTATACAACACACATCCAACATACACCTACACAAATCATCATACACCTACGCAAAACATAATATTCTTACGCAACCAAAAACAATATAACAATATATTAGAAACCTACACATATAATCAATCATACGCCTACACAGAGCATAATATTCCTACACATCCAAAACAATGTAAATGTAAAAATAGATCAGAAACCTACACAGAACATCAATTACCTATACATTTAACAGTAATATGAAAAACCACACTGATCATTAGTTATCTACATTACCTACACATACAACTCCACAATCCAATGTCAACGTCTTTATGGAAACAAAGTAAATAAAAAGAAAAGTAAGAAGTTTTGGATTTATGTCCAAAGACACGTAAACAAGGATCATGATCTCAAAATTCACACTGAAAATAATAAAATGGTAACTCATGCGGGGTGCCTATAAATATTCTACAAAATCAATTAACCAAATTGCACGAGTATCTTGATTCTTAACAATTATGTTTTAGTTATAGCAAAATAAAAACAAACAAACAAACAAAAACCATTGCACGATACTTAATTTTGCCCCTTGTGAGAATATGACTAGTAATCTAGTATAAAATGTAAAGCATGGTAATAGATTTGTGCTTAAAGAAAAAATATGATGATAATGAGAAAATTGAAGAAACTTTAATGCATGTTTCTTTCTATTATTATTATATGAAAAAAAAGACAGATATATATCATTTTTCTCCAAACTAGTTATTTTATTTTCAGTTTATAAAAAATTTGCCATTATTATTATACACCATTGATTACACATAATCAATGGTCCAGATTTATTTCTCACACTTCTCGTGTATATATATATATATATATATATATATATATATATATATATATAATAAAGCATCAAATACAATAATTGGTTATCGTGCATTACGTATGAGACAACCTGCACCTTTGATTACAAAAACACGCTGTGGCATAATCGTAAATTTGTTCAAATATATTTTCGTCCTAATTAACAGTATGTGTGAAAGAATTCTATTTAGAACGTATTCAAACAGACACCGACTCAGAAAATTTACTACCAAAATAACCTCAATCACGATTGGATTTGGTAACTTGCTAGTTCAGTGCTGGAGGTCTTTAATATTGTTCGCAATACAGATCATAATTGTTTTTCATTGGAATTAAAATTGAATTTTGGCTTTGGATCCAAACCGACAGCAAAGACACTGCAGGAACTAAATCATATTTGAATCAGACATCGACTCCAAAATGCTGACCAAGTTCTTAAATAAATTCAATTAATATGTTCATATGATGAAATTAATGATCGATTGACGATTACGAGATTATATTAAGCGATTTCAGTGTCCAATTTCATGTTATAGAAAGATTGATTTCAAATTTGATTTTGTGAAGTTTAAAGTTTTTGTTCTGAAATTCATATACTTTTGTTCTGAATTTCTTTTTGTTCTGAACTTCTTAGCATTTTCTTCTGATTTTTTTTGTTTTGAACTTCTTAGACTTTTTAATTGAACTTCTTAACTTTTTCTTCTGAACTTATTAAACTTTTGTTCTGAAATTCTTAGCTTTTTTTTCTAAACTTTTTTTTTTGTTCTGAACTTCAATTGTTCTGTTCAGTTGTTGTTCGTAATCAATTTTGATTCACATGAATAACTCTAAAATTTTAAATGAACGTATTAACTGTGCGTGTTAATTTAAGCATATAAATAGTGAACGAATTAGTTGAGCGAAGGGCATTTTGGTTTTCATTGATGGCATTCGGTTTGTAATTATTTCAATTAAACGCACAATTGTTATGAATTAATTGTTCAATGAATGAAACGAGGCTCAAAAACTAATTAATTGTTGCTATGAATTAAATGTTTCAATTTTGATAGTGAATCAGATGAAAATAGATGAAACAGAGCAGAATGATCCAGATGCAAAAACTAATTAATTGTTACTATGAATTGAAGGTCTAAAACGCAATAATTTATTCAAACAAAACTCGTTTATTCGTTAGGAATTGGAATTAGGTATCAAATCACTGGACTACACTCGACGAATTAGTTGATTTAAAAGCGAAATTAGATTTAGGTTATTTACACATATGCCACCGCGTGAAAATTGAAATCGCCGGTTATAAGGGTCACGTACGTAATGTACGATAACCCATTATTATACAATAACCCACCCATATATATATAGATATACACACACACACATATATATATATATATATATATATAGTTTCAGGATCAAATACAAATCATTCTTAACATGAAAACAATGAGAACAAATTTATTGTTATTATTCGGTTGTTTTTATAAGTGTAAGACGTTATAAGTATTTGTTGATTTACATTTTGTTGTAGCCGGGCAAGCAATAAAAAGGGCTGAAACGAAGAAGGTGGAGAAACATGCTAAAGCCTGCGAAGAGAACCAACATGTTTTTGTCCCTCTGGCTTTTGATACATTTGGCTCCTTGGCACCGGAAGCTATCCGTTTTCTAACCAGGGTCCAAAAGGTTGTGCATAGCAATGTGTCGACTCCAAAGGGGCAGGGGTATGTCTTTAGCAGGTTAGGGTTTGCAATTCAGAAAGGGGTGGCGGCGCAGCTTGTTGCCCGCCTACCTGCTATATTGATGTAATATCTATGTTTCATCAGTAGAAATAAAATCTTTATAAAAAAAAAAAAAAAAAAAAAAAAAAAATTTTGTTGTTATTATTACGTTTTTTTCTTATGCTTCTATAAGTATATGTTGTTTTTATTTTGTTGCTAATTTTGATTTTTTGTTGTTATTATTAGGTTTTTTTTTCTTTGTTATTATAAAATAGGAAAATTGGATTTTAATAATCCCAACTTTCTGTTATTGGCCGATAATAATCCCAACTTTGTGAATTCCCACCAGTGGTCCCAAATTTAAAAAAATTAGCTCTCAGTGGTCCCCCGTTAAACCAAAACCTAACGGCGTTAAGTTTTTTCCGAATTTCAAACTGATTTTTATGGCTTTTGATCGGAAGAATGATACGAATCGATTGATGTAAAACTGTTGGGTCTATATTGTGTGGTTTGTACTTAGTTATATTATTGTATGTTGTATTAGTGCGCTTGTGGATGTAAACCGAGATCACCTAATAGGATCTCGGTGGGTTTGGGCTTTATTGGGCTAGTTGTTTTGTTACCCTATATATAGATCATATTGTATAGTGTTTTGGGGTTGGCGTTTTGATAGAGAGAGATTAGTCGTTCACTGTGTTGTTGGTAGAACGAGTATTGTAAGCAAGTGCTTAAGCTTACCCGACATTTATAATAACGTGTTTTTTGAAGCATTCCATCGTGTGTTTTACGTGTTCTTACTTAATGTCTTGAATCATCTTGTGTTAGGATTCCGCACTAACATCAAAATACTTGATATCATATTGTAGTGATCCAGATTCGGGACTTACAATTGGTATCAGAGCCTTTGACCTATTCAGGCTCGTTATTGTGATATCAATGGATTCAAGATCTAAGTTGTAACACCCCGACCGAAGGCGGATTATACATCGGGGCGCCACATATTGCTTCATTACTCGCGACACTATTGGTGTCAATATTTATTAATACACATTTTATCGCGCACGCGCAGCGGGGACAAAGATAACATGAATCAACATAAATCAATATATTATAAAGCATAATATTCGAACAACAATAACATGTCTTGATACATTTTAATCTAGGTCCAAAATAAAAGAACTTCCTACGTGTCCACAAGCTTCGAAGCAGCTACAGCAAACCTGAACATGTGTTAAAATAAACGTCAAACACTTGCGTGTTGGTGAGAAATCAAGTTTAATACAATACATAGATAACAATAAATCTGCGCGCAACATGTGTATGTCTGGGTTTCAACAAGGGTGTAATCAGATCGGGACCAACTCTAAGAGACAAGACTGCCAGTGCTCACAATTGAGCTCACAAACAAGACTAACTGTGCAAGTGTAACAAAAGAGAAAATCATAAACGATAGTTCTCCCGTGTTCATCTAATGGTACCATGAAAACTGCGGAATAGACCGACAAGACGGTTAATGATCCACACATACAAATAACAGCCAAGTCTACGTCCTCAACACATGGGATACTGCGCGACTAAAGTTCATAAACAAGTTTAAGACTCCAAGTTTGTATGAACACATGAACATCCCAAAACATTAAAAGCAAAAAGGGATTAGGTACGAGATTACTCACTTGATAAACGATGCGGTGCAAGATAAAGCAAGAACCAACTTTAAACAAGCACAAGTTAACCTATAAGTAAAGATTATTGTTTTAACGATCGGTTTTAAGTCTTGATTATAAGTTAGCAAAATTAATAAGTAAATTATATATAATATATTACCGGAAAACAGGGCAGAGGAGAGGAGAAAACGGAGGCAGAGAGGGAGGCGGCAGAGAGAGCAAGGAGGAGGTCAGGAGAGAGTAAGTGTTTTGTGTGTGTAGTGTTAGGAAAAAATAATACTATTATTTATAGAGAAACCCTAGGAGACATAAATCCAGAAAAAAGGGAAAAGATTCCAAGACAAACAGAACAAGACAAAACAAAAGATAACAAAAGATATCAAAAGATATGGCAGCTGCAGGGGGCAAGATAAAGCTGTCAGGGAACAGTAAAAAGGCATGGGCGGTTCAGATAAAGGTACTGGTCAAGCATGGCAAAAGCAGATCTCAAAAGATTATGTCAGTCACTTTTTCTATCAACCAATGGGGTTGGTACGCATGCTGCGCCGAAAGTAACTATTCAGACATTAGATAGGTTAGGTCAACAGCTCAGAAGAAAAGACATTACTAAAGCAAACGGCTAGAATAAACAGAAGACTAGACTAAAGGGTTAAGCGCGAGAAGGCTGAGTGTGCGAGCGCGAAGGCTGGCACAACAAACCTTAGCGTGCTGCGGGAAGAATCACAAATCCTTAGCGCGCTGCGTGAAGAACCTGGAATTCTCAGCGCATCGCGGGAAGAACATACATTCTTAGCGCATTGCGGGAAGAACATGCATTCTTAGCGCGCTGCGAGAAGAGTTCTCTTCACGCATCGCAGGAACAAGATGTCTTCACGCAGGCTTCCATGAAAGGAGTCTGGCGCGTGGAGCTGCAGACAACCTTAGGCGGGAAGGAACAAAGGACAAGCAAAGAGTTAGAAGAAAAAAGAGGGAAACAAGGCGTAAGGGCGGGACGGCGACAAGAGGGAAAAGAAGGCGGAAAGAGAGAAGGAGAGGGACGGGACGGCGGAAAGAAAGAGAGAGAGAGACGGGAAGGTAAATATATATTATTATTATTAAAAGTAAAATATAAGTATAAATAAATATTAAATCATAAAAGAAAGAGTTCGGGTAAGAGAAACGGGTACCTGGGTCGGGTCGGATCGGGCAGATGTTACAGTCTCCCCTACTTTAAGAAATTTCGTCCCGAAATTTATCTCGAAGTAGGTTGCGCAGAGAACAGGTGCGGGTACTTGATCTTCATTTGATCTTCCCTTTCCCATGTAAACTCGGCTCCGCGCTTGGACTCCCAGCGAACTTTCACGATAGGGATACGACTGCGCTTGGTTTGCTTAACCTCGCGATCCATAATCTCAACAGGCTTCTCAACGAAGTGCATAGATTCATCAACTTGAACTTCATCAAGTGGGATGTGAAGGTTCTCGTCAGCTAAACACTTCTTGAGATTGGATACATGGAACGTTGGATGCACATTACTGAGCGCGGGCGGCAGGTCAAGTCTGTAGGCAACTTTTCCCACACGCGCGAGAATCTTGAATGGACCAACATAACGAGGAGCAAGCTTACCTTTCTTCCCAAAGCGGACAACACCTTTCCAAGGCGACACTTTGAGGAGAACAAGATCACCAACTTGAAATTCGAGAGGCTTTCGCCTACGATCTGCGTAACTCTTCTGTCGGCTCCTGGCAGTCAGCAGATGATCACGGATCTTGGCGATTTTATCAGTTGTCTCTTGAACAAGTTCGGGTCCTGTGATTTGAGTTTCACCCACTTCGCTCCAACAAATCGGGGAGCGGCACTTACGACCGTAAAGTGCTTCAAATGGGGCCATACCAATACTGGAATGATAGCTGTTATTATAAGAGAACTCGATCAAAGGCAGGTGCGAATCCCAATTACCTCCAAAATCAAGAACACAAGATCGGAGCATATCCTCAAGAGTTTGAATAGTTCGCTCAGACTGACCGTCAGTCTGAGGATGATATGCCGTACTCATGTCCAAGCGAGTTCCTAGTGCAGATTGGAGAGATTTCCAAAAGCGAGATATAAAACGGCCATCGCGATCGGATATGATGCTCAAAGGAGTACCATGGCGGCAGACAATTTCCTTGACATACAGCTGCGCGAGTTGCTCAACACGGTAGTTTTCACGAATGGGCAGGAAGTGAGCAGACTTAGTCAATCGATCCACTATTACCCAAATGCTATCATGTTTGCTTGCTGTCAAAGGTAACTTGGTAATGAAATCCATCGCTATACCTTCCCATTTCCACGTAGGAATTTCTGGTTGTTCGAGCAAACCAGATGGGCGTTGATGTTCAGCTTTTACCTTAGAACAAGTCAGGCATCTAGCTACGAACACAGCAATATCCTTTTTCATACCGGGCCACCAATAAGTAATGCGCAAATCCTTGTACATCTTATCAGCGCCAGGATGAACGGAATATCGAGATTTATGCGCTTCACTCAGGATATCAGCGCGAAGATTCTCATCAAAGGGAATCCAGATGCGATTGAGATAGCAGAGAATTCCACTCAGATTAGGGACAAAAAGTGCTTCCGCGCCACACGCTAACTCTGCGCGAAGGTTACCGTTGCTGATGGATGCGCGCTGCGCGTCACGAATACGCGATTCAAGGTTGCTCTGAATCGGCGCGAAGTGAAGCTGGGTGCGCGGCAAGATACAGTTAAGCTGACAGGGTTTTCGGCTGAGCGCATCGGCTACCACATTAGCCTTACCAGGATGATACCGGATCTCACAATCGTAATCGCTGATGAGTTCGTTCCATCGGCGTTGCCTCATGTTAAGTTCCTTTTGATCAAAGATATGCTGAAGGCTTTTATGGTCAGTGTAAAGGATACACTTAGTACCATAAAGGTAGTGTCTCCAGATCTTCAAGGCAAAAACAACTGCACCTAGTTCGAGGTCGTGAGTTGTATAACTCTTTTCATGAACCTTGAGTTGCCTTGATGCGTAAGCGATAACCTTGCCTCGTTGCATAAGAACACAACCGAGACCTTGGTTGGATGCATCGCAATACACGACAAAATCATCATTACCCTCAGGTAGCGCAAGAACAGGAGCTTCACACAACAAACGCTTGAGCGTTAGAAAGGCTTCTTCTTGCTTCGAGCCCCAAATATACGGTTTACCTTTGTGCGTTAGAGCTGTTAAAGGCAAAGCGATCTTTGAGAAGTTCGAAATGAAGCGCCGGTAATAACCAGCTAAGCCCAGAAAGGAACGGATCTCAGAAGGAGAGGATGGCGTAATCCAGTTCTTGATTGCTTCAATTTTGGATGGGTCGACATGAATACCCATCTTGTTCACAACATGGCCAAGAAACTGTACTTCATCAGACCAGAATTCACACTTGGAGAGCTTGGCAAAGAGCTGCTCGGCTCTAAGCTTTTGCAACACCAACCGAAGATGTTGCTCGTGCTCGGCCTTGGTCTTAGAATACACCAGAACATCATCGATAAACACAATCACGAATTTATCCAAGAAAGGCCTACACACCCGATTCATTAGATCCATGAAAACGGCGGGTGCATTGGTTAGACCGAAGGACATGACCAAGAATTCAAAATGGCCATAACGAGTTCGAAAAGCAGTCTTCGGAACATCTTCATCGCGGATGCGCAACTGGTGATAGCCAGAGCGGAGATCAATCTTCGAGAAACAAGAGGCACCTTGGAGTTGATCAAAGAGGTCGTCAATACGCGGTAAGGGATACCGGTTCTTAATGGTGAGTTTGTTCAACTCGCGGTAATCAATACACATGCGAAACGATCCATCTTTCTTTTTAACGAACAACACCGGAGCACCCCAGGGCGAAGAGCTAGGGCGAATGAATCCTTTAGCAGTCAACTCTTGAAGTTGGCTGGCCAATTCTTGCATCTCAGCGGGTGCAAGACGGTAAGGAGATTTGGCTACGGGGGAAGCACCAGGGACAAGATTAATACGGAACTCGACTTCACGAGCGGGAGGGATACCAGGAAGATCATCAGGAAAAACTTCAGGGAAATCACGCACAACAGGGATATCGCGAAGCTTCTTTTCTTCAGCAGGTTTAACCACATGGGCTAAGAATGCAACACACTTCTTCCGCATGAGTCTTTGGGCTTCGGCGCAAGACATAAGTTTAAGACCGCGGGAGGGTTTTTCGCCGTAGATGTGAAGATCACCATTTTCTCGAGGAATGCGAATCAACTTCTTGGCGCAAATAACTTCGGCGCGATTCTTCGAGAGCCAGTCCATACCAATGATAACATCAAAGCTTCCAAGAGGCATGGGGATGAGGTCAATCAGAAAATCGTTTTCGTTAAGGTTAAGCGTGCAATCCTTAATCACTGAGTTTATTAAAACAGTTTCACCGTTAGCCAATTCAACTGAAAAATCTTCTTTTAAATCGTTGCGCGGTCGCGCAAGCTTCTGCTCAAACGCGCGAGAAATAAAACTTCGATCGGCGCCAGTATCAAAAAGTACAGAAGCATAAAATCCGTTAAGCAAAAATGTACCATTAACTACGTCATTATTCGCTTGCGCTTGGTGCGCTGTTATGTTAAAGGCTCGGCCTCGCGCCACTTGGTTCGAAATTTGGTTCACCGGATTCGCTTGAGTAATCTGGACTTGTAGCCTCGGGCACGCGCTCCGGAAATGACTGGGATCACCGCAGTTATAGCACGACCTGGGTCGTGGATTCTGGTAAGTTGGTTGTGGGTTATGCGGGTAGGCTGGTGGTGTTTGCACAATTGGGTTGGCTGAAGGGACTCTACAGTACTCAGTAGTGTGACCAGCGCGGCCACATCGGTTACATTGTCGACACGGGGTTTGAGGTGGGTGATGAAGTCTACAGGTTGGGCAGAAGGGTTGGTTTCCTGTGTAAGGTTTCTTAGTTGGCGGGGCAGGAAGTGCTGGATTGGTTAAGGCATAGTTATGGACTACAGGAGGTGCTGGGTAGGTTGACAGTGGGTTAGGCGCGTAAACTGGGGGTTGATAAATGGGTTGCTGGACAATGGGAGGGTTGGTAAGCGCATAGGCTCTGCGCTTGCGTTTGGGGTTATTATGGTGTGAGGGTTCTGGTTTGGTTTCTGATGGTTCAGGGACAGTCTTGGTGGGTTTGGTCTTCTCAGCTCCCCGCAGGAACAGGGTTCCTGCTCTGACATGGTTGTCGCTGAGCACAGCGGCCAACTCGATGGCGTCAGAGAGAGTAACTGGGTTTCTGGCCCATACAGAATCTTGAATTTCCATGGGGAGACCCCCAAGGAATTTCTCTATGGCTCGGCGGGAAGGGGTAACAAGGTGAGGGACCAGTAAGCTTAGCTCGTGGAAGCGCGTCGCGTACTCGCGCGCTTCGCCACTGTATTGCTTCAAGTTCCAGAATTCTTCCTCCAGGCGCTTAACTTCGTTGGGAGGGCAGAATTCTCGCGTAAGAATTTCCTTGAATTCCTCCCATGTCATGCTAGAAGCAGCCTCTGCGCCACGCGCATGAGCTACTCCATTCCACCATGTAAGCGCTCTGGATTCCAGGACGCTGGAAGCATATAGGGTTCGTCTGTCTGAGGGGCATTGGGTATGGAGGAAAGTGTTTTCAATCTTTTCGAGCCATTGGAGCATCACGGTGGCTCCTTCAAGACCTGTGAACTTTGGAGGGTTACCCGCGTTAAAGGACTTAATGTTATAACTCGAGGTGTTGGTATTGTTTTGGCTCAAAGCTTGGGCTATTGCGGCGGCCATTTCCTGGGAACGTTGCTGTCTACGCATGCGCGAGGCTTCTCTTCTCTGAAATCGGCGAGATAGCGGAGGCATTCTATAAAAATTTTAATTTTAGTTAATATCTTGGTTTTTATCGCAAAGTTTTAATCTTATAAAGCTTGGTTTCACGGAGTTAGATACTATCAAAAGTTAAAGTAAAATAAATGACTTTAATGCAGGCTTAATAAAGGTAACAAATTCGAATCAGAAATCGACAATTCATGTATCACCATGACTTTCCGAATTCCCAATTTAAAATATACGAGTAAACGAGTATTGGAGATTGACGATTCATGTATCACCATGACTTTCCAATCTTCAATATAAAATATACAAGAAAATGAGTATTGGAGGTTGACAATTCATGTATCACCATGACTTTTCAAGTCCCCAACCTCAGAACATAATCGTAAATGGAAATTGAAAATCAACTATTCATGTATCACCATGACTTTTCGGATTTTCAAATCCAACAAACGAATATGTAAGAAAAATCAATAAAAATCGAAATTCAACAAAAATCGAAATATCGCGGAATAAAACATAAAATCATATACTGCGCAAGCACGAGCATATTCATAAATAACGAGTAATTAACAATAAGCGCGCAAACATGAGATTTCTCTCATGCGCGAGAAGGGACTCTTAGGTATTCTAGGCCGTTACGTCTAACCACCTATCCTAAAGTCAACGAGCTCTGATACCAATCTGTAACACCCCGACCGAAGGCGGATTATACATCGGGGCGCCACATATTGCTTCATTACTCGCGACACTATTGGTGTCAATATTTATTAATACACATTTTATCGCGCACGCGCAGCGGGGACAAAGATAACATGAATCAACATAAATCAATATATTATAAAGCATAATATTCGAACAACAATAACATGTCTTGATACATTTTAATCTAGGTCCAAAATAAAAGAACTTCCTACGTGTCCACAAGCTTCGAAGCAGCTACAGCAAACCTGAACATGTGTTAAAATAAACGTCAAACACTTGCGTGTTGGTGAGAAATCAAGTTTAATACAATACATAGATAACAATAAATCTGCGCGCAACATGTGTATGTCTGGGTTTCAACAAGGGTGTAATCAGATCGGGACCAACTCTAAGAGACAAGACTGCCAGTGCTCACAATTGAGCTCACAAACAAGACTAACTGTGCAAGTGTAACAAAAGAGAAAATCATAAACGATAGTTCTCCCGTGTTCATCTAATGGTACCATGAAAACTGCGGAATAGACCGACAAGACGGTTAATGATCCACACATACAAATAACAGCCAAGTCTACGTCCTCAACACATGGGATACTGCGCGACTAAAGTTCATAAACAAGTTTAAGACTCCAAGTTTGTATGAACACATGAACATCCCAAAACATTAAAAGCAAAAAGGGATTAGGTACGAGATTACTCACTTGATAAACGATGCGGTGCAAGATAAAGCAAGAACCAACTTTAAACAAGCACAAGTTAACCTATAAGTAAAGATTATTGTTTTAACGATCGGTTTTAAGTCTTGATTATAAGTTAGCAAAATTAATAAGTAAATTATATATAATATATTACCGGAAAACAGGGCAGAGGAGAGGAGAAAACGGAGGCAGAGAGGGAGGCGGCAGAGAGAGCAAGGAGGAGGTCAGGAGAGAGTAAGTGTTTTGTGTGTGTAGTGTTAGGAAAAAATAATACTATTATTTATAGAGAAACCCTAGGAGACATAAATCCAGAAAAAAGGGAAAAGATTCCAAGACAAACAGAACAAGACAAAACAAAAGATAACAAAAGATATCAAAAGATATGGCAGCTGCAGGGGGCAAGATAAAGCTGTCAGGGAACAGTAAAAAGGCATGGGCGGTTCAGATAAAGGTACTGGTCAAGCATGGCAAAAGCAGATCTCAAAAGATTATGTCAGTCACTTTTTCTATCAACCAATGGGGTTGGTACGCATGCTGCGCCGAAAGTAACTATTCAGACATTAGATAGGTTAGGTCAACAGCTCAGAAGAAAAGACATTACTAAAGCAAACGGCTAGAATAAACAGAAGACTAGACTAAAGGGTTAAGCGCGAGAAGGCTGAGTGTGCGAGCGCGAAGGCTGGCACAACAAACCTTAGCGTGCTGCGGGAAGAATCACAAATCCTTAGCGCGCTGCGTGAAGAACCTGGAATTCTCAGCGCATCGCGGGAAGAACATACATTCTTAGCGCATTGCGGGAAGAACATGCATTCTTAGCGCGCTGCGAGAAGAGTTCTCTTCACGCATCGCAGGAACAAGATGTCTTCACGCAGGCTTCCATGAAAGGAGTCTGGCGCGTGGAGCTGCAGACAACCTTAGGCGGGAAGGAACAAAGGACAAGCAAAGAGTTAGAAGAAAAAAGAGGGAAACAAGGCGTAAGGGCGGGACGGCGACAAGAGGGAAAAGAAGGCGGAAAGAGAGAAGGAGAGGGACGGGACGGCGGAAAGAAAGAGAGAGAGAGACGGGAAGGTAAATATATATTATTATTATTAAAAGTAAAATATAAGTATAAATAAATATTAAATCATAAAAGAAAGAGTTCGGGTAAGAGAAACGGGTACCTGGGTCGGGTCGGATCGGGCAGATGTTACAGTCTCCCCTACTTTAAGAAATTTCGTCCCGAAATTTATCTCGAAGTAGGTTGCGCAGAGAACAGGTGCGGGTACTTGATCTTCATTTGATCTTCCCTTTCCCATGTAAACTCGGCTCCGCGCTTGGACTCCCAGCGAACTTTCACGATAGGGATACGACTGCGCTTGGTTTGCTTAACCTCGCGATCCATAATCTCAACAGGCTTCTCAACGAAGTGCATAGATTCATCAACTTGAACTTCATCAAGTGGGATGTGAAGGTTCTCGTCAGCTAAACACTTCTTGAGATTGGATACATGGAACGTTGGATGCACATTACTGAGCGCGGGCGGCAGGTCAAGTCTGTAGGCAACTTTTCCCACACGCGCGAGAATCTTGAATGGACCAACATAACGAGGAGCAAGCTTACCTTTCTTCCCAAAGCGGACAACACCTTTCCAAGGCGACACTTTGAGGAGAACAAGATCACCAACTTGAAATTCGAGAGGCTTTCGCCTACGATCTGCGTAACTCTTCTGTCGGCTCCTGGCAGTCAGCAGATGATCACGGATCTTGGCGATTTTATCAGTTGTCTCTTGAACAAGTTCGGGTCCTGTGATTTGAGTTTCACCCACTTCGCTCCAACAAATCGGGGAGCGGCACTTACGACCGTAAAGTGCTTCAAATGGGGCCATACCAATACTGGAATGATAGCTGTTATTATAAGAGAACTCGATCAAAGGCAGGTGCGAATCCCAATTACCTCCAAAATCAAGAACACAAGATCGGAGCATATCCTCAAGAGTTTGAATAGTTCGCTCAGACTGACCGTCAGTCTGAGGATGATATGCCGTACTCATGTCCAAGCGAGTTCCTAGTGCAGATTGGAGAGATTTCCAAAAGCGAGATATAAAACGGCCATCGCGATCGGATATGATGCTCAAAGGAGTACCATGGCGGCAGACAATTTCCTTGACATACAGCTGCGCGAGTTGCTCAACACGGTAGTTTTCACGAATGGGCAGGAAGTGAGCAGACTTAGTCAATCGATCCACTATTACCCAAATGCTATCATGTTTGCTTGCTGTCAAAGGTAACTTGGTAATGAAATCCATCGCTATACCTTCCCATTTCCACGTAGGAATTTCTGGTTGTTCGAGCAAACCAAATGGGCGTTGATGTTCAGCTTTTACCTTAGAACAAGTCAGGCATCTAGCTACGAACACAGCAATATCCTTTTTCATACCGGGCCACCAATAAGTAATGCGCAAATCCTTGTACATCTTATCAGCGCCAGGATGAACGGAATATCGAGATTTATGCGCTTCACTCAGGATATCAGCGCGAAGATTCTCATCAAAGGGAATCCAGATGCGATTGAGATAGCAGAGAATTCCACTCAGATTAGGGACAAAAAGTGCTTCCGCGCCACACGCTAACTCTGCGCGAAGGTTACCGTTGCTGATGGATGCGCGCTGCGCGTCACGAATACGCGATTCAAGGTTGCTCTGAATCGGCGCGAAGTGAAGCTGGGTGCGCGGCAAGATACAGTTAAGCTGACAGGGTTTTCGGCTGAGCGCATCGGCTACCACATTAGCCTTACCAGGATGATACCGGATCTCACAATCGTAATCGCTGATGAGTTCGTTCCATCGGCGTTGCCTCATGTTAAGTTCCTTTTGATCAAAGATATGCTGAAGGCTTTTATGGTCAGTGTAAAGGATACACTTAGTACCATAAAGGTAGTGTCTCCAGATCTTCAAGGCAAAAACAACTGCACCTAGTTCGAGGTCGTGAGTTGTATAACTCTTTTCATGAACCTTGAGTTGCCTTGATGCGTAAGCGATAACCTTGCCTCGTTGCATAAGAACACAACCGAGACCTTGGTTGGATGCATCGCAATACACGACAAAATCATCATTACCCTCAGGTAGCGCAAGAACAGGAGCTTCACACAACAAACGCTTGAGCGTTAGAAAGGCTTCTTCTTGCTTCGAGCCCCAAATATACGGTTTACCTTTGTGCGTTAGAGCTGTTAAAGGCAAAGCGATCTTTGAGAAGTTCGAAATGAAGCGCCGGTAATAACCAGCTAAGCCCAGAAAGGAACGGATCTCAGAAGGAGAGGATGGCGTAATCCAGTTCTTGATTGCTTCAATTTTGGATGGGTCGACATGAATACCCATCTTGTTCACAACATGGCCAAGAAACTGTACTTCATCAGACCAGAATTCACACTTGGAGAGCTTGGCAAAGAGCTGCTCGGCTCTAAGCTTTTGCAACACCAACCGAAGATGTTGCTCGTGCTCGGCCTTGGTCTTAGAATACACCAGAACATCATCGATAAACACAATCACGAATTTATCCAAGAAAGGCCTACACACCCGATTCATTAGATCCATGAAAACGGCGGGTGCATTGGTTAGACCGAAGGACATGACCAAGAATTCAAAATGGCCATAACGAGTTCGAAAAGCAGTCTTCGGAACATCTTCATCGCGGATGCGCAACTGGTGATAGCCAGAGCGGAGATCAATCTTCGAGAAACAAGAGGCACCTTGGAGTTGATCAAAGAGGTCGTCAATACGCGGTAAGGGATACCGGTTCTTAATGGTGAGTTTGTTCAACTCGCGGTAATCAATACACATGCGAAACGATCCATCTTTCTTTTTAACGAACAACACCGGAGCACCCCAGGGCGAAGAGCTAGGGCGAATGAATCCTTTAGCAGTCAACTCTTGAAGTTGGCTGGCCAATTCTTGCATCTCAGCGGGTGCAAGACGGTAAGGAGATTTGGCTACGGGGGAAGCACCAGGGACAAGATTAATACGGAACTCGACTTCACGAGCGGGAGGGATACCAGGAAGATCATCAGGAAAAACTTCAGGGAAATCACGCACAACAGGGATATCGCGAAGCTTCTTTTCTTCAGCAGGTTTAACCACATGGGCTAAGAATGCAACACACTTCTTCCGCATGAGTCTTTGGGCTTCGGCGCAAGACATAAGTTTAAGACCGCGGGAGGGTTTTTCGCCGTAGATGTGAAGATCACCATTTTCTCGAGGAATGCGAATCAACTTCTTGGCGCAAATAACTTCGGCGCGATTCTTCGAGAGCCAGTCCATACCAATGATAACATCAAAGCTTCCAAGAGGCATGGGGATGAGGTCAATCAGAAAATCGTTTTCGTTAAGGTTAAGCGTGCAATCCTTAATCACTGAGTTTATTAAAACAGTTTCACCGTTAGCCAATTCAACTGAAAAATCTTCTTTTAAATCGTTGCGCGGTCGCGCAAGCTTCTGCTCAAACGCGCGAGAAATAAAACTTCGATCGGCGCCAGTATCAAAAAGTACAGAAGCATAAAATCCGTTAAGCAAAAATGTACCATTAACTACGTCATTATTCGCTTGCGCTTGGTGCGCTGTTATGTTAAAGGCTCGGCCTCGCGCCACTTGGTTCGAAATTTGGTTCACCGGATTCGCTTGAGTAATCTGGACTTGTAGCCTCGGGCACGCGCTCCGGAAATGACTGGGATCACCGCAGTTATAGCACGACCTGGGTCGTGGATTCTGGTAAGTTGGTTGTGGGTTATGCGGGTAGGCTGGTGGTGTTTGCACAATTGGGTTGGCTGAAGGGACTCTACAGTACTCAGTAGTGTGACCAGCGCGGCCACATCGGTTACATTGTCGACACGGGGTTTGAGGTGGGTGATGAAGTCTACAGGTTGGGCAGAAGGGTTGGTTTCCTGTGTAAGGTTTCTTAGTTGGCGGGGCAGGAAGTGCTGGATTGGTTAAGGCATAGTTATGGACTACAGGAGGTGCTGGGTAGGTTGACAGTGGGTTAGGCGCGTAAACTGGGGGTTGATAAATGGGTTGCTGGACAATGGGAGGGTTGGTAAGCGCATAGGCTCTGCGCTTGCGTTTGGGGTTATTATGGTGTGAGGGTTCTGGTTTGGTTTCTGATGGTTCAGGGACAGTCTTGGTGGGTTTGGTCTTCTCAGCTCCCCGCAGGAACAGGGTTCCTGCTCTGACATGGTTGTCGCTGAGCACAGCGGCCAACTCGATGGCGTCAGAGAGAGTAACTGGGTTTCTGGCCCATACAGAATCTTGAATTTCCATGGGGAGACCCCCAAGGAATTTCTCTATGGCTCGGCGGGAAGGGGTAACAAGGTGAGGGACCAGTAAGCTTAGCTCGTGGAAGCGCGTCGCGTACTCGCGCGCTTCGCCACTGTATTGCTTCAAGTTCCAGAATTCTTCCTCCAGGCGCTTAACTTCGTTGGGAGGGCAGAATTCTCGCGTAAGAATTTCCTTGAATTCCTCCCATGTCATGCTAGAAGCAGCCTCTGCGCCACGCGCATGAGCTACTCCATTCCACCATGTAAGCGCTCTGGATTCCAGGACGCTGGAAGCATATAGGGTTCGTCTGTCTGAGGGGCATTGGGTATGGAGGAAAGTGTTTTCAATCTTTTCGAGCCATTGGAGCATCACGGTGGCTCCTTCAAGACCTGTGAACTTTGGAGGGTTACCCGCGTTAAAGGACTTAATGTTATAACTCGAGGTGTTGGTATTGTTTTGGCTCAAAGCTTGGGCTATTGCGGCGGCCATTTCCTGGGAACGTTGCTGTCTACGCATGCGCGAGGCTTCTCTTCTCTGAAATCGGCGAGATAGCGGAGGCATTCTATAAAAATTTTAATTTTAGTTAATATCTTGGTTTTTATCGCAAAGTTTTAATCTTATAAAGCTTGGTTTCACGGAGTTAGATACTATCAAAAGTTAAAGTAAAATAAATGACTTTAATGCAGGCTTAATAAAGGTAACAAATTCGAATCAGAAATCGACAATTCATGTATCACCATGACTTTCCGAATTCCCAATTTAAAATATACGAGTAAACGAGTATTGGAGATTGACGATTCATGTATCACCATGACTTTCCAATCTTCAATATAAAATATACAAGAAAATGAGTATTGGAGGTTGACAATTCATGTATCACCATGACTTTTCAAGTCCCCAACCTCAGAACATAATCGTAAATGGAAATTGAAAATCAACTATTCATGTATCACCATGACTTTTCGGATTTTCAAATCCAACAAACGAATATGTAAGAAAAATCAATAAAAATCGAAATTCAACAAAAATCGAAATATCGCGGAATAAAACATAAAATCATATACTGCGCAAGCACGAGCATATTCATAAATAACGAGTAATTAACAATAAGCGCGCAAACATGAGATTTCTCTCATGCGCGAGAAGGGACTCTTAGGTATTCTAGGCCGTTACGTCTAACCACCTATCCTAAAGTCAACGAGCTCTGATACCAATCTGTAACACCCCGACCGAAGGCGGATTATACATCGGGGCGCCACATATTGCTTCATTACTCGCGACACTATTGGTGTCAATATTTATTAATACACATTTTATCGCGCACGCGCAGCGGGGACAAAGATAACATGAATCAACATAAATCAATATATTATAAAGCATAATATTCGAACAACAATAACATGTCTTGATACATTTTAATCTAGGTCCAAAATAAAAGAACTTCCTACGTGTCCACAAGCTTCGAAGCAGCTACAGCAAACCTGAACATGTGTTAAAATAAACGTCAAACACTTGCGTGTTGGTGAGAAATCAAGTTTAATACAATACATAGATAACAATAAATCTGCGCGCAACATGTGTATGTCTGGGTTTCAACAAGGGTGTAATCAGATCGGGACCAACTCTAAGAGACAAGACTGCCAGTGCTCACAATTGAGCTCACAAACAAGACTAACTGTGCAAGTGTAACAAAAGAGAAAATCATAAACGATAGTTCTCCCGTGTTCATCTAATGGTACCATGAAAACTGCGGAATAGACCGACAAGACGGTTAATGATCCACACATACAAATAACAGCCAAGTCTACGTCCTCAACACATGGGATACTGCGCGACTAAAGTTCATAAACAAGTTTAAGACTCCAAGTTTGTATGAACACATGAACATCCCAAAACATTAAAAGCAAAAAGGGATTAGGTACGAGATTACTCACTTGATAAACGATGCGGTGCAAGATAAAGCAAGAACCAACTTTAAACAAGCACAAGTTAACCTATAAGTAAAGATTATTGTTTTAACGATCGGTTTTAAGTCTTGATTATAAGTTAGCAAAATTAATAAGTAAATTATATATAATATATTACCGGAAAACAGGGCAGAGGAGAGGAGAAAACGGAGGCAGAGAGGGAGGCGGCAGAGAGAGCAAGGAGGAGGTCAGGAGAGAGTAAGTGTTTTGTGTGTGTAGTGTTAGGAAAAAATAATACTATTATTTATAGAGAAACCCTAGGAGACATAAATCCAGAAAAAAGGGAAAAGATTCCAAGACAAACAGAACAAGACAAAACAAAAGATAACAAAAGATATCAAAAGATATGGCAGCTGCAGGGGGCAAGATAAAGCTGTCAGGGAACAGTAAAAAGGCATGGGCGGTTCAGATAAAGGTACTGGTCAAGCATGGCAAAAGCAGATCTCAAAAGATTATGTCAGTCACTTTTTCTATCAACCAATGGGGTTGGTACGCATGCTGCGCCGAAAGTAACTATTCAGACATTAGATAGGTTAGGTCAACAGCTCAGAAGAAAAGACATTACTAAAGCAAACGGCTAGAATAAACAGAAGACTAGACTAAAGGGTTAAGCGCGAGAAGGCTGAGTGTGCGAGCGCGAAGGCTGGCACAACAAACCTTAGCGTGCTGCGGGAAGAATCACAAATCCTTAGCGCGCTGCGTGAAGAACCTGGAATTCTCAGCGCATCGCGGGAAGAACATACATTCTTAGCGCATTGCGGGAAGAACATGCATTCTTAGCGCGCTGCGAGAAGAGTTCTCTTCACGCATCGCAGGAACAAGATGTCTTCACGCAGGCTTCCATGAAAGGAGTCTGGCGCGTGGAGCTGCAGACAACCTTAGGCGGGAAGGAACAAAGGACAAGCAAAGAGTTAGAAGAAAAAAGAGGGAAACAAGGCGTAAGGGCGGGACGGCGACAAGAGGGAAAAGAAGGCGGAAAGAGAGAAGGAGAGGGACGGGACGGCGGAAAGAAAGAGAGAGAGAGACGGGAAGGTAAATATATATTATTATTATTAAAAGTAAAATATAAGTATAAATAAATATTAAATCATAAAAGAAAGAGTTCGGGTAAGAGAAACGGGTACCTGGGTCGGGTCGGATCGGGCAGATGTTACATAAGTGTTTGGTGGTTTGGTTGTATTTTCGGCGAACTGTTGATCGGAGAAAAGAAAGGATTGCTTTTGGTGAAAGATTGATTTTGTTTTGGAAACAAATCAAATCCCACTAAAATAGGGAGTTTGCTATACTCAAAATCCAACTGAATCTCTAATTTTCGGCCAAGGAAATCGGTTCTCAGTTAGTTTTGAGGGTTTTCGGCAATTTGTTCAAGTTTTCTTCTGAAATCTGATCGTTTTCGGTTAGATTTAAGGGTTCTCGGCCAAATTCTGTGGTTCTCAGTCAACAATCTCTGTTCTCGGTCACCAACCTTTATTCTCGGTCAACATTCTTTAGTTTTCGGTCAACTCTTTCAATTCTCGGTCGTCTTTGGTTCTCGGTCAACGCATACTGTGAACGTAGTTGGACCTGATCAATTTGATTTGGGCTTTGTGTATTGGACTTTAGAGTTTTCTAGACTTAAGATTTGTTTTGGACTGATTAAAACTAAAATGGATCAATTAACTAATAATAATGGGTCATCCAATGCTTCACTCCATCAAGAACTAGATTCCATAATGGGGACCACCACTCGTGTGCCTCGTCTACTGTCTCATGAGGGGTTTAGCGAGTGGAAATTTGGATTCGAGAAGTATGTCAAGATGAAAGATGCAAAAATCTGGAGAAGCATAGTTAGGGGACCCCAAATCATCACGTATCAACATGAGAACTCAACTAAAGTTGTTGTGAAGCCTATTACTATGTATGATGATGATGATCTTGCTAAAATTGAAGAGGATGAAAAGGCGCTCTCAACCTTAACTATGGCACTCTCACCTGAGATTGCTCTAGGTTTTAGAGAAATTCAATCTGCTAAGGGGTACAACGTTGCTTCCAATAATGCACTCATCTCACAAGACAACTTCTCAATGTTCAAGACTACTTAGGGACAACCGCAATTTCAACCTCAAAGCAACTTCAAAATGTTTAAATCCACTCACAGTCAATCATCTTCCACCTCACCACAACCAGCTCCAGTCTTCTTCACTAAACCTGCTCAATCTCCTGCTGCTAATGTTCAACCTCAATCATCTGGTGTTGCTTCCAGTCAGAACTCCAGTCAGATTCCCTCTACCCCAAAGGAAACTCAAGAGAACATAGCTTTAATGACGGGATTCATGAACTGCTACAATGCATTCCTAGCTGGAGATTTGGTTCAACCTGTTGTTGCTGCTGAGCTTGATCAAATCCATCAAGATGATGTTGAAGAAATGGATATCTCTTGGCAGATTGCCATGGCAGTGTTCCGGGCTAAGAAATTCATGAAGAGAATGGGAAGGAATAATTGGAATATGCCTAATAATCAGAAGGTGGGTTTTAACAAGGACACTTTGAGGTGCTACAACTGTCACGAGCCGGGTCACTTTGCTCGTGAATGTACCAACCCAGCAAAGGAAGGAAACACGGAAAGGGCGCTGGTTCCAGTGGAAAACGTTAGAGAAGAAGTTGGGGGTAGTTCGGGAAATGCTGAAAGGGGTTTTGTTGCTCAACAATTTTCTTGGCTGATCAGATGGCTGCTCTCAACATTAGCAATCAGACTGCTAATTATGCTCATGTTGAAGACACTGAAGAAGAAAATGCTACTGAGGAGCAAATCAAGGAACTTCAATACGCATTCACGGCCTTCACTCCTCCCAGCTCATCTGAGGTAAGTTTTCAACCATGTTCTCAAGAGTGTGTTGATAAAATTAATTTATATAAACTCCACAATGATAACTTGATTAGAGACATAGAAAGAGTGAAATCTGAAAATTTTATACTTAAGAAAAATGAAAAAGCCTTCGTAGATAAAATAGAAGCAAATCAAAAGGATTTTTCTAAGCTTAAATCTGAATTCAGCATAAAGTGTTGTCACCACTTAGATGCCAAGCAGGAAATTGCTGAATTAACCGCTAAACTGGAAGCCTCCAAAATAGGGATTTTGAATTTAAATGCTAAATTTGAAAGAGCTGAACTTGATTTCAAAAAATTCGAGGGTTCCAGTAAAGTAGTTAGTTCAATGATTGATAATCAGTTATAGTGGAAGGAAAACGAAGGTAAGGGCATAGGATATAGTCGGGTACCCCCACCTTACAATGACAACTATGTTCGACTTCCTGTCACCAAAGAACAGGAAGAAAAGGTACAGGGAATGAAGTACAGTAAACAAGATAAGAATGACAAGTCTGATCCTGTGAATACAAATGTATCCACTTCAGGAGTGAATGATTCTAATGTGTTTGCTTCATGTGCAGAGAAAGTAATTGTTGAGGAATGGACTAATGAAGATGATGACTCTTGTATTTTGTTTAATAAAAACATTAATTCTGATGTTTCTTAAAACTGCCTGTTTTGAATTATGTTAGTTCGAATGTTTGTGTGGGCTCTGGTTTTAAGAGCAAAGACAATTGTGTGGTTAATTCTATTAAAACTGTGAAATCTGATGATGTGGTTTTTAATAAGAAAAATAAAAATAAAACATTTGCTAAAAACTACCCATCACCAAGTTCATTAAAGAGGGATGCTCAAATGAACAAAAGGGTGTTGAACCGAACAACAGGTCTAACGGTAAACATCAAGCTAAGCGACCTGACACACACAATAGGTCAAAACAAAAGGTTCACCACAATTATATTTATATAAAACGTCAAACTTGTTATAATTGTGGGATTCCTGGTCATATTGCTAGAAACTGTCCACATCGTCCATATGTTCCTTACTATGGATTTTATTAGAGGAATATGCCTCGTGATATCTATCGACGAAATTTCGGGCATCATAAAGCAAATCCCTCTGACGGTGATTGGAACAAGAACAAATCTGGAAGGTTTCGTCCTCATCAGACCAAGCCTAACATGTTTAGTAGAAGTGATAGAAACCATGATTCGGCTTCAAAAACTAACTCGATTTCTAAATCACGGCCTGTCGGGAGAACAAATTCATCTGTTCCCTCTACACGCAAACCAGAGAATAAACCATCCATTCGTACAAACAAAAGCAAATCTTACAATGGTAAACATAAATGGATGCCTAAGTCTCCGGTAAAGAAGGTTGCTTCTTCCATTTTAGATAATCAAGAAGATATGTCATGGCAGCCTGTAACGAGTGTAGATGAGTCAGGTGTACCCAGTGTTACTATGGACTGGGTGCTAAAGTCTAATTAATCCCGCATTTTGTGCAGGAGCAGCTATGGAGAAATATCATCAGATCTTGGTACACGACATTCAAATTTTTAATGGTGGGTATGTGTTCTTTGTGGGTGGAGAAAAAGGGAAGATCACGCAGAAGGGTACTGTAAGTAACGGGTGTTCTAAAATTCGAAAATGTTAATTTTGTTCCATAGCTGAAGCACAGTGTGTTGAACGTGTCACAAATCTGTGATAAAGGGTTTTCAACTCATTTTACTAAGAAAGAGTGCTTGATTTTGAAACCTGGTATCATTATACCAGAAGACTGGATTCTTGTTCGATCACAAAGAAAAGATAATGCTTACATGATCGACATGAACAAAAATGTTCCTGATGAAATAACCTGTTTGTTTTCAAAGGTGTCTGAACATAATGCCATGCTTTGGCATCATCGTCTTGGTCATGCTAATATGAAAAATCTGAATCGTCTTGCTAAAAATGATTTTCTTAAAATGCTTCGTTTCAAGGATTGAGTCTTCTTGGGTTTAAATTTGTACATTATTTTCTAAATTTGTCCATATTTAGGGGGAGAAAAAAAATGTATGTTTGTTTATATTCACTCTTGCTTAAAATTATACCGACTGCTCAAGTTTGAAGGACATATACTTGTATATGTTTGGTCTGGTAATCTACTCGTCGTGACATTTGAGCCAAAACAAGGTACACCTCAATACGTATTTATCGATTAAGCAAATAAACGCTTGTTGCGTAACAAACGAACGATTAATTGAACGGGTCGGGTTATGACCCAGATATCCCGGGAGGCCATCTATAAGTGTTATACATGTAATATAAGCTAAAATATTAGTAATATGGTCCTAGTTTAATAGCAAACAAGTTAAATGAAAACATGCTCGTTTAACTACCCGCTATAGATTTAAACGCGAACGATAGTTACAAACCAAGCATTGTATCATCCGTTAAGCCGAAAAAGACTTACCAAACACTTATTTGAAATGTTTTAAGCGATCTGTGAAAATATTGTTGATTTTTACAAACATATAGTATGTTTTTATAAATTTACACAAAAATAGCCGAAAAACGCTCGTTTTCGCTCCGTTTGTCGCACCCGATATATTTTTGTCGCCAAAAACCGAACCCGAAATAAATTTGGACTTGGCATTTCACGTTCAGGCACGTAAATCAAGAAAAGTGATCCAAATGGGCCCAAAAAGGGGGCCCAACAAGCCCAGCCCGCCGAATTTGAAAAACAAAACTTTAATATTATTATTAGTTCATTAATATATATATAATAATCTAGATATTTTGTGTCCAAAATTTTCCAGAAAGTTAACTTCTTCCCTGCTGTTCTTACACAAAAAACACCAAACCCTAAGGTAAGTAACTTATTTAAGCAACTTTTACACATGTTTAATCAAGTTTAATATCCTATAAACATGGTTTAATTTCTAAAAATCATTCCTAACCATGTAAAAATCCTAAAAATGGTCCATAAACATGTTTTGATCATACACATGGAAAGGAACCTGTTTTGATAGTTGTTTTGGCCATAAACACGAATTAAAGGGTTGAAACGGCGTTTTTACGGTTCAAAAGTTCGTTTTTGTGCACTAGCCGCAACCCTAAGTTAAAGGGCTGTTCTATTGATGAAACCTTCTTGGTTTGTGATATAGGACCTGTACCTAGCTTATATAGAAGCACAAGAACCCGAAAATTGGATTAAGAGAGCGAAAACGAACCAAAACCGCAAAGGTAATACCGATTTACTCGATTACGGGCTATTTAGGTTAAGGTTGTGATGTGCATATTATTAGGCCTTGAAATTTTTCAGGGACATCAGGGACCATGTCATTGAGTCCCTGTTCAAATTTGGTAATTTTTCGACCATCCGAGAATATTAGGCGAATTTATTACCGAATTGGGACGTTTAATGGGGAAAATAGTTAAAATGCTCCAAAAATTATGAAATTTTTTTGGGAACTCATATTTTATGTATTTTGATCACATATGAATTTTTAGATAATTTGGAGAAGTCTAAAGGTGTTTTGTACATATGCGTTCGTGCGAATTTTATAGCCGAATTTGGGCCGAAAAGAATATTGAACAAGCTTTTTACATTCTAGAATTAATACAGGTTGTTTTGGACATGATTTGAGTATTCAGGAATTTTTGTGGAATTTTTGGAAATTGTTTGGGATAAACGGACGATTTTCAGGCGAAATATAGCTGATAAAATGAATTTTTATAAATTAATAAATCAGTAAATAATTCCAGAAATATTTTTATAAAAATCTACATATTTTAATTGATAAGTGGCTAAATTTTCATAATTTAATGATTAACGGTTAATTAATTATGCTAATTTGAAGATTAAACAAATTCAGTTTTTATAAAAGCCGGCAAGTTCGCGACTAACGAAACTGCAGGAATATCAAAACACCAAGAGTGATCAAAAATCATATTTTTGGATTAATTAAGTAAAAACGAACTTTTCTATGAGAAACCTTGACAATCTGGATAGATTGTGCGCGTTTCTTCTTAAATCAAACTGAATAAACAGAAACGGGCCCCGAGGCTAATCTGGTACCCCAGTATGTGATCGTTCTTTATAACTTAATCATTTTATTAACCAATACATTTACCCAAGCTTATTACCCCACAACTGGTTTCTGAACGCGTAAACAAACAACTTGGCCCAGCTGGGAAAACGGGAATCTGAGCCAAGTTCGGTTTTAAGTATTAGACATTGAACAACATCACAACCTAAGCCTATTGTCACTTTCTGGGCATTCCAGTTATACCCAGATTAGTTATACAGCCCAGTTTAGTACTGAGATTATTATAATATAGACTATAGGGACTAAGTGATAGCAAGGGAAACGAATCCCGTGCTGATCTCGCACCGAGTGCCTACAAAACCGTGAGTTTCATGACCCCTCTTTTCAAACTGTTTACAAACTTTTGGGGTGAAAAGCATGTTCATATGCATTATCTATCTGAAAACGGTTTAGAACGAAAAATACCTGAACCTTCATATATGAAAAATTCCTACAAACATAATGATAAACTACGTGCTGAGGAAAGGTGATTATTATCGTGATTGATATATTAAATGGAAACACTACGAATGCCAAAACATAATGAAATCATACGTGACAACCTGTTTATACAAATACGCTATATAATGCTAAACACAACAGGTTGAGGAAATAACGTGGTCAGTAATGGCCATTGGTGAATAACGTGGTCTGTAATGACAATGGGGCTATTGTGGGCGGAAGGGGGGGCCACAATAGTACTAAACTAAAGTTGAGTATGGCCTATGAGCCAAGTTCTGCTGCAACTTACTAAACTAAAGTTGAGTATGGCCTATGAGCCAAGTTCTGCTGCAACTTATAAACTAAGTTGAGTATGGCCTATGAGCCAAGTTCTGCAGCAACTTATTAAACGAACTAACTTGATTATGACATGAATGTTAAGAAAATAATGTGATTATGCGTATTGTGGGCGGATGGGGAGCCACAGTATTTGGTGATACGTGATAAATACTATATGTGTATATGTGTCTATATACATGCTATGTGATTAGCCGTAGGAAATACTATGTGTAGAATATACTAATTATTTGCGTGTACACTATATAATGTTTGAGTTTACGTGGAATCATTGTGGGTGGAAGGGGGACCACAGTGGTTGATGTTAACGCGGAACCGTTGTGGGCGGAAGGAGGGCCACAGTGGTTGAGTTTATGTGGAACCGTTGTGGGAGGAAGGGGGTCCACAGTGGTTGGTTAAACACGGAAATTGGAAACAGGTAGTACGAACAAACAATCACGATTTTACCGAAATTTCGAATTCATATTATAAACTTACATATGTGCATATGCACACACAAGGATATGGCTGTACATATTTATACAAATGTAAATACATATTTTTACATACGCGCGTACATACAAACTATGACTGTGTGGTACGCAGAACTGATTTCGTTAAACTTATGAAACTCACCAACTATTCGTAGTTGACCTGTTTTAACATGCTTTTCAGGTAATCAGATATGAGAAGTAATTTCCTGTGCGTTACGTGTCCGACTGATGATTGATGTCGTGGGCATTTGAGTTAGAAGTAAAGTAATTGAAGAACCGGTTTGATTGTATCACCTAGTTTGTAAAAGAGATTAGAACGATGTAATATATTGTAAATTAGTTAGTAATGTTACTTTATGAACAATGTATTTGATACCAGTTGTATCTGTTGCATTTCCTTTTTACGCTTCCGCAAATCGCTTAACGGGGTGTGACACTCGTAGATTCACAGGATAGCCATTTATCTAAAGACTGAAAGCATTCGCGGCGATTGTGATGTGTTTTATGTTTTGAATTCTTTCACATAAAATTATGTCGGTAACTCAAAGTTGGAGGGACATGTATTCTCATATGTGCTTGGTCCTGTTAACCACTTGTGGTCATACGGGATAGCCATTTACCTGAAAGCTAAAGAGTGACTGGGGTGACTGAGTTCTTAACATGTGTGTCTTCTGGGAAATGATATGATTATTCAGTCAATAGCTTGATGAAGCTTAAAATTATTTTCAAATGAAAATTGATCCAACCTTTGGAAAATGATAGATAAATTGTTTTTGTGTGTCTAGCGGGTGAAGTTATTAAGCTTAAAAGGCCCTAGAACAGTCACCGATGTATGGTAGCTTTCCATGATGCGTAAAAGTTGAAGTGATATAAACTAAAATGCTAAACTTACTGTGGAGAGTCATTTTGAAGAAATGTGCATGCTTTCATATACATCTCTCCAAAGGATAGGCAGAAAAGCAATTACCCGGTCATACACGAGCCCGTTAGTGTCTTGAGCACCAAAAATATTGTATTGCTTTGCTTAGTATTCAATATATATATATATATATATATATATATATATATATATATATATATATATATATATATATATATATATATATATTTAATGTGTTATTATCTGTATATATATTTCTTAAACATATTAGTTTTTTTAAAAGGCTTAAAGGGTCATACTAGAACTACAAGGGTGGGGCACTCAAGTAAGTCCTAAACACTCTAAATGAAAGGCCTGTAAGTCCAGACGGCTTGTAAGTCCAACGTTCAACCTTAAAGCCTAAAATTTTTTTGTTGTCCATAAACTTTTGATCAAGCACTAGGGGGCTGGAGTCAAATTGGGGTGATCTGGGGAAAGCCAAATACGCTTTGAGAAGAGATAGGAGGCATCACAGGTCCATGAGTGATGTCTATCTAAGCTTTATGCTGAACTGAATCTAATTCATATCACTGATGCAATGAAAATCATGCTAAGTTCAGTATACCTGCTATCAACCTGTCTCTTTGTGTCATAATAATGTTGAACATGAATCCTAGTGACAGCACCTTAAACAATATGATTCCATGTTCAGATTTTTTTCTCAAAAAGTGGCGTTTTTGCAAAACTGAAATTTGATCCCAAACCTTATTATTATTTTCCTTAAACCTTATTTTCATCTTGAAACTACTCTCCTCGAAACATGCGTTCAAATTGGGTTTGTAACTGGTTATCTCATAACTCAGTTTTTGGGCCAAAGTTTGTAATCAGGACTCGATTGACTGGACCCATCTGGGTTCTCGGCCCATTAAATTGGAAATATAAGAGGGTTTTGGATTTCATTATTGCTATTATTTCAAATTCATATTCACCTTTTCTCTCGGGTCGAAAACCCTAATATTTTGGCATCCTAATCAAGACTGATCGTGTTTTAGTTTCTTTGTGTTCGATTACAGGTAAGAGATCTATGGAGGATGTAGCATGATACCACTGTGATAATCCTAGTAGGCTTGTTTGAGATGAGATGTCAATGATTGTCCGGACCTTTGTTTATTGCTGAACTCGTATCGTGTTGATTGTTAGATTTGATTGAGACCGTTGTGGTGATCTTAAGAGTTTATTGCAGGTTCCATGGTAGACTGGAGTTATCGGTTGTTTGAAGGAGATAACATGGATTTCTAGGCTGAATTCAAGGGGTCTTCTGTCTCTATGGTGTATTGACCGAAAACCCTTGGTCAAACCAAGAGTTCTCGGTTGACTTTTGTTGATCGAAATCTCACTCCTTTGACCGAAAACTCTTGTTCTCGGTTGATTTGGACAAAGAACATCTTACCTTGACTGAGATCTCAAATATTTGACCGAAATCCACCTGTGTGGACAGAAAACACATTCCTGGACCGAAATCCATTATAATATTGTTATTATTTTTCACTTTTGGTCCGTCTAATATGTTTTTATCACAATTGGTCCTAAATGTTTAAGATATTAATGATTGTGCCCCTGAACTTATGATTGTCACTCAAGTTACATAAACATTTACTAACTTGACTCGTTTGTTGCAGTAATGTCTCCTCGAAAGTTCGTTGATACTCACAATATAGCTGGATATTTGTTTGATCCTCCTCCAGCACACAAGGAGTTCAAGTCCATGATCGTTGGCCTCAATACTTGCAGGATTTCTCACGCCTTACGAGAAAATCCTGTCATTTGCAAGAAAATGATCACGAACTTCTGGAACAATGCTTCAATCAACCAGCGAGGACCAGGTGGAGTTGTGTGTATTGACTCCAAAGTGCAAAAGAAGCCAGTCGTCATCACAGAGGACATTATACATGAAGTGCTTTTGTTTGGGGATCAACCTGATTACCCAACAGAGTACTCGACTACAACTGTTTCTGAGGTCCTTACAAGAATGGGCTACGAGGGATCCTACCCTCCTACAATCAAGAAGTTACTCCACCCGTACTGGAGATTTCTGATACACACATTCTTTATGTGTGTGTCGGGACGAAAAGGGGGTTCCGATGAGATTAGCCATACGCATATGTCGGCCACTGTTGCTCTAATCATGGATTGGAATTACAACTATTCCAAGTTCATTTTCGATGAGATGTTGAGCAATCTGAAGGGAAAGAAGAAAGAGATGTTTCTTATGTATCCTCGGTTTCTACAGATGATCTTTGATTCACATTACACTGACCTTGTCAGATCTGTTGAGACACTGGATATTAAGTCAATGGGACCCAATACCTTTGGGTTGATGAAGCAATCAAGAAAAGGGGCAAAGGTCGTCTATCAAGGCCTTCATGAGCTAGTTAAGTTCGGCCGTTTTGCTGAAACAGAGACTGTACCGGTGATAGCTCAGGTTGCTGAAGAGCATGTGGCGCCAGTTCAGAGGCGTACTGCTGCTTTTGAGATTGTTTCTGATGATGAAGATGAGGCGACTCCTGTACAACAGTCGGAGTCCGAACACCATGAAACGGAGACTGCTCCGTCTGCTGAACAGTTACTAGATTTTGAGAAGTTTAAAGATTTACTTTAGTCAACTACTTTGAAGCCTCCTCAAACAGATACTGAAAATCAAGATGAAGATGTATCAGAAAAATCAGACGCTGATCTAGTTCCTCGAAAAATAAGAAAGAACGATCAAAGATCAGGCGTTCTGATTAATGAACCTGCAACACCAACAACAAGCCAACAACAAGAGTCAGCAGTTCCTGAAACTCAAGTTGATTCAAGTCCATCAACTGCTGAGCCTCAAACCCAGGAACAGATATTTGATGATATAGTTCAAGTGTTTGACTTGAGGCCGATATTCCACATACTGATATTCCATCTGGATCATCTGACCCCACCAATCAGGGTCAGTCAAGCTCCATTTCCTCCAAGAAGGTTGCCCATATTCTTGTTATGTAGGAACAATTTTTTCAGAATAAGGGAAAGGGGGTCGTACTGGAAGCTGAACCAGCAGACGTCCAAGCTTTGCAACGTCGAGTCTTTGAGCTCGAACAAGACTCAGTTGTTAAAGACGTACGTATTCAAGAACTTGAGGCTAGTAACACTGATAAAGATTCCAAGATTAAAGATCTTCAGTCTGGTATGGGAGAATTAACTACTACATATCTAGACCTCCAACAAAAACTTGTTCAGAAATTTGGAGATGAATTCAAAAGCGGTGCTGATGTAACTTCAAAGACTCCAAATGTATATCAAGGTGGCAGTTCTGGTGGTCGTCCTGTTGAAAACATAGATGAATCCGAGACATTGAAACAATACATGTCTGCACCTCCAATGACAGATGAGAAGTCGGATCGACTTCAAAAGAAGATTATGATTATGAAGAATTCAAATCAGAATGTTGAATCATCCGATCATCCTGATAGATTTTTTGTTACTTTTGAAAAGGGGTTTTCAGATAAATATGGTGATCGTTCTGGGGTAATGTCTTGGGGATTTGATGCTGAAAGAAATATGTGGTGGGTTAAACGAAAGTCTGGGAACACCGAGTACTACAAGAAGATGAAAGATTTTGGATCTTGGACAAAGTTGGATCTCAGTGACCTCATCAAAGCACCATTCCACAATCCAACTAATGATAAAAGAGGAATTGATTTCTGGAACTTCCTCAGGAACCAAGTGGATAGAAGCTTTCCGAAGATGACAACTGCCAAATCATTCTTGAAGAAAGCTAAAGGTGGAAAGGATCCAAAGACAAGAAAAACCATGGTAAACGTGATGTGGCCTGCAACAAAGAAGGCTACTCATATTCCTGTACCTGATGCAATACCTGATGGAACTTTAGAGAATATGAGATTCTGGATGTTTGACAGTATGACTGCTACTGTCGTCATACGTTTATAGAAGGGTAAGGGGCAATACAGATTTGTTGATCCAAAGGATTTGCTCAAGCTTGGAGAACGTGATATCAAGACCCTCAGCAGATTTCAAATCATTGCTGATCCAATTTTTGAAACGACTGCAAAGAAATACACCAGAATGGCAGCTTCCATTATCAAAACTGGTTATTGGGCAGGTGGTCTAAAGGATGCCGATGTTGATATTATGGAGTACGACTAAAGGACAAAACTACAAACCAAGGAGGAGATTGTTGGGTCTATATTGTGTGGGTTGTACTTAGTTATATTATTGTATGTCGTGTTAGTGTGCTTGTGGATGTAAACCGAGATCACCTAATAAGATCTCGGTGGGTTTGGGCTTTATTGGTCTAGTTGTTTTGTTACCCTATATATAGATCATATTGTATAGGGTTTTGGGGTTGGCGTTTGATAGAGAGAGATTAGTCGTTCACTGTGTTGTTGGTAGAACGAGTATTGTAAGCAAGTGCTTAAGCACCCGACGTTTTTAATAACGTGTGTCTTGAAGCATTCCATCGTGTGTTTTACGTGTTCTTGCTTATTGTTTTGAATCATCTTGTGTTAAGATTTCGCACTAACATCAAGATACTTGATATCATATTGTAGTGATCCAGATTCGGGACTTACAAAAACTTAGCTCAAAACGATGCTTCAAATGGCTTGATTAGTGCTTCAAATCGGGTGTTTGAACTTCAAATTAACAAATATTAAGTTGTTTGGAGTATCGTTTCGAGCTAAGTTTTACATCAATAAACTCATATCGTTCTTCCGATCAAAAGCCCTAAAAAATCAGTTTGAAATTCGAAATAAACTTAACGCCGTTAGGTTTTTTTTTTAACGGGGGACCATTGAGAGCTAACTTTTTTAAATTTGGGACCACTGGTGGTAATAAACAAAGTTGGGATTATTATTGGCTAATAACAGAAAGTTGGGATTATTAAAATCCAATTTTCCTATAAAATATTACTTATGTAGATTGATATTGTAGTTGATATTATTTTCTACATTCTCATTTTTGATAGATTGGTTTTATTTCCTACGTTCTCATGTATAAAACATTATTTTGTACATGAACCATCCCATATATATATATATATATATATATATATATATATATATATATATATATATATATTCCATATTTCCGGAATCAATTAAATCGAGTTAATATAAAATTGTTATCGGAGACGCCAATTGTGGTCCGATGAGGAGGTGCGACAGTGACTTAGGCACATTAACAGATAAACGGCGGCGGCTGCGGCTGCGGTTGTCTCTGACGACAATAGAAAGCGGTGGCGGCCCTTGTCTCTGGTAAGCAGTATTAACGGCGGTTGCAGGTATTGAGACGACAAAAGATCCTTGGCGGCTGAGGGGGGTGGCGTGGGAGAAAGAGAGGTTTAGGGTTTCGTTGAATAGATTTTTCGTTGTATTTAAACTAGACTTGAACGTTGTGGCTTATCTAGGGGGTGCTTGGGTGGGCTTTTAAAATTGATTTTTTGCTTATTAGCTTTTTGAAAGGAAAAAGCAACTTTTGAAAAGCTACAATTTAAAGCTTTTGGGAAGCTTTGCCAAACACATTTTGCTTTTCAATGAGCAAACAAGCAAATAAGCAAGTTTTAAAAGCTCACCAAACCCCCCCCCCCTCCCCCATTTATGGAACCTACCAACTTATCGTCGGAAATTCGTAGACCAGAGATCCTTCAAATCAAGTTTTAATGAATGCCAACAATGGTCCCCAATCTTTATCTCAATTTATTCGATAATTACAATACAAACCTTTTAGTTTATTAACTAATTAAACCAACACTAGACTTATAATCTACATATTCTAATAAAAGAAAATAATTGTGACACATGTCATCACCATGTTTCATCTAATAATTTTTTTCCCACCAAAACTCCTTCACTTTTGTATCTTATAAATTAAGATATTTTATTATAATTAGTATATATTTTTTATATATACGTTAGATAAATCTTACATTTAAGTTAAAAATTCAGTTATAAAAGTCAACCTAAGTTTTCATATTATCTCCAGATTTAAGTTGTTTTTATTTTATATAAAATCAAATTTATTTAACTAATATAATTTATTACAATAAACAAAAAGATTAGTTTGTTAATAACATATACAATAATCATATTAAAATAGTAAAAAAAAATGAAAACATTATATTAAAAAATATTTGATTTAAATAGTTTTATTTTGGGTTCTCATAGTGTTTCTTAGAGTTTAACAATATTTGTTTGATTTTATTTTCATTACTTTGATTTTGAATATGTTTTGAAAAGTTTGCTTATTATTTGATTCATATGATTATTAGTTTTTTTTTTTTGTATTTCGTTGAATTAATTCGTACTTAATTCTCATCTTGAATGTGTTTTTATCTTAATTGAATGGTTTTATTGTTGTTTTCATGTTGTGAAGTTGGGTAAAATAAGCTAAGCTACATAGTTAACTAAAAGGAAACAAGTCAAAAATAATCTAAATATGTATTTAAGTGTACGAGTACCTTTTAATATTTTCTATTAAAAAAAATATTACTTTGTAGTGTTACAGGTTGTATATTTAGCACATTATTTGCGGACATTATGTTATTTTTTAAAATTTATTTGGTAGGTTCCACTAATTTTGATTTCAATAACATAGTTGGTATTTAGTTTTAAAATTTCAGTAATAAGAATAAGAAATATATATGTAACATATTTATTTTTAACATACATTATATACTTATTGATTAACTTTATTTGTAAATTTATTATTTAGGTCATCCCGTGTAATACACGGGGTCTAAAACTAGTTGTTTAAATAAAAATGTTTGATTTACGAGCTATTAACTATTCTACTTTTACAACATTTAAAATTTAATTATGCTCGGCCAGTCAAAATCATTATTAATTTGAGGTTTACTATTTATGAACTCGTTAGTATACGGTATGGTGATTTGGTATTTATATTTTTGGTCTTGGATTTTCGGATACTACATCGGGTATGTCCGGTACAGATCATGTCCAGTTCCGGGTACGTGTTTTGGTATTAAAATACATACCTTATCTATACCCTACGAGTAGGGTCGGTCCAGGTTCTAGTGCTTAAAAACCGAGTATATTAAAAACCCTATTCCAGGTATTTTGACCAGGTTCAGAATTTTTTGCACCTCTGGCTATTAATCTACATCTACATATATTTATATAGAAAACTGTATTTGATGTCGATTATATATCTTAAAGACTGTAACTGCCATCTACTTGATTGGCCTAATTAATTGCCTTTTCCGTTTCTCTTTAAAGTATCTTACTCGATCTACCGAATATCCCTCCCCCGATAGTTGTCCAATCGAAATAAGAAAACGTATTTTTTTATGAACAAAATCGAGTGAAAATTAAAATGTAGATATATCATTATTAAGTGAATGAAAATTTCCTCAAGAAAACGAAAACATAAGTTGTTAGATAATAAAAATTCTTCTTTTTTTCTTCTGTCAAACCTGGTTAAATGCAATGATCCTTAGCTTAAGTCATTAAGATGATACACACAAAGATTTCAACTTAAAAATGGAAAGGTATTTGGTTCAAATCTCACTCATATAAAAAATATAAGATTCAAAGTTGGGTTAAAGAGTGTTCTCATCTAGGGTCGGCCCAAAGGGGGTCAGGGAGGTCGGCGAACCCAGGCTCATTATTTCAAGAGGTTCATAATTGTTAATATATATATATATATATATATATATATATATATATACTATTTTAAGAGGATCAAGAGAAAACTCACATTTAGAGAGAACTTAAAAACTCATAAAAAATTATTTTTAATTAAAAATAAAAAAATTATTTTCAAAATTCTGTTTTAGCCATTATTCTTATATTTTCTTATATTTCACTCGAAAAATATAAAAAAATAAAAAAAATTAAAAAAAAAACGCTGTAATGCACATACGTATTACTGTGCGATACAGTTGTATTACACATGTGTATTACAATGTATTTTTGAGTTTAATAGTGTTTTATTGCATATATTCAATATTTGTGTATTGTATATGTGTAGTAATGTTGTATTATATGGAAAAAAATAATAATAAAATAAAAGTCGATGTGGTGCACATATGCGTTAATGTTGTATTACACATACGTACTAATGTGTAATCGATGCGCGTATTAGTCTTATATTGCATATATACAATAGTGTATATCAAATATGTGCAATAGTGTTATATACTATGCAATAAAAACACTATTGAATACATGCAATGCACACCATTACACATGCGCACTACACCGACAAGGTTACCGATAAGTTTTTTTTTTTTGGAACCAATAACAACATATAAAAATAATGGAAAAAAAAACTTCAAAAAAAAATTTTAAAAAGAGTTAAAAATAGTTTTTTAGAAGTTTTTAGGAGTTTTTAAGTTTTCTCTTTAAAAGGAGTTTTCACTAGAACTCACCCCTATATATATATATATATATATATATAAAAGGGTTAAAATAAAAATGCATAGTTTTGTAAGAAGAGTAAGAATGACATAAAATTTAGAGTTAGCAAACTATATAAGCCTATTTAAGAAACTATGTAGCCTAAATCCTAGTTTCTAAACCCCTAGATCCTAAATCCAAGGGCCTATATCTATTCTTACTCTTCCTACAAAACTATCTCTTTTTACTATAAACCACCCATATATATATATAGGGGAAATATAGAATGAAAACCCACTTGAGTTGTGAAAACCCTATGTAACATCGTTTTTTTTTTTTTTTTGCACATGTGTTATATGTTGTTACATTTAATACAAAACTTCGAAAAATAAAAAAAATTTGTTTTGCTATTTTTTTTACATTTTTTTGCTAATTTTTATATATCTTTTTAGGAGAGAGAAAAAATTATATTTATGTTTACATTTTTTATTAATTTTAATTGTGAAACACAAGATTCAAACTTTAATTACAAACATGTGGTTGAGAATGTGTTTCTAGAGTTTTCACAACTCAAATGGGTTTTCATTCGATACTTTCCATATATATATATAAAATGGTTAAAATAAAAATACATAGTTTTGTAGGAAGAGTAGAAAGGACATAAAATTTAGAGTTAGGAAACTATGTGAGCCTATTTAGGGAACTATTTGGTATTTTTGAAACTACTAATCTTAACCACTACATCCTAGATCCAATGGCCTAGTTCTATTCTTACTCTTCCTAGAAACTATCTCTTTTTACTATAACTCACCCACATATATATATATATATATAGGGTAAGGATCCTAAGAGAACCATTGGCAAATTGAGAACTTTGAGAACCATTTTGGACCACAAAAAAAAGCCTCTAAAAAAATTATAAAACAAAAAAAAAACGAAAATTTTAAAAATATAAAAAAACCAAAATTCTTATATTTCATTGCGGTTTCATTAAAAAAAACCAATTTTTTTTTTCTTTTAATTCGTGTTATACCTATACACATATGTATACTTTCATTTAATCTCTAGTTACGTAATGTACACATATGTACATTATCATTTATCTTAAATTATGTACACATATGTACATTATCATTTACCTTAAATTATACATATGTGTATAGGAAAAAACATGTGTGAACATATTATACATATATGTATAATAAAAAAAACTGATTTTTTTTTCTTTTTAATTCGTATTATACCTATACATATATGTATACTTTTATTTAATCTCTAGTTACGTAATGTACACATATGTACATTATCATTTACCTTAAATTATACATATGTGTATAGGAAAAAAAATATGTGTGTACATATACGTATAATTTATCTAAATCGAGAATTTTTTTTTTACGTTTTTTTTAGAAACCGGAATAATAAATAAGAACTTTGGTTTTTTACTTTTTTTATTTTTGTGTTTTTTTTTGTTTTATGATTTTTTTATTTTTGGGTTTTTTGTGGTCCAAAATGGTTCTCAAAGTTCTCAATTCCTAAAAAGTTCTTACATGATCCTGATCCTATATATATGGAGAGGATCAAGAGAAAACTTATTCTTAGAGAGAAAAGTTAAAAACTCCTAAAGAATTATTTTTAATTATATTAAAAAAAATTTCAAATTTTCGTTTTTGACATTATTCTTATATTTTGTTACTTTTCACTAGAAAAAATCAAAAAACCGTTGTAAGCATATACGTATTACTATGCGATAATGTTGTATTACACATGCATATTATTATGTATTTTTATGTTCAATAGTGTTTAATTGTATATATTCATTTTTGTGTATTTCATATGTGCAGTAATGTTGTATTATATGTAAAATAAATAAATAAATAAATAAATAAATAAATAAATCGATGTAGTGTGTATGTGCGTTAATATTGTATTACACATACGTACTAATGTATATTCGATGTGTGTATTACACATGTGCGTCATTATTTGCAATAGTGTTGTATTCTATACAATACAACACTTTTGCATATATGCAATGCATACTATTACACATGTGCACTACACTGACAATGTTTTTTTTCTTTTTTCTTTTTTTTTTGGAACAATATCAACATATAAGAATAATCGGGAAAAAAAACAACAAAATTTTTTTTTAGAAGTTAAAAATAATTCTTTATGAGTTTTTAATTTTTCTTTTTAAAAAGTGTTTTCATTTGATCCCACCAATATATATATATATATAGGAGATAGATCAAATACGAATAAAAAACCGTACTAAACGTACGAATCAAAGAATTGATCGGTTGCAATTTTGTAATTAAAAGAATCTTTCATCATTCACCTACAACACTCGCTCCCACATCTATTCTGTAATTTCTTTACAGATCAGCCTCTCCTTCCCTAATTGCTCATGTCTTCATCGTATCATTCACCCACAACTCGTTATTTGATGAAATCGATTGAGTTATATGATTCAATTAAAATAGAATTCAATCTTCAAAAAACAAAGCATCACTTTTTTTAAGGGGTTTAGGTGAAATCAACCAAATTAATCAATTGAAATAACATATGAAGATGAGTCAACAGGAATTAAGAGTGTGTGAAATTAATTGAACAAGATTTGTACAAACTCAGATCAATCAGAATTAGGAATTAATTAATTTTGATGGTTGAAGAGACGATACGTAAATACTTTGAATATGTAGTTTCAAGTAGAATAATTTTCAATTTCAAGTAGAGTATTTAAAATTTCACTTAGAGTAATTTTCAATTTTAAATAGTGTAATTTTCAATTTAAAGTAGTTTTGTTTTCAATTTTAAGTAGAGTAATTTGTATTACAAGTAGAGTAATAAACTTATATAAGTAGAGTAATTAATGTAACCATACATTCAGACTCTATTTTGTTTAACAAGAACAATTCTTACCCTTGTTGCTATTCTTGAATCTATATTACTTTAGATTTGTTTATTAAGGTTTACAAATGAGATAGCCTTCACTTCAATTTGATAATGATGTCATCAGCAATATCAATCAAATTTTTGTAGTTACTGGGTAATATTTGAACCAACAATTTTTACAAATTCGCCGATTTAAAGCTTTTTAAAACAGATTGAACAATACAACCTTCGATTTGCCAATCAACTTTGTAGTTACTGGTTAATATTTGAACCAACATGATTTTGAAGCAGATTATTTGAGGAAGAAGAAGTAGATACAATAATTACTCTACTAACAAAACAATTACCCTAGTTGAAACAAGTAGTGCAATTTAATTACACTACATAGTTTACAAATAGAGTAATAAAATTACTCTATTTGTAAACTATATAGTATTACTCTATTTGTAAACTATATAGTGTACACTACGTGTTTATTGAGTTGTCGGGTAATTACACTATAAACATGATTTTCACTTATTTACAAAAATGCCACCGCCTCCATTTTGTTTTAGTTCGCACGTTTAGTACAAATATTTAATTTGTATATATATAGGGGAGGGATAGCATACAAACTAAATTTTGGTGCAAAACATGCGCAATGAAGAAAAGCAGAAAAAAGAGCGGTGGCAAAATTGTAATTTAATTGACCCTCATATCTAACAAAAAACAAAGAAACAAACAAAAACAACTGATGTGAATCTCAGATATGTGAACGAATTCTTTGAAAATCCAAAACTAAACAAGAAATCACAACAGGCAACATAACGTGATCAACTGTATATTGTTTAATTGAAATAACTAGGGTATATTGACGATTTTGCATTTGGGTTTTGTTTCCTGTAGTATCCTCTATGACTACTAGTGTAATTATTTTCTAAAAGTAGAGTAATTTTGATTTAAATCATATTGATATTTTAGTAGAGTAATTATCAAGTATGACTAGAGTAATATGAATTACGTTAATTAATTTGGTTATATGCTTGGGTTGGAGTAGTATATGGCTATATAATTATGTTAGATGTATAATTAATTTATTATAGTTATGTACTCTACTCTAGTGTCAATATATGTTTAAGCTGGACCAAAATCTATTTACATAAGTAATAACTCTACTTGTAAACACAATTACTCTATTTGATAGAAAACAAAAACTGAATGAAACCATTGAACGATGATGTGATTTCAATCAATACAAAAGCACAAGTAACTGTTACACACAAAAAAACAATTACTCTAGCCATGCATATAATTACACTACTTATACAGTTTATAATAATAGTTGTTTTATTCATTGACTAATCATCTCGTGTAACTAGAGTAATTATACTATATTAATAGAGTAAATATCTTTCGTTATCATGATTGTTTTATTAAAAGTCAATTGTTTCAATAATTACTCTAATTGTACACGATAATTACTCTACTGGTAAAACAACGATGATAACAAAAATAATTATTATATTTATTCATGATAATTACTCTGGTTACACAAGATAATTACTCCATATATAAAACAACTTTGTAGGTAGAATAATTTTGTATAGCGTAATTATTCTTATAACAAGAGTAATTTTTTTTTATAAATAGTGTAACTATATTACAACTACAGTTCTTCTTCTTCTTCTTCTTCTTCAAAATCATGTTGAATCAAGCTTTTTACACGTTTGATTGATTTTGAATTAAGCTTTGTACACGCTTAATCAACTGTGACCTTCAATTGAATCAAATTCTTTGATCGCAAAAGCTTCAATTACTCAAATTTTGAAAAGCTCTGTAAATCACAATTGAATCAAGCTCTAAACATGTTTAATTGATTTTGAATCAAGATATGATAGGTTTAATAATCAATTTTGTATCAAGCTTTGTATATGTTTCAATTTTGAATCAAGCTGGGTATAGGTTGAATCGAATGCCATCTTTAATTGAATCAAGCTCTGTAATGGCAAAACTTCAATTATTCAGAATTTGCATATTTATGCGAAGAATTGTTTGTGGTTGATTAATTACGAAATTGCCACCGTCTATTTACTTCATTCGCACGTTTAGTATGAACTTTTTATTTGTATTTGATCCATCTCCTATATATATATATATATATATATATATATATATATATATTGTTTTAAAACACAGTCAACAAAATAATTCTTTGGTGCAATGAAAAGAATAGTAGTCTATAGAATTAAAGGTCATGGTTTTAATTCCATCAGTAGTGTTTTAATTTTATAGAAAAACTTTTCTTTGGGTTTTATGTGAACTACTTTACTAACTTATTATTATTATTATTATTAGGGATATTGGTTTTTAATACTCCTAACTTTCACTCGTTAAGGATCACATATAATTAGTATTTTTAAGAATTACGTCTTAACTTAAATAATAACTTTGAATCAGAGCACGCATAAAGTAACCGTATACATTTTAGCACATTTCTATTGTATGTGGTGCATATGAAATGGGATTGATAATATGGGCGTCCCCATAAGGGTTTTTTTTGTTTGATAGTGTTGTTTTTTCAATAAATATATATATATATATATATGTATTAAAAACTAGTATATGTATTGAGTCTACTCAGCTAGATTACTTGAGTCCGGCCCATTCAAATTATTTGACTTAGGCCCATCCTTGAAAGGCTAAGAAATAAAACCCCGTAAGACTAAGACCAAGCCCAAATAATAAAAAAACGAAAACCAAACATTAAGCCCAAAATCCAACCTAACATCTAATTCTAATGTGTTATGTGCATATTCGAACACAACGGAGTTTCCATTGGGCGCAGTCTTGTATAAATTCATGAAATCGATTGTGTGTGAGGTTCGACACTAAACAAAAGCAAGTAGTTGAAATCGTTTGGGTGTGAAATCGATTAATCGAGGGCGCTGACGCTGAGGCCTGAGGTTAAGGACTGACTCATGTGGGTGTGAAATCAATTAACCGAAACAGTCAACAAGAGCAAGTAGAGACCAGGCTTGGCAATTCGCATTTCACCATTATGTAATTTTTTTTCAATTTGGTAGGTTAAGGTTTAGAATTATTGGAAGTTTTGATTATGTGAATTCAGTATTTGAGTTGTGATTCTTTTAAGGTAGTCATCTTTCCCCTTACGTCTTGTTTTGGTTTGTTTAAAAAATTGATTTTTATGTGCATGAACAAAAGGTTGAATTATTGAATTTAGAGTTGAATGATTGAATTGGTGTTTTAGTTGAATGTTCGAATATAGATGTTTGACCCGACTAGAACCGGATTGTAGACTCGAAACTTAGAAATAGGAAAACAATTTGGGTCTCATAACTTTTAGGCTGCAGCCCATCTATAATAGATATTCAAGATCCTCCACTGAGTGATAGCGAATATGGAGTTTGGTACCCAAATACACCGTTTAGAGGACAAGTGTTTAATTTTTGGGATAGAATCACCTAAAAATTCGTGTAATCAAACAAAAACTTACAAATTGTGTCACTTAACACCATTGTATGAGCTAGCAGTAAAACAATTTTCAGTAGAAACTCTACCGCTAAAACCTTTTAATGAGACTATTTTGGCCGATATGCAGCTAGGGATAAGATTGTTACGTATCTATATCGAAATAACAAGGTCGAATTGTTGGAAAACTTAATATCGAATCTATCGCTACGGTATCGTTTCGGTATGATATGTGTACCAGTATCGGTAGTCGGTACCAGTATCTCATCCTTAGGTGTTGCTACAAAATTGTGGGCTTTTAGTGACTTGTTATACACACATATATATGTATGTGTTTACGTATTAAAGGCTTTTGTGACACAAATATTGTATCGAAAAAAATAATTTTAGTAAAATATCCATACTACTTTTAGCATAACTTTTTACAATTATATGAAATTAAATGTCACTATATACAATTATCATATGGATTTTCATTAACTAAAGTAATTATTTGTTTCCAATATAAATTAAAAATAAAAAAAAATTATGATATAGAAATAATAATATCATCACTAGAATCAAAATTTCGATCCTCTTCCAAACATATTCCAAATATTTGCAAACAAATGTGCAGTAAGTGTCAAATTTTGTCAATATCAGACATATAAAACACAACCAAACATATTCCAAATATTTGCAAACAAATGTGCAATAAGTGTCAAATTTTGTCAATATCAGACATATAAAACACAAAACTAGCATACGTTTGAATAAAAACTACAAACTTCATTTTACATTTAGTGACCTCGTTCACAATCTTCATCCGAGTAAAAGGATTCTCGTGCTAACTCTTTCTTAGTAATAATGCTTGTAGTTATCTTTAAAACAAGAAGACCTTCCAACATGCAAATAGCGAGGACACTATCTAATGTAAATTATATAATATTATTCACTACTTGTGAGATTATACAAGTGCCTTGAACTGCTATTTCTAGAAACGTTTATAGGAGTTTGTACAGCTAAGATTCGAAGATGGAGACTTTAATGGGTCAAAATTAAACCAAAAGTTTGGGAACAATATATTATATAACTAGATTTTGAACCCTACACAGAATTTGTCAATGTTTAAATTAATAAAATGAATTATATGAAATAAACAACAAAATAAAGGTAAAAGATACTAACATAATAAATACCGAAAACTATTTTCCAAGTTTAAAAGCTACACTCTTGGGCTCAAATCCAAACATATAATGCATTTCAAAAGCTACCATATATAGTCCTATTATGTAGCAAATGTTACTAATATTCCTTTGGTATGTAGTTGGTGCATTCCATTGGCTCCAAATAGCGTGTCTGCATGGTTAACATTCGTGTTAACGTATATAACATGTCGACCCGAGATAGTTCAAAAGTGGCCGACATTTGCATTCAATTTATGTTTGGAAACATTAATAGTTTTAATAACTTCTTATAAAAGATTAAATCGATAAGTAAAGCACACTTGTTCCCTTAAAACGGTTTTTTAGATGATGATCTATTTTATATCCATACTCTTGACCTTAAAAATAGCAAAATTTTCATTTAAACTTTTGAAAAGTATTTGATGAAAAGGAACACGTAATAAAAAACGTTGAACAAAACAAAACTGAATTAGTTATGATATGAACATTTTTGTAGGTGACAAATTCGACTGATTTACTAATAAACGGGTCGATAATGTATCATTATAAGATGATAAAAGAGATATATAAATTGAAGCCCTAAAATGATTGATAGGATATTGTTTCCTTAACAATAACAATAAGGAATAGGTGGGATTAAGCATTCTCATGCTCCCATGCATAAATTGGCTTGCAATGGCACGCTAGTCACTTCTCACACCACAAGCTGCCTCTCTCTATATAACTTTGAAGTTGGTCCAACATCCGTCGTAGCTTGGTACACGTTCCAAGAAGTTACTGCTAATCAGGGTAGTTCATCGGTTTTGATTTAGGTTTCCTATGCTTGATATTTTTTCACTGTTGAAACCGAATACAGGATTACCAGACTGAATTAAGTATGTAAAGCTTAAACATAGTTCGAACAGATTTGGTTTTCGGCTAATAACAAGAATTGAATTAGATTACTTAATATTGACTGATAATCGAAGCAAATTTAAAAGAATCAAGATTCATAGTTTTTGCTATAAATAAACGCTTTCTTCTTCTTGAAAACGTTAACAAGATTGCAAAATTAAAGTTCATGTTTGAAATTAACGGGTTTTTGTGCCCGCGCGTTTCGGCATGGGCCATTATTGCACAGTAACAGGTATACCGTAGGTGATACGTAAAAAAACTGTTTTGCCGTGTTCTATATTTTGCGTATACCTATTCTTCCCGCAACTTGATCGAGATCACTTCAAGACGGGCTTTCAGTCGGTATCGATTCTGTTCGTTACGGTACCCGTATGATACGAGCACTCAATATTGCAACCAAAAGGAATAAAAATGAATACTAAAATACAATATTTAATTAAATCTTGGGTATGTCGTTGCGACGTGACTACTACTATTATTATTATTATTAATATTTTCACTAAGAGGTTCGATCAAAATCCAACGTGCCAAATATAATTATCTTTATCGTGAAGAACTGAATATTCGAACAACATTGGTATCAATATCCTTTTTATGATTATTTTTGGCGACACTGTAGTGTAGCTTTCATTGAAAGCTGAGTCGTATTTAAAATACAAATCAAACCAAAGGGGCTATTATGCAAACTTTTTACACTTAAGGTGTTAAAAATACATGTACCAGTCTAAATGTGAATTTTACTATTAGTTAGAGGGGGTGTACGTAAAAAATTGCATGTAGTTTTATTGTTTTATGGCTTGTATATTACTATTAGTTAGAGGGGTGTAATATGAAAGTTGCACGTGACCATAAAAGTTGATTTAAAATACATCTGAAATCCAAAACCATGAATGATAGTATTAGGTGAGTGAAGCAAAGTTCATAGCTAATAGATTTTAATGTGGGCTAAACTAAAGCTAACATGGGCTGTCTATAGTTTGGGATAAGTTAAAATATGGGTTGTAGAAAGGATTAAATGTATTCAGGTAGAAGTATAGAACCAAGAATGCTTCGATTCATCTTTTTGGTTAACCTTGGAGAGTGATTAATAATGTTTGTAGGCCAATAGTACTTTTAAAGTAATGTGATTACACACGATGCATGTTTATTTTTCATTATTGCTTTCGATTATTTAATTGCTTTAGAGATTATTGCAGCAGTTTATACTACTGGAGAAGACACTAGCACGTGAAAGAAAAACAATCGGAATGAAATCTTTATTGCTGGAAATTGATGTATGTTTTGCTATGACTTTAGGTGTAAAAACGTGTGTTTCAACTAAGGTAGCACTTTAGTTTACAACGAAAAATAAAAGAGAAACAACTCAAACCTTTTTTTAACTAGCGAGCACATACCCTGTTGAAACCTACTTCTAAAATTCGCATAATCCACACTATGTAGGACACGAACCCGCACCGTTTTAGTGAGATAAACACTCAAAAGATTAATACATGAGTTAAATTGTATTAAATGTCTAACTAACAATATATCTGTTTAAATGGTTGATTGGAAACTCTTCATGTTTCAACTAGTCAATAGTATCCCTCATTGGGAACTACTGATGCACAATAGAAGTGGGAACCATCATTTGAACCGTGCACACTAGTTTCTTGTCATTGACTTGATGGGATTTGTATTGTAAGACTTCTATTCACTACTAATGGACCTCATAACTTCATCTGTAGCTCAAGTTACGTTATTTGTAATTCGGGTTCCTTTTATTCATTTGCCTAAAATATAACAAAAGTAACTAGCCCCATAGAGGATATCTACAAAAGTTTTCCCTTCCCAAATTACTAAACCCAAAAAATGATAAGAAAATACATGGTTCCAAAACTTAATCTTTGTAACTATTTTTTTTTTCAATATATTCTTCAAACTGAAGAGGGTATAAATTTATGGAGTTAAAATCTTTATTTTTTAAGAAACAACATTAATAGTATAAGTGCATCTACGATCTAATAACAAAGACTTTCATACCCGTCTAATCACTTGGCGCGTCAACTACACCTACGGATGTTGTCACAAACTTTTTTAAACAACCATTTACATCGCACAAACCTCCTTATATTTTCACATTATCACTTACTTTCACATTAATTTCACATAACCAACTTATTCATTTTAATAGCGCAAACACCTTCACAACTTGTCCGGCCATAATGTCACTTGACGGGTACTTAACTAAATCTGAAGGTACATATCCAGCTTCTAAAAGAACATCCTGGTCAACGTTATACAATTATAATTTATTACTAATTAAATGGTAATATAAGATAGTAAAACCTTACCGTGACATTATTCTTGAGATACACTTCAAGGGTTGTCAGGAAATACTCATATTCATCCCTTGTTACCGGAGCGGCACACGTACCATATTTCTCTGCAAATAAAGTGAAATAGTAAGATTATATTTCAGCTCCTTCAGCAAAGCAATAATATTAATAGAATCAAATACTTACCCCACTGATAACCAAACACGGCCCGTCCCGGCCCGATCGAGTATGAGACAACAAAGGGATCAAGTCTAGTTAGTTTCTAATTTTAGGTATGATAGGTCGCAAAAATTAAACAAAATCATATATAGCTAAAATATATCCAATATCCACCTGATGAGCCCAATACCGATTCTTTTTGCCATGGCATGATGATATATTATTGCAACTTAGTATCGGCCAATATATTGACAAGGCACCAACCAATGATGAAATCTACATATTCGAACAAAAAATATGTTAGTGCATGTATGGTTACTGATTATATAAATAATTATCAAAGCCATTAATATAAAAAATAGGAGAGGGCTACTATACAATAATCGTTTATCGTACATTAGGTCTGCGAATTACGCTCAATGTATATACAAATTACGCTCAAGGTTAAAATTCAATTAGGTTCAAATCCATATATGTTTTCATAATTACGCTCAAGCTTTTTCATTAAGAACAAGGCAAATATTGATCGATTGACGATCAAGTTCTGTTTTTTTATAGGCTGATGATTAATTGGATATTGATTAACAATTTCGATATAATGTGATGTGATTTCATGGATGTAGGTTGTCTTGTACGTAAATTATGATAAGGCATTATTGTGGTGGATTGCTTACCTAATTAAATATGATACTTATCATAGCGGTGATTATGTGAAAACAGGTTGGATGATAACGAATTGAAAACTTGAAAATATTACAAAGCGTATTTAGTAAAATATTTACAGATTTTGTTATGCTATTGGTAGTATGTAAGTAGCATGAAATAAACATCTCCTCTATCCCAAAGGATATATATTGTATCAAAATAATACAGTACCTCTTTTTCATCAAAAGCGTTATTGGTACAACATGATAGCCATGTCCCATCCTCGTTACTTGGCCATAGTCCATCTACGACACGGCATAGAGGTTACTCACGTGTTTGTTATTTAAATGAATATAGAAAGTTTGTATAGACAACTTACGGATTGTGAATCCTGGTGGAGAATTTGCTCTGAAAAACATAAAAAATGAATGAATTTTTCATGATCGTATTCAGAGTACAACTTTGGAAAATAAATAAGAATATATGTCTGCTTAAATGACTTAAGATAAATGAACCAATATATGCTTAATATTACCCTGGGCAACAACCATTTTGAGGACAACATTTAGTTGAATGCGTTGAGCAGAAAGTTGCGGGCCATTGGAGAGACAACATGAAGTAATCAAACCCCGCTTCTTCAGTGGTTGTTGCTCCTCGGTCACCACTGACCGCTAACAATCCGGAAAGTAGAATTGAGAGGGGATCACCATGGTCGGAAATGAAGCCATTGCTGTTATTGGATCTAGTTATCTGTGTGTGCCAGATTTTTGAGTAAGGAGATGAGGCAGTCGTTGGTATTTATAGAATAGCAAGATCACGAAAACAAATATACTTAATTTAAGGAAAAAGATAGATAAGAGTGTTTCAAAACCATTGAATTTAATAATCCAAATCTATGACTCATTAGACACTTATATGGTTTTTCCCAAGAACCGTTAAATTTTTTAGTCAAATGCAAGAAAAAATTCAGGCCTTAAGTAAAAAAGGTGTTTTTTATTCGGTTTAAACAGTTATATTTTTATATGGGCTAATTGAGTTATGATTTGCGTTGTGTAAATTTTTCGTTTAAAAAAACTGTTGGGAATTATATTTTAGATCGACGCATCGAATTATTATTATTATGGGTGAAATTAATTAATATTTTTGGTCTCAACCAACGGTGGTGGATGGCTTAAAGACCAAGACATGCTAGACTAGTATAAATATATGTATTTGCTAATTGTTCTAGCATGAGTGTATTGTGTATTGTGTGAGATCTAGGGTTTATCTCTTTGAGAGAGCCGCCGCCTCCAGGATGAACTCTCCTGGAGGTGGCTGATCTTTATTGTATGTATGTGTGTATGTATGAGTGATTTGTAATGACAATCTTTTGGTTAATAAAATCATACTGCATCTCTTTATCTTTGTGAATCGATTGCATATGTTTGTTCATCCAGTCTATTGTTCAATGTAATCGATTCAAGCTCTCTCCCAAACACCACTCATCAGTCCAAAACCCCCTTTCAAGAGCAAATACGATTCGATCCTTGCTCAGATCCGAGCTCCACTGTTAATAACGATCATTATTCACGCTTCCGCACCGGGGCTTGGGTCTTGTCAGTTGGTATCAGAGCAGGTCGCCGAATCGTTCAGACTAACTGCTGAATCTGATTCACCTCGCTCTTGAATCCACCATGGACGTTAAGCCGATGAGGTTTGTTGAAAAATTTTTAGGGTTTTGAAATTATTTGATGATTTGGGTAAAATTTATGTGGATTGATGTTTGGGTTGATGACTCGTTCGGAGATTCAACATCAATTTCATGTTTATTTGGTCATATTGGTCCAGATCTGATGTAACAGTGTTTTTAGCTCGTTTTGGGGCAAAACTGTTATTGAAGATGATTTTCAGATCTGTAACGGCTGTTGATAGATTGATGATAGATGGTTAATATTGAGATGACTGGGATATTGCTACAGCGATTAATTTTAGATGAAGAAGCTTGGTTCTTGATTTGAAAATTAGGGTTTTATGTGTTTGAAATTGTTCTAATATGAGTATGCTGCTTGAACAGTAAAGGGAATATTGAAGAACATTGCTGCTGGAACAATCTGATATGTAGAAGTCAAGAACAGGTACTAGGAGCAATCTAATCATTGTTTGTAGCAACAGATGGAAGATGCAAAGGGAATATGCAAGCAGGTTCTGTATTGGAAAATCATTGATTGATGATGCAGAAAAGAAGTCTGGATGTCTCGAGCATGATAAGAATGGTCTCGAGTATGTAAAATGACTAAGTGTTACTTCGAGCACAGCTTATCTCGAGCATATCTTATATCGAGCACATCAAGTTTGGATTCGAGCACATGAACCCCGAGCACATCCTGGTTTAAATCTATCTTTTTGTCTCGAGCACACTTTGTTCTACTTGAGCAAACCTTCTTCGAGCACACTTTGGCTCCTAGAGCATGCCTATGAAAAAAAAAATTACAGGTGTTTTCGAGCACACTTTTGCTTTTGAGCATGATCAGGAAAAGACAGAAAGACTAACTATTTTTGATCAAGGTCTCGAGCATGCTCGAGTAAAGACAGAAGCATGCTCGAGTAATGACAGAAAAATACAAGTGTTTTCTCGAGCAAGGCTTCGAGCAAGGTTTCGAGCAAGCCCTCGAGCAAGCTCTCCAGCATGCTCGATGAAAGAAAAACAAGTGTTTTCGAGCAAGCCCTCGAACAAGCTCCCCAGCATGCTCAATGAAAAAAAAAAACGCAAGTGTTTTCAAGCATGCTTGAGTAAAAACTGTGTGTGCTTGTGAAGGGATTTAAAGGACTTGTGTGCTCGTGAACCGATAATCCATGCTCGTGAATGACTTACGCTTGAAATTTTTTGGTGCCGTTGATCGTTTGACCAAGCTGAGCTATATGGAAGATATATACCAAGGGTATTTTGGTAAATTTTATCCAATCATCAACAAGCAAAAGGAAATCAAAGCCTTATCAATTTTTCACAAACTTCATCAAAGAGCTTTACAAGAACAAGTGTTGACCAAGCTTACGGATTTTATCCCTTATGAGTGTCAACCAACATAATGTTTTGTTTATCTTTGTTTATTACAAAATCAACAATCTTGATATGGATGGTCAAGGTTGTTTCACCCATACTTGATTTGAAGACACAATTTTCAAAGACAATTGCAACGAAATTAGGGGAGTAAAAATTCTTGAATTTCATTGCAAATTGCTTGCTTCAAATCAAGTGAAAGACTCAAGTTAAGGAAAAGTTGATCAAGATCGATAATCCAAGATTCTTTAGAAATGTTTCAATGTTTGTGAGTTTTCAGATTTCCTAGTACGGTTGAGAAGATAGAGTCATCACTAGTAACATGGTGAACGGATGATCAGTAGAGTTAGTCACTTGACAATCAAGAACGGGTTATGGTTGACTTGAATGCTATCTTGATTCAGGGAATGGTTTGAAGATGATTTACAAGGAAAGAAACAAGTTTGAAGAATGGAAGATTATTTGATGATCACATTGAGTTTATTTCTTTTTGTGATGACCTTGCTACTTGAAGTTGATCTTTGAAGTTCAAAACCTCGTTCATATGCCTATACAACTGTATCCAAAAGTGATATAAGAGATATGATTAGAAACAATGGGAGAAGCTTAACGTGAGGGGGAGAAGTTCAACGAAAAACAACGGGTTTTTGAGGTGGTCATGGAAGAAAATTCGATGGCATCGGTCTAAGGGGGAGATTGTTGGGACTTATATTTTAGACCGACGCATCGAATTATTATTATTATGGGTGAAATTAATTAATATTTTTGGTCTCAACCAACGGTGGATGGCTTAAAGACCAAGACATGCTAGACTAGTATAAATAGATGTATTTGTTAATTGTTCTAGCATGAGTGTATTGTGTATTGTGTGAGATCTAGGGTTTATCTCTTTGAGAGAGCCGCCGCCTCCAGGATGAGCTCTCCTGGAGGTGGCTGATCTTTATTGTATGTATGTGTGTATGTATGAGTGATTTGTATTGACAATCTTTTGGTTAAAAAAATCATACTGCCACCTCTTTATCTTTGTGAATCGATTGCATATGTTTGTTCATCCAGTCTATTGTTCATTGTAATCGATTCAGGCTCTCTCCCAAACACCACTCATCCGTCCAAAACCCCCTTTCATGAGCGAATACGATTCGATCCTTGCTCAGATCTGAGCTCCACCGTTAATAACGATCATTATTCACGCTTCCGCACCGGGGCTCAGGTCTTGTCAAAAACCGGTTTAAGGTTTAATGTATTGGGTAATTGGTGTTTAAACATTAAAAATACATATGTTTCAAATATATATAAAAAAATAAAAGATTTCGAGCCTACCAGGTTGATCAGGCTGGGAGACGTCACCCCCCCTTCTTCTTGAAAGCCGACAGTGAAAATTATAATCTATACTGATAATTAAATTAATTACACTTTCACTTTCATTGCTAAGCACGATTTGTTTGTGAATATTTTCAAATAAATCATAGATTTACAACTGATTCCCACCTAATCTCATTCCCAACCCAACCCATGGAGGTAGGATAATTCCTTAGAGAGCCCAATAGCGTCTTCGCCTGATTATCTAAGACGGGTTGTTTAGCCCGTTAAGTGATAATTAGGTTTTAATAATTTTCTTGTTTGTCACGTTTGGGTTACTCTATAAATAATTCATTAACAAGTATGCTTTGGTCAAAATAGTTGTTGTAATCGGGCTTTGAGTTATTTCTCTAGTTATAATAAAGTGAGTTTTCTCTAAATATTTTGTTTCTTTATTTGTTTTGTGTTCTTGATATCAATTCAATCCATGAACCAACCAAACTATCATTTAAAAACTAATTTCTCCCTTCCCCACACAATCAAACCAAACCTAATTTTCCACTTCAAAGTAAATGTTTATTGAATTAATATCACTTAGGCCATCTCCATCAGATTGTTTACTCTTGGTTCAAACCAAATTAACCAATGGAAAGCATGGTTTAAACCAAAAACCTAATTGCCAAGTTTGATTTTCCAAACTAATAAAAACCACCCAATTGTGGGCACCAACATCACATCTTTTAAACCCCCCCCCCCCCCCCACATATATATACCCATATTTATATTTATAAAATATATTAAAATATTATACATATATACATATTTTTTTATATTTATTTTAAAAATTATGTACGTTTTTTATTTGTCTATTTTTTACGTAACGGCAAGTTTAACGGTTAAATTTTTTAACGACTAGTTTTTTAATGACTAGTTTTTTAACGATTTTATTATCTATTTTACAACGTTTAATTCGAATAAAAAAATAGTTCAAGAAGTCCTAGAAAAAAAATTATTATCTATTTTACTAAATTTTATTATATTGCTATTTATTTAAATAAAAATTAAATATATTATAGTATTGTGAAATTCTTATTTAAAATAAATGTAAAAGTAAGTAATGATGTGGAAATGTAAAGATGGTTTGAGAAGGTTTATTGTTAGAGTAAAAAAAGATGGTTTTAAGAAAACTGATTTGGCAATGATGTGACTAGTTTGAACAAAAAACTGTTGGAGATGATCTTATGATTAATTTTTGTTATATTCAAATTTGAAGAAAAACTATAAATAACTTTTTTTTTAGTTTTGATATTATTGATCTTCCCATTTTTTAAGATTGAAATATAAATTTAGACCCATGATTCAAAATATGAAATCAAAAGGGATTATGAATAAATAACTGGAAATAGATATGAAAGTACATCAATATTATACACTATAAATAGAGAATATCATTTTTTTTTATAAAATTTGGTATTAGTATATAGAGGTGTGATCAAGTGAAAACTCCTTTTAAAGAGAAAACTTAAAAACACCTAAAAAACTATTTTTAACTTTTTAAAATTTTTTTTTTGAAGTTTTTGTTTTTTTCATTATTCTTATATTTTGTTATTGGTTCCAAAAAAAAGGAAAAAAAAAAGAAAATTGTCGGTAACCTCGTCGGTGTAGTGCGCATGTGTAATGGTGTGCATTGCATGTATTCAAAAGTGTTTTTATTGCATAGTATACAACACTATTGCACATATTTGATACACACTATTGTATATATGCAATATAAGACTAATACGCGCATCGATTACACATTAGTACGTTTGTGCAATACAACATTAACGCACATGTGCACTACATCGACTTTTATTTTATTATTATTTTTCCATATAATACAACACTACTACACATATACAATACACAAATATTGAATATATACAACTAAACACTATTGAACTTAAAAATACATAGTAATACACATGTGTAATACAACTGTTTCGCACAGTAATACGTATGGGTTTTTTTTTAATTTTTTAAATTTTTTTTTATATTTTTCGAGTGAAGGGGACCAAAATATAAGAATAGTGGCAAAAACGGAACTTTGAAAATATTTTTTTATATTTAATTAAAAATAATTCTTTAGAAGTTTTTAAGTTTTCTTCCAAAAGATGAAAACTCATGTTTTCTCTTGATCCTCTCCCTTAGTGTGTGTGTATATATATATATCTAAGGGCGGATTCAAGGGCAAATGGCGTGGGTTTAACTCATGTTCTTAGTGTGATTAATAGCCGATCTTCATGTTTAAGCACAAGTGTCACCGTTCGGTTGTTAAATTTTTCTCTCATTAAGTATTCTAAGTGTGAAGATAAAAGAGAAAATAAATTAGTTGGAAGGAGTTTATAGAAAGTAAAAAGCTAAAGAAGAAAGAAGAAGAATGAAAGAGAAACTGATTGATAGTTGTTTTATTGTTCCACTAGGATAGAGTTCATGTGATACACGGGTTGGAAAAAATAAAACAAAGTAGAAAGTTGTAAATCTACATCAATTAAGAAAAAGAGAAAGCCAACATCAATTCGTTCTATATGAGTTGGTAAGCCACGAAAATTTTAAAAGTAATGTAGTAAGTTAGATTCCCACCAATAACATATTTTACATTTTATCATTCATTAAAGGGGAAATTGTAAAAATGAAAATTTGTACGCAACCTACGTGGATTGCCTAATTGAATAACATGTAAAAAATTGTATTGCTTTAATAGTATAGGTAGATAGATATTTAATTCTTTTTCTTTTTACAATTCCTTAGACAAATATTGAATTTTTACGTTTGTGACATCTTAGTTTTTAATAATTCAAATTAATAGTAACTTTCATCACTTTTATTAATTAACTAATTATTATTATTATTGTGGAAGTTATATTGCATTTAATTATTTTATTTGTCATTTATGTATACACTTTTTTTTAAAAAAATTTATTAATAAAAAGCATTTATCATTATAAAAATATTCTTTAAACTTATTGAAAAACAGCTAAAACAAAGTGCTTTTACCCTCTTATATAATTGTGTTGATTTTTTTTGTGTAAATTGATTTATTTATAGTTTTCAACCTAAGAACTCTTAACAATTTTTTAAAAACAAAGTTTCATCTCAGGATTAACTATATAAAACTTCTTAAGATATTTGGGAAATGGTTTCAAAAGTTCATTTTGCTTTGGCCTCCATAATAATTGGGCATGCCTTATTCTCTTCGACCGGCCCATTTTTTTATCCGTACCATTTTGTGTCCCCCTTAGAAATTTTTTTTTGATCCGCCTCTGCATATATATATATATATAATATTTTGAATAAGATAAAATTATGAGTTTACTTGATAAGATTTATATAGAAATATATAATATTAAACCAGTTAAAGTTGACATAAAATCACCAAGAAGTTAGGAGATCTTGGTTCCAAATATCGTCTAACAAATATTCGATATGTGTCAATATAAATAATATAATAAAAAGTATGGGCCCTTCTAGTTTTCACGGCCCACATGTACCAGCGGGGTGTAGCTATTAGTAAAGGTGCACAAATCGATTTTTTCGAATACCCGTGTCATAGGTTTCATGTAGGGTATGGAACCAGGTATTTTGTACCCGATTATGTTAATACCTTATTTTAGGGTATAGAAAAAACCATATTCGCATGTATTTTTGGGTTCGAATAGGGTTTTTTCAATGAGCTGCACATTTTTTAGGTATTTTTCGGGTATAGGTCGGGCATTTAAAAAACCCGGTTTGGGTATTGGAAAAACCGGTTCTAGGTATGAAATCGGTTCCGGGTTTCAGATAAAGATCGGTCCAGTTCCGAGTACAGGGTTTGGTATCGAAATGCATGCCCTAATCGTACCCTTTGAGTAGGTTCAGATCCGGGTTCATGTACTAAAAAACCGGTTATAAAAAAATTCCAATTCCAAGTATTTTAACCGGGTATGGGTTCAAGTTCATTTTTTTCTTTTACCTCTAGCTAGGGATGAGCAAAACGGATATTGATATCAGTTCGATGCTTACCGATTGGTGAATTGGGTACCGAATTGGAACCAAGTTTTAAGTTTTCGCTACTGGTATTTCTCGAATTTTGCCTTCAATACCGGTACCGACCGAACATTTCGGTACCAATACCAAGAATTTTAAAAAATCGGTACGGTGCGTACATATATTAGCCTAATTAATTGCTTTTTCCATTTCTCTTTAAAGCATTTTACCCGATCAACTGAATATCCTCTCCCCGATGGGAGTTGCCCAGGTAAAAAAAGAAAATGTATTTATTTTGTAAATGAAACTGAGTGAAAAATAAATGTTGATATATGATTATTAAGTGAATGAGGTTTTCCTTAAGACAACGAAAACAAAAGGGGTTAGATAATAATAAAAAAAATTCTTCCGGCAAACCTAGTTAAATGCAATGATCCTTAGCTTAAGTCTTGATGCATCCAAAGATTTCAACTTAAGGATGTATAGGCATTGAGTTCGAGTCCCACCTGTGAGCAAAAAATATGGGAATCTAGGTTGTGCCAAATAATTTTCTCATTTATGGTAGATTTCCTTCTGATGATGGAACTGATGAACGAATGAGTCGATAGACTGTCATAACTCGTAACAGTAGGGCTCTAGATTTTTTTTAATTTTGTGCACGTGGTTATTGGTGCATACCACATATGTAGTGACACATGTCTATGATGTGGAGTTAGAATAAATTACACAAATAGTCCATGAAATAGGCAATCTTGTAAATCTGAACCTTTTTATAAATTAAACAGGCATTTTCTATTATAACTCATTAACAATTTAATTTGTTATTTTCACGACATGAATTGCAACTTACAAGTGAAATTAACAATTTAATTTCGTAAGAGAATGTCCTCTTTCTTTAAGAAAATAGTTTCAATGATATTTATTTTTAAATCGATTGTGTATTTAGTTATACTTGAGTCTTGGTTTTCTGGTTCAAGTTAATTGGAGAGACAACAATGAAAAGAATAGCCGGGTATTTTATATTTGGGTATGCTAATGCTCTATTTTCAGGTATAGAAAAAACCCTAATTGGGTAGGGTATGGAATCGGGTACCTTACACCCAGGTATGTCATTACCATATTTTCGGGTATAGAAAAAAACCCTATTTGTAGGTATTTTTTAGGTATGAATAGAATTTTTCAATGGTTTACCCCGTTTTTGGGTATTTTTTTGTGTATTTTTCATGTAATTTTCGGGTATAAGTCGGTTATTTGGAAAACCCGGTTTGCGGTATTGAAAACACTCGGTTCAGGGTATGATCCGGTACAGATCATGTCTAGTTCCGGGTACGTGTTTTGGTTTTAAAATTGTACTCTATCTATACCCTACAGGTAAGGTCGGGTCCAAGTTCAGTGCTAAAAACCGGTTATAAAAGAACCCAATTCCGGGTATTTTGACCTGGTTTGGATTTTTTTTCACCTCTAGCTATTAGTTTACGTATATTTATATCAAAAATTGTATTTGATATCGTTTACATACAGAAGACTATAATTGGAATTTACTTGATTGGCCTAACTAATTGCTTTTTTCATATCTTACCCGATGTAAGTATCCCTCCCCGATAGGAGGTGTCTGATCGAAATAAGAAAATGTATTTTTTTAAACAAAATCGAATGTAAATTAGAATGTATATATCACTAGTTTTTATCCCCCGTGTTACGGGGATTGTTTTAAATTATTCGTTTCTAATATTTATATATTTTTTGAATTTTAATTTTATTTATTGTAAGGATGTTGATAATATACTTAGAGTTTGATGATAAAAAAAGTTTCATAAATAAATGAGATGTTATAACCCGGTTTAAAAGTTATTTGGGTTTAGTGAGACACAAGACCCACTCATTTTTTTTTACTATAAAATTGTTTCTTAATTATAAATAATATCTTTTTAAAAAAAATCATATATTAATTTTTGGTATATCCCTATTTTATAGGATTTTCACATCAAATATTTGGTGAGATTAATTTTTAATTTAATGAGATGTTATAACCCGTTTAAGGGTTATCTGGATTTAGCGAGACCCATACCCGTAAATTCAGATCAAATGCATGAGAAACCTCTATTAACAAATGAAGCAATCTGATAGTTTGGAAAAAAATAGGAAGCAACCAGAGAGCTTTTAAATATTTCATTTGTATAGATTAAGGATAGATTATTAACTGAATGAATGTTTCCTCAAGACAAGACAAAAAATAAAAATAAAAATTAAAAAAACAAAGAACAACATAAGTTGTTAGATAATAAAAGTCCTTTTTTTTCTTCTTTCAAACTTGGTTAAATATAATGATTCCTAGCTAAAGTCATTGAGATGATACACACAAAGATTTCAACTTAAAAATGGAAAGGTATTTGATTCAATTCTCACTTGTGAGAAAAAATAGGAGATTCTAAATTGGGTTAAAGAGTTTTCTCATCCAGGGCCAGCCCAAAGGGGTCAAGAAGGTCGACGAACCCAGACTCACTATCTTGAGAGGCTCATATATATGTGTGTGTGTGTGTGTGTGTGTGGAGAAGATCAAGAAAAACTCATCCTTAGAGAGAAAACAAAAAAACTCTAAAGAATTATTTTTAATTAAAAATAAAAAATATTTTCAAATTTCTGTTTTTCCTATTATTCTTATATTTTGTTACCCTTCACTCGAAAAAAAAATATAAAAAAAACCAAAAAAAAAAAACATTGTAATGCACATACGTATTATTGTGCGATACTATTGTATTACATATGTGCATTACTATGTATTTTTATGTTCAATAGTGTTTAATTATATACACTCAATATTTGTGTATCGTATATATGCAATAGTGTTGTATTATATGCAAAAAAATTAAAATTAGAAAATAAAAGTTGATGTAGTGAACATGTGCGTTAATGCTGTTACACATACGTACTAATGTGCATTCGATGTGCGTATTAGTCTTGTATTGCATATATACAACAGTGTGTATCAAATATGTGCAGTAGTGTTGTATTCTATGCAATACAACACTTTTGAATATACGCAATGCACACTATTACACATGTACACTAACCTACGAGGTAACCGACAAGTTGTGTTTTTTTGGAACAATAACAACATATAAGAATAATGGAAAAAGAAAACTACAATTTTTTTTTTTTAAAAGTTAAAAATAATTCTTTAGAAGTTTTAGGAGTTTTTAAGTTTTCTATTTGAGAGGAGTTTTTATTTGATCTCACTCCTATATATATATATATATATATATATATATATATATATATATATATATTATTTGGTGCAATGAAAAGAATAATAGTCTTTGGAGTTAAATGTCATTGTTTCAATTCCATCAGTGATGATTTAATTTTACATAAAAAAAACTTTTCTTTTGTGTTTTATGTGAACTATTTTAGACACTTTTTAATATATATATATATATATATATAATATTGTTTTAAAATACAAATCAACACCACAATTGTTGCAATGAAAAGAATGCTAGTATATATATATATATATATATATATATATATATATATATATATATATATATATATATATATATATATATATATATATATATATATATAGGAAAGATTTCAATTAAGAACCCCTTTGAGTTTTAAAAACTCGAAAGAACTCAATGTAACGATTTTTTTTTCGAATATTTTTTACACATGCGTAATATATGTAAGTTACATACACGTAAAAAATTACACAATTTTTTACGCACCGAGTCGACTTTTTACACATGTGTAATTAATGGAAAAGTTAGTGTAACGACTTACATATTTATTCTCTCACGTACTTTGACTTTTTTGCCAGATTTAATCTTAACCATATATTCCAATCAATTTAATTAAATGTGTGGCTTAGAATTGAAGTTCTTAAGTTTTTAAAACTCAACATGGTTCTCAAAATATCCCTCCCCATATATATATATATATATATATATATATTGTTTTAAAATACAACTCAACAACACAATTCTTTGGTGCAATGAAAAGAATACTAGTTTATGGAATTAAAGGTCGTGATTTCAATTCTATCAACGGCGTTTTAATTTTATAAAAAAAAACTTTTTTTTGTGTTTTATGTGAACTATTTTGCTAACTTATTATTATTATTATTATTATTATTATTATTATTATTATTATTATGCTTTGGTTTGAATATGTCTTTGGAAATGAAACCCAATTGAATAAATTGTCCAATTATTTATCACGTAACTGCTAACTTGATTTCAGAGGTCCTTTTTTATGATCGTCTCGAGCCCCAAAATTTTAAAAGATTCCCAAAGACAACCATGTTCTCATATATGGTGGGTGTTCTTCTAATGAAAATAATCGCATGAGTTAGTGGATGTAACACCCTGGCTTAAGCAGAAGCGCCCGAGTGTGACGTACAGATTGCTCAAACACATGTGGCACTATTATGTGACCATAATAACATTAATTCATTAATTAGCCAAGTACACAAGTTCAATCAAGTAAAAAATACGAGTTTAAATCAAAGATAAACAATAATCAAAACAAATGTCTCGTTTATTAAATAACCTAGGTAATCTAAGTGTCTTTAATACTTCAACCTCTAATCACGGTACCTGTAACATATGTATAAAATATGGTCAGCTATAAATATAGCTGGTGAGTTTCCACAGTTTCAATACGTACATAAAAACCATACAATTCATAGACATGTGGTAAACAAGCAAGTAAGTCCTTTCCAGTTGGTACAACCAACGTATTTGGATAATCGCGCAAGTAGGGTCATTTTCAATTGGTAACAACCAACGTACTTGGATAATGAGGCCCTTTTCCACTCGATACAAATGGACCGGAGTGCAAAGGGGGGCGTATGATCTTACTTAATAAGACTTCCCAACGTGCAAGTAATATTCGTGCAAGTAATACAATTAACACATAAGTCCATATACGAATTGTAGTTTTGTAATAGAAGAATTAATACTTGAATCTTTATAAGGATACATATGCAACCCCAAAACATTAAAAAGGGGTGGTGAAAAACTCTCCTTAGTAATTGAAGTGAAAAAGGAATAAGAATAACTTGAAGGCGTCAAAGGAAACCGAAGCGGTCAATCCGTACGAACTATAAATAAGAATAAACACGACTTTTAACGGCTATTCTAGCGGGATTTTATGAAAAACATGTTACAATTACCTCAAAAGGTGTTGATTTGGTGAAGAACAAGAACTCGCCGGAGCCGAAGCTTTGCCGGATTATTGCGACTATTGTAGAGAGAATTAGAGGGAAAAAAGGTTAGGAGCGAGTTGTAACAATGCTTAGATCCCTATTTATACAACTAATCGAAGCGTATACGCGTCAATGCATTAATGTGATTTTCCCGGATTTTCCGGCGACGATTACGGGGTGATTTACGGATGTTAAACGCAATTAAATAGTTAGTTAACGATTAAAATTGACGGAGAAACGTTTTTATATAACTATTTTGTAAAAAAAAATATAGGTTTTACGGTGGTTTGGCCATCGCCGGCGCCGCCACCGGCGGCCGGCCGGAAAAACGTGCAAGGGGGAGGGGGGCGGGTAGGGTTTGTTATAACATTATAATTTAAATAAAATTTACAGTTTCAGCCCCTTATGTTTAACAAACTTATTAAATGTAATTTAAATTCTTTTAAGTTAAAATAAGTTTTCAAGTCTTACACTTTTTGCCCAAACCTTATATTATAAAGTCTTCGGTTTTGGATTATTTACGCGTTTTACTCGCGCGGCTCGATTAACGTTAAGGTTCGGGAATTTATAAGCATAACAACGAACAACGAATAAAGAACATTAAATGTCGGGAAACACTTTATTAAATTATATTTAATACATCGAAACGACCCAACGGGTCGGGTTTACAATATGAACACAAATCGAAAATTGACGAATGTCACAGCATTCCCTACTTTTGAAAATTTCGTCCCGAAATTAGGTTAAAGAATCCATATCAAACAAATGGGGATACTTAGTTCTCATTTGGTCTTCTGGCTCCCAAGTAAATTCAGCGCCTCGTTTAGATTCCCAACAAACCTTTACCAAAGGTATACGGCTACGTTTGGTCTCTTTGTCCATGCGGTCCATGATTTCCACCGGCTTCTCAACAAGGTGCATAGATTCATCGATGCGCACTTCGTCAAGTGGTATGCGGAGATTTTCCTCGGCTAAGCATTTCTTAAGGTTCGACACATGGAACTTCGGATGAATATTCGCTAGTTCTTGCGGAAGTTCAAGAGTATAGGCCATGCTACCAACACGATTGAGAATGTTGAAAGGTCCAACATATCGAGGAGACAGTTTTCCCTTCTTACCGAAACGAACAACACCCTTCCAAGGAGATACCTTGAGAAGAACACGATCACCAACGCTGAACTCGAGAGGTCGTCGATGATTATCCGCGTAGCTCTTTTGGTGACTACGAGCGGTTAAGAGATTTTGTCGAATTTGTGCGATTTGTTCAGTGGTCTCTTGGACAAGTTCGGGACCGGTGATTTGGGTTACACCAATCTCGTTCCAACAAATCGGTGAACGACACTTACGACCATAGAGTGCTTCGAATGGAGCCATACCGATGCTCGTATGAAAACTGTTATTGTAGGAGAACTCAATCAGATAAAGATGAGAATCCCAGTTTCCACCAAAATCCAAAACACAAGACCTAAGCATATCCTCAAGCGTTTGAATCGTCCGCTCAAATTGCCCATCGGTTTGAGGATGATAGGCGGTGCTAAGGTCCAAACGAGTTCCCAACGCGGTTTGCAGAGATGACCAAAAATGAAAAGTAAAACGACTATCACGATCGGAAATAATACGCAAGGGTACACCATGACGACACACGACACGTTGAACATAGATTTGAGCTAGATGATCAACCGAGAATTTTTCATTGATCGGAATGAAGTGCGCGGACTTAGTCAAACGGTCAACAATAACCCAAATTCCGTCATGGCGGTTTCGAGTGGTTGGAAGTTTAAACACGAAATCCATGGTCACATCTTCCCATTTCCAAATCGGGATGTGTGGTTTCACGAGTAAACCAGATGGTCACTGATGCTCGGCGTTAACTTTAGCGTAAGTAAGACACTTTGCGACGTACAATGCAATATCTTTCTTCATACCGGGCCACCAAAATGTGGACCATAAGTTGAAATACATCTTATCCGCACCGAGATGAATAGAATATCGCGACTTATGAGCTTCGTCCATGATGAAAGTGCGAAGATCGTCACGATTGGGAACCCACAAACGATTAAGGTAATACAACAAACCATCGCGCTTAGTTTCGAGTTGAAGCTCAGCGCCATAAGACATTTCGTCGTGCATATTACCCTCGGTTACCGAGACATGTTGAGCTTCAAAGATTCGGAGTTGGAGATCGGTTTGGACGGTCACACTATGAAGCAAGATAGATTTCACATGAGTTTTTCGGCTAAGGGCATCGGCTACAACATTCGCTTTACCGGGGTGGTAGCGAATTTCGCAGTCGTAATCACTAAGTAATTCGGCCCATTGACGTTGCCGCATGTTTAAATCCTTTTGGTCAAAAATGTGCTGAAGACCCTTGTGGTCGGTGAATACCACACATTTTGTGCCATAAAGGTAATGTCTCCAAATTTTTAACGCAAAAACCACAGCACCGAGCTCGAGATCATGCGTCGTGTAATTCCTTTCATGAACTTTGAGTTGCCGTGAAGCGTAGGCGATGACTTTACCTCGTTGCATAAGGACACAACCGAGGCCTTGATTAGAAGCATCGCAATAGACAACAAAGTCCTCGTTGCCCTCGGGGAGAGCAAGGATCGGCGCATTGCAAAGCATACGTTTGAGAGTTTGGAATGCTTCATCTTGCTTTGGCCCCCACACGAAAGGCTTATCTTTGTGAGTCAATGCGGTTAGGGGCAAAACGATCTTGGAAAAATTGAGGATAAAGCAACGATAATAACCCGCGAGACCAAGAAACGAACGAACTTCGGTAGGAGAGGTTAGAGTCTTCCAATTCTTGATGGCTTCGACCTTGGCGGGGTCAACGTGAATACCCTTTTCATTTACTATGTGCCCCAAGAACGGAATTTCGCTCAACCAGAATTCACACTTCGAGAACTTCGCGTAAAGTTGTTCCTTCCTCAAGAGATCAAGGATGGAATGAAGGTGCTTTGTATGCTCGGTTTAGAATATATGAGGATATCATCAATAAAGACAATCACGAATTTATCTAAGTATGGCTTGCATACGCGGTTCATGAGGTCCATGAATACCGCGGGTGCATTGGTTAACCCAAAAGGCATAACCCTAAACTCGTAATGTCCGTATCGAGTTCGAAAGGCGGTCTTGGGTACATCATCTTCATACACACGTAGTTGATGATAACCCGAACGAAGATCAATCTTGGAGAAGCAAGAAGCTCCTTGTAGTTGATCGAAGAGATCGTCGATGCGAGGCAAGGGGTAACGATTCTTGACCGTAAGCTTGTTGAGCTCGCGGTAGTCAATACACATACGGAAGGAACCATCTTTCTTCTTGACGAACAAAATGGGTGTGCCCCATGGAGACGAACTAGGGCGAATGAACCCCTTTTCCGAAAGTTCTTGGAGTTGGGTAGATAATTCTTGCATCTCGGAGGGTGCAAGACGGTAAGGAGCCTTCGCAATCGGAGTTGCACCAGGCACAAGATCGACGCGGAACTCGACTTCTCGAACGGGAGGAAGACCAGAAATGTCATCGGGAAACACTTCGGGATAATCGCCAACAACCAGAATGTCTTCAATCTTTTTCTCCTTCTTTTCAACAACGTGAGCCACGAATGCTACATACTTCTTGCGTAAGTACGTTTGGGCTTGAAAACAAGTTATGAGGTTAAGACTCGAAGGAGAAGGCTTTCCACCAATAACATGAAGGGTTTGACCATCGGCAATCGGAATACGAATTATCTTCTCGAAGCAAACAATTTCGGCACGGTGAGAGGATAACCAATCCATGCCTACTATGATGTCGAAACTTCCCAATTGCATCGGGATGAGGTCGATTGAGAATGTGTGGCCATTAAGATTCATCTTGCAACTTCGAATAACAGAGTCGATCGTCACGAATTTACCATTCGCTACTTCAACAGTGTATGAGCTCTTAAGTTTAGATCGGGGCTTAACAAGCAAGGACTCAAATTCAAAAGACACAAAACTCATATCGGCACCGGTATCAAATAAAATGGTAGCAAAGTGGTCGTCTACAAGGAACATACCGTTCACCACATCGCCATTTTGTTGCGCTTAGTGGGCATTCATCATGAAAGCACGCCCACGGTTATCTTGAGGAGCTTGAACGGCTTGAGCGAATTGAGCGGCTTGAGCCTCTTGAGGTGCAGGTTCTTGAATAGCTAACAGCAGTGGAGCTTGATTAGTCATCAATTGAGGAACTTGTGGCTGAATCGCTTGGTAGGCTTGGTAAGCTTGGAGCTAGAATTGCGGAGAGGGAGCCAGCCGAAGTGTGTTCACGTTTGCGAGTCGTGGACACGCACTACGAAAGTGGCCAAGTTCACCACAATTATAGCAAGCCCGCATTTGGTTAACGGGTTGGACGTATGGCACGGGTCGGGGGTTTGGCTGAGCAGCCCTCGGGGGAGCCGCTATGGTGGTTTCACGACAAGTGGGGCTAAGATGCCCGTAATGGTTGCAACGGGTGCACTGTTGGCAAGAGGCATAGGCGGGATGGTGACGTTGGCAGGTGCTACAAAACGGGTGAGGTCCGCCATAGGGTTTCTTGAGAGGTGGTACGGGGTTAGCTTGGGTTGAAGGTGAGGGTTGTTGGGTTAGCGCGTAGTTCTTGCGCTTCTTGTTGCGGTTGTGGGAGGAGTACGCGGGTTTGGATGATTCGGGTTTGGGTTCTTTGGGTTCAGCAGCGGGTCTTTAGGCCGGTTTCTTGGATGACTTTAATGTCAAAGTCCCGGCTTTGACATGGTTGTCGGTTAGGGTTGCGGCTAGTTTAATCGCATCGCCAAGTTCCTTAGGCGAACTACTAAAGACACTATCTTGGATTTGCCTTGGTAGTCCCCTAATGTATTTCTCGATGGCACGTGAGGTAGGGGTAACAAGATGCGGCACTAGCACGCTCAATTCGTTGAAACGGGTGGTGTAATCCAAGTGCTCACTGCCCTCTTGTTTGAGGTTCCAAAACTCAGCCTCCAAGTTCATGAGCTCGTTTGGAGGACAAAACTCTTGGGTCATAAGATCCTTCAATTCGTTACATGGCAAGGCCATGGCAGCTTCAACACCACGGGTCGACTTTTCCTTGACCCACCATGTAAGTGCGCCTTCTCGAACATACCTGTAGCGAATCGGGTTCGCTTATCATCAGGACATTCAATTTGGTAAAACACGCTTTCCATCTTTTCGTACCACTGAAGTAGGGCAGTGGCACCTTGAGTTCCATTAAACTTGGTAGGTTTGGCATCAGTAAAGTTCTTGTAGGTTACAACGGGAGCTGAAGGTGGGGGAGGAGTAGGGTTAACGCTGGCCATGATGTTCTGGTGCATATGGGTCATGATATTAGGGAGGACCGCTGTCAAGTGCTTGGTAATCTGGGAGGTTATCTTGCTTCTAGATAATCGACGCTTAAGGTAGCGGGAAGCCATTCTGCGAACAAGGGTAACCAAAATCGTGAGACTCGGAATAGTGCATGATATACATAAAGAAAATAAATCTTTTGTAAAGCTTGTTAAAATATGAAAACCACAAATATAATGAGTGTGGTGAGGAACTTAGAGTTTTCATGAACCACCATGGACTCTTGTGTTCCAAAACAACATCGAAATTTCGAAAGTAAATCGAACCAAAAGCTGGTTATTCGTGTATCATCACGACTTGACAGACTTACGGTTAAAACACATTGTAAAACATAGGGGGTCGGAGTCACACGTTGCATGAACCACCATGACTTGTATGACCCCTAAGAGTGCAACCATATCCTTATCACAAAGAGAACATAATCACGGTTGAAAACATAAAGTGGTGAATCGTATGGCGTTTGGTGTAGTATGCTTTGGCCTAATAAGTTTCATGCCCTTCCCGAACTCTCCAGGTAAGCAACCAGGTCCCGCGGGTGATTGAGATTTATGCGCATTGCTTATCCTTAGGTTTCATGAACCTTGGTGTCAAGAGTTCGGGAAACAAGCACGTCCCTCTTCCAGTTAGTACATACCCGCCACGACGAGTCATCTTTATGCAGAGAATTATCGGAACACCATAATAGAAATTGATTTGAAAATTTTGAAAATTTTTGCTTTTAGGCATAAGCCTTGGACTTGTGTGTGCTTTGTGTACATGAGGCGTAAACGAATTAAGCAATATAGCAATAATAGTAAGTGCGTTCAAACAATCAAATAAAGGCCCACATAATTTCCTAATCATGCAACCTAAATAATTTAAACAATTAAGCTATAACTAAACTAGAACACTACGTCTAATGTCCTATCTTATAGCCACGGCTCTGATACCAATCTGTAACACCCCGGCTTAAGCGGAAGCGTCCGAGTGTGACGTACAGATTGCTCAAACACACGTGGCACTATTATGTGACCATAATAACATTAATTTATTAAATAGCCAAGTACACAAGTTCAATCAAGTAAACAATACGAGTTTAAATCAAAGATAAACAATAATCAAAACAAATGTCTCGTTTATTAAATAACCTAGGTAATCTAAGTGTCTTGAATACTTCAACCTCTAATCACGGTACATGTAACATATGTATAAAATATGGTCAGCTATAAATATAGCTGGTGAGTTTCCACAGTTTAAATACGTACATAAAAACCATACAATTCATAGACATGTGGTAAACAAGCAAGTAAGTCCTTTCCAGTTGGTACAACCAACGTATTTGGATAATCGCGCAAGTAGGGTCCTTTCCAATTGGTAACAACCAACGTACTTGGATAATGAGGCCCTTTTCCACTCGATACAAATGGACCGGGGTGCAAAGGGGGGGGGGTGTATGATCATACTTAATGAGACTTCCCAACGTGCAAGTAATATTCGTGCAAGTAATACAAGTAACACACAAGTCCATATACGAATTGTAGTTTTGTAATAGAAGAAGTAATACTTGAATCTTTATAAGGATACATATGCTACCCCAAAACATTAAAACATTAAAAAGGGGTGGTGAAAAACTCACCTTAGTAATTGAGGTGAAAAAGGAATAAGAATAACTTGAAGGCGTCAAAGGAAACCGAAGCGGTCAATCCGTACGAACTATAAATAAGAATAAACATGACTTTTAACGGCTATTCTAGCGGGATTTTATGATGACTAATTGTATGAATAACTTTAAAAGTTAGTTATTATTTTATTATTATTTAAGCTTTACGAAAGGTTGGTCGTTAATGTTAATTACGCACTTTAATGGCACGAAAACGAAGTTTAAGCATTCAAAATACTTAAACTATTGATTATAAGTCGTAATCATAATTAATGCTTTAACGAAACGATTTTTAGAAAATTAAAGTTTACTTTACGTTTATTAAACGATTTTTTTAATAGTGGCTTATGTAAACGAGAAACTTGGTTTTTAAGTGTGAAATGGTGAGGTATAATTTATAATTAATTTACCTGATTTTTATTTAATTTAAAAAGACTTTTATGATTTATTTATGATTTTTAATTGATTAAGAATTAATTAATATTAATAAATTGAATTTAATTAATACAAAAAAAAACATGACTGACCCGGGTTTCGAACCCGGGTCTTGGAGTTATAATCCTTGTTTTCAACCAGCTGCTCTAGACTGCATATTCGTTTATGGTTTAGTTCTTAATATATAAATATAATGACTGTTTCAAAAGAATATTATTAATAATAATATTAACAGGGCCGGTTTATTAAACCAAAAAAATGAGCATAACCCGGGTTTCGAACCCGGGTCTCATGGTTGCGAGGAATTGAGTTTAACCAGTTGAACTAGAAGGATATTCGTTTAAGAGTTAAGAATCATTATATATATATAATACTTCAGGTTCATCTTCTTCACATGAAGAACATAAACCCTAATAATTCAATCTCAGTTTCTGTTTCATGTGTGTTTAAATTAGTATAGGGTTTTTGTTTATTGGATCAAAACTAATCAAAAACATGTTACAATTACCTCAAAAGGTGTTGATTTGGTGAAGAACAAGAACTCGCCGGAGCCGAAGCTTTGCCGGATTATTACGACTATTGTAGAGAGAATTAGAGGGAAAGAAGGTTATGAGCGAGTTGTAACAAGGCTTAGGTCCCTATTTATACAACTAATTGGAGCGTATATGCGTCAATGCATTAATGTGATTTACCCGGATTTTCCGGCGACGATTACGGGGTGATTTACGGATGTTAAACGCAATTAAATAGTTAGTTAACGATTAAAATTGACGGAGAAACGTTTTTATATAACTATTTTGTAAAAAAATACAGGTTTTACGGTGGTTTGGCCATCGCCGGCGCCGCCACCGGCGTCCGGTCGGAAAAACGTGCAAGGGGGCGGGTAGGGTTTGTAATTATATTATAATTTAAATAAAATTTACAGTTTCAGCCCCTTATGTTTAACAAACTTATTAAATGTAATTTAAATTCTTTTAAGTTAAAATAAGTTTTCAAGTTTTACACTTTTTGCCCAAACCTTATATTATAAAGTCTTCGGTTTTGGATTATTTACGCGTTTTACTCGCGTGGCTCGATTAACGTAAAGGTTCTGGAATTTATAAACATAACAACGAACAACGAATAAAGAACATTAAATGTCGGGAAACACTTTATTAAATTATATTTAATACATCGAAACGACCCAACGGGTCGGGTTTACATATGAACATGAATCGAAAATTGACGAATGTCACAGTGGACCGTCAGAGACCCATATATTAATTAAAAGAAAATCAACCCCGGTTAAATCAGATGATGATTCTGTCGTTACTCGTAACAGTAGGGCACTAGATTTTTTTAAGGGAAACTTCCTAAAATAGCCATTTTAGAGAGAGAATTCTCATTTTAACCCTTTTTTCCTCAAAATCTTTTATAATTTGGACTTGTAAGACGCTTTGGGAAAAGATAAAAATAAAGAGGAAGCAGACCAAACTTCGAAAGAAAGTCAGGTAAAAGACGAGATTTGAGGAAATAATGCCGTGCAAGTCCAAATTATTTTGTAATCTTGGAGTAAAAGTCCATATTTTTCCAAATCTTTTTTATTCAAAAAGCCGTCTTGAGAGACTGTTTTTTTATGTTTCCTACATTTTCCGTCCATATTTTCAAATTCTTAGAAAAATAAATTTTTTACAATTATACCCTTAACCACTACCACCACCTTGAACCACCACCATCACGTCGACCCACCCCATCACCACCACCGAACCACCACCACCCCCACCCCATCACCTCCTCTCCACCGCCTCCTGTCGTATACCCGTCACTTATTAACCCACACCCTCCTTCCTTCGTACCTTAATCCTTCCTTCGTACATTAACCCATCACACTTTCATCCCATTTCAATGACCTTAATCATTAAAATAAACCAATCAATTACCACTCACAAAAATATTACCGTTTGTGTAAAGACAAAAAGCAGCATACATACCTTAATCCTTCCTTCGTACAACACTATGTTAAGTTATGTTTTGTTCAAGGACACGTAAGCTTTACTACTTCTCGGTGACTTTGAATGCTAGCTCCAAGAAAGCGACGCAAACAAATTGATTGCTTGCGTCTGTTGTGTAAAATATACATAATAATAATTCATCACACAAAGCACTGCACTTATTAATAATATTAATATTATAATATTGTTTTGGAATGTACGAGGAGAGGAGGTGATGGGGGTGGGGGTGGGGGTGGTTCGGTGGTGGTGATGGGGTGGGGCCGACGTGATGGTGGTGGTGGTGGTTCAAGGTGGTGGTGGTAGTTAAGGGGTATAATTGTAAAAAATATATTTTTCTAAGAATTTGAAAATATGGACGAGAAAGGTAGGAAACATAAAAAAACAGTCTCTCAAGACGGTTTTTTGAATAAAAAAGATTTGGAAAAATATAGACTTTTGCTCCAAGATTAAAAAATAATTTGGACCTGCACGACATTATTTCCCCAAATCTCGTCTTTTACCTGACTTTCTTTTGAAATTTGGCCTGCTCCCTCTTTATTTTTATCTTTATCCAAAACGTCTTACAAGTCCAAATTATAAAGGATTTTAAGAAAAAAAGGACTAAAATGTGACTTCTCTCTCTAAAAAGGGCTATTTTGGAAAATTTTCTTTTTTTTAAGTTTTGTGCACGTGGGTATTGATGCATAGCACATATGTATTGACACGTGTCTATGATGTGGAGTTTTATAATTTCATAAAATCAATTCGAATAAATACACAAGTAATTCATGAAATAGGCAACATTGTAAACTTGACCATATTTATATATTAAATAGACATTTTCTTTTATAACTCCTCAACAACATATTTTGTTATTTTCAGCACTAGAGTTACATGTGAAATTAATCATCTAATTTCGTATGAGAATACCTCTTTCTTTAAGAAAATAGTTTTGATATTTATTTTCAAATTTGTTGTGCATGTAGTTATACTCGAGTCTTGGTTTTCTGGTTCTAGTTAATTGGACAAACTACAATGGAAAAAATAACCATGATGATGATGAGGAAACTTTAGGAACTAATGGGCTATCGAGACACATCTAAGATTGGAGAGGAACTCCATCTATTACTCATGTCAATGGGACCTAAAGCAAAAGTTTGTCCACAGAGGAGCCCATGATCTAGTAACTTTATCTACTTCTCATATAGTCTCTTGGACATATTCATATTATGACTTCTATTCATAGATTTGAGAAATTTGAACTTTGGTTCACATTATTTGCTTGTGGCTAACCAAATGGTCTCTTAACTAGACCGCTGTTAAAAACCAGTTAAATACTAGTTATGACTATTATACTCCTAGCTTGGAAAAAATAAGAAACTAATCTACCGTCGTCCACCCCAACATCACAACACATCTACGCAATTAACGTCCCCTAACATAACACATCAAAATCAAGCGTTAAATGAATTCCAAAACTACGACCAATAATATTCCCACTAGAAAAAAGGAAAAGGAAAAAACAATCTAAACTTGTTCCACTGCATTCTTAACAATCTAAACTTGTTCCACTGATTATCTTGTCTCAAAGGAATGATTTGGCGTTTTTTTTTATCGTTGAACTCTGGTAGAATTTATATTTTTTTTATACAGTTTTCGGATTATGTTGGTTTATTATATGAGTATTTACATTACTAATGAAGACGAGCATGTTGCTTTAACTTTAGCATTTTACATTTTTTATTTTTTTTTAAATACTTGAAACTGGATTACGTCAACCCGAAAAAACCTAAATCCATATAACAAAAAAATAGTTTGGAATGTTAAGGATCAGATATAATTAGTATTCTTAAGAGTTATGCCTAAACTTAAATAATAACCTTGAATTAGAAGCGTGGATAAAGTAACTGTATACCTTTTAACACATTTCTATTGTATGTGGCGCATATGAAATGAGAGTGATAGCATGGGCGAATCTTCTTTCGGGCCAAATCAGGTCGCGTCCCCACCAGGATTTTTTGTTTGATAGTGCACTTTTTTCCATAAAATTCTAGTATATGTATTGAGTCCGACTCAGCTAGATTATTTGAGTCCGGCTGTCACACCCCGTTAAGCGATTTGCGGAAGCGTAAAATGAAAATGTAACATATACAACTGGTATCAAATACATTGTTCATAAAGAAACATTACTAACTAATTTACAATATATTACATCGTTCTAACATCTTTTTACAACTATGTGATACAATCAAAATTAGCTCTTCAACTACTTTACTTCTAACTCAAATGCTCACAGCATCGATCACAATCCAAACATGTAACACATAAGCAATCTACTCCACCTTTCTGGTTACCTGAAAAGCATGTTTAAAAGAAAAGGTCAACTACGAATAGTTAGTGAGTTTCATAAGTTTTAAAGAAATCAGTTCTGCGTAGAGGTGCACAAAAAAACCGGTTCCCGAACCGGTTTGGCGGTTTAAACCGGAAACCGGTTTTTATAAAAACCGGTTTTTTAAAACCCGGTTTGACCGGTTTACAAACCGCCGGTTTGTATATCGGTTTTAAGTTTTAGAGCCAAAACCGGTTTTGAAACCGGTTATAAAAAAAACCGGTTTTTTTTAATAACCGGTTATAAAAAAACCGGTTAACCGGTTTTTTTATAAACCGGTTTTTTTATAACCGGTTAACCGGTTAAACCGGTTTTGACCGTTGTATAACGGGCATATAGCCGTTTTTTTGGTTTTTTGACCGTTTTTTATGGTTATTAAAAAAAAAAAAAAAAAAAACCGGTTAATCGGTTAAAAACCGGTTTTTAAAAAACCGGTTAATAAAAAAACCGGTTTATTAACCGGTTCTAACCGGTTTCTAAACCGGTCCTAACCGGTTAGACCGGTTAGGGTTTTGAGATGAAAAAACCGGTTATTAACCGGTCCGGTTATTAACCGGTTCGGTTTTTTTCCGGTCCAAAAAAAACCGGTCCGGTTAATAACCGAACCGGTTTTTTTAAAAAAACCGATTTGTGCACCTCTAGTTCTGCGCACCACACCGTCATAATTTGCATGTACACACGTATATAAAAATGTATTTACGTTTGTATATATGTACAGCCGTATCTGTGTGTGTAAAAAAACACGCCTGTAAGTTTATAATATAAGTTCAAAATTACGATAAAATCGTGGCTGTTTGTTTGTATTGCGTGTTTCTATTTTCCATGTTTAATCAACCACTATGGCCCCCCTTCCGCCCACAACGGTTCCGCGTAACATCAACCACTGTGGCTCCCCTTCCGCCCACAACAGTTCCACATAGAGTCAAACATTACACAGTATATACACAAATAATTAGTATTTTCTACACCTATTCACATAGCATGTATATAAACAACCATATATATATACACACATATATTTATGCACATACATAGTATTTATCATGTATCACCAAACACAGTGGCCCCCTTCCGCCCACAATATCCTCGTGGCCTCCACTGCCCACGTTATCCTCATGGCCATCACAGACCCCATTATCCCCATGGCCGTTAAATACCACGTTTTTCCCCATGGCCATTGCAGACCACATTGTTCCCCATGGCCGTTACAGACCACGTTATTCACCCATGGCCTTTACAGACCACGTTATTCACCCATAGCCATTACAGACCACGTTATTCACCATGGTCATTACTGACCACGTTATTCACCCAGCTTGTTATGTTTAACAGTACACAACGTTTTTGTATAAATGTGTTGTTACGTGTAATTTCGTTATGTTTTGGTATTCATACCATATCCACTTAATTTGTCATTCAAGAATACTATTCATCATTCATTCGCACTTAATCAATCATTATGCTTGTAAGGACTTTTTGTATGTAAACAATCATTATGCTTGTAAGAACTTTTTGTATGTAAACGTTCAGATAATTTATATCTTGAACCGTTTTCAGATAAAGAACCTATATAAATATGCTTTTCACCCAAATAGTTCGTAAACAATTGGAAAAGAGGGGTCATGAAACTCACAGTTTTGTAGGCACTCAGTGCGAGGTCAGCTCGGGGTTTGTTTCCCTTGCTATCACTTAGTCCCTATAGTCCATATTATAATAATATTAATATTTTAATATTATTATAATCTTTAAACTAAGCTGGGCTGTATAGCCAGTCTGGGTGTGGCTGTAACACCCAGAAAGCGTCAATAGACTTAGATTGTGATATTGTTCAATGTCTAATGTTTAAAATCAAACTTGGCTCAGTTTTCTCATTCCACCAGCTGGGCCAAGTCGCTCGTTAATGCGTTTGGAAAACAGGTATAGGGATGTAAGTTTGGGTAAATGTGTTGGCTGATAAAATGATTAAGTTATAAAGAAAGATCACATTTTTGGGGTCTGGATTCACTACGAGGCTCGTTTCCATGTATTCAATTTGTTTAAGAGAAAAACACGCACATTCTATCCAATTTGTCCGGATTTCTCACAAAAAGTTTGTTTTTACATAATTAATTCGAAAGTATGATTTTTGCTTGTTTTTTATGTTATGATATTCCAACAGGTTCGTTAATCACGAACTTGCCAGTTTTCGTCAGAATTTAATTTGTTTAATCTTTAAATTAGCATAATTAATTATCCGTTAGTTATTAGATCATTAAACTTTAGACACTTATCAAATAAAATATGTAGATTTTTATAAAAATATTTCTGGAATTATTTACTGATCTATAAATTTATAAAAATTCATTTTATATGCTATATTTAGCCCGAAAATCATCCGTTTATACCAAATGATTTCCAAAAAATCCGCCAAAATTCCTAAGTGACCAAAACACTTCCCAAAATAAGCTGTAGCAATTCCAGAAGCTAACAATCTTGCCATATATCATTTTCAAGCCAAAAACGGCTATGAAAATCCGAATAAACGCAAGTGCTCCAAATGACCCCAGATTTTATATGTAATCATAATATACCAAATCTGATTTCCCCAAAAAATTTCATAGTTTTTCAAGTATTTAACTATCTTTCCTGAATAAACGCCCTAATTTGGTAATAAATTCGCTAAATATTCTCAAATGCTCGAAAAATTTCCAAAGTTGGACAGGGACTCAATGACATGGTCCCTGATGTTCCTGAAAAATTTCATGACCTAACAATATGCACATCACAACCTTAGCCTAAACAGCCCGTAATCGAGTGTTTCAGGATTACCTTTGCGGTTTTCACCTGTTTTCGCTCTCTTAATCCAATTTCCGGGTTCTCGTGCTTCTATACAAATTAAATACAGGTACTATATCACCAACCAAGCATGTATCATCAAGAGAGCAGCCATGAAAGTTAGGGTTTCGGTTAGGGTTCTAAACCGAACTTTTGAACTGTAAAAACTTCGTTTAAACCCTCTAATCTTTGTTTATGGCCAAAAAACTATTCAAACCAGGTTCCTAACCATGTGTAGGATCAAAAAATGTTTTTGGACCATTTTTAAGGTTTTTTCATGGTTAGGAATGATTTTTGGTAATCAAACTATGTTCATATAGAATTAAACAAGATTAAACATGTTTAAAATTGATTAATAATGAAGAAATTTACCAAAGTTTGAGCTTGTTAGAAACGGCCAGAAGTTCTAGAGCTGATATGTGATGAGAACAAGTGCAAAAATATCTTGTCTCATATTATAACAAAAAGAAAGAAAACTTTGGGGGGGGGGGACCCCTTTCCGACCGCAAGTAAGAAAAAAAAGGGGCCCATGGACTCTTTTGTTCCAAATGCCTTGTTTTGCGTGCCCGTAAGTGAAAAGCCAAGTCCAAATTTATTTTGGGTTTGGTTTTTGGCGCGAAAAATTTATCGGGTACGATAAGTAGCGCGAAAACGAGTGTTTTTCGGCAATTTTTATGTAAATTTATAAAAATATAGTATTTGTTTGTTAAAATCAAAAATATTTTCACGGATAGCTTAAAACATCCCCAACAAGTGTTTGGTAGATCGTTTTTGGCTTAACGGATGATACAATGCTTGTTTCGGAACTATCTTTCGCGTTTAAATCCATAGCGGGTAGTTAAACGAACATGTTTTCGTTTAACTAGTTTGCTATCGAACTAAGTCCTTAATATCAATATGTTGGCTGATAATATACGTATATCACTTATAGATGGCCAGTCGGGATATCTAGTCCTTACCTGACCCGTTCGGTTAATCGTTTGTTCGATACGCAATAAGTGGTTAATCGCTTATTTGATAAACAAATGCCAAGGCATACTCGATTTTGTCACAAATGTCACATTCTCCCCCAGTTAAGAAATTTCATCCCCAAAATTCAATATGCCAATTACGCCCTTTTTAGGGAAAAGTTATAAATATTTGCTTCAAAATTTGTTCTTCTGTTTCCGAACACGTTTGCTTCCCCATCGTGGATTCCACCGAACTTTATGTAATGAAATTTTATTGTGTCGTAATTGTTTGATTTCTCCTACTTAACATCTTCACAAGTCCCTTTATAGAGCTTAGTTGTGTAAAAGTTTTCAAATAGTACTAATTCCACCCTGTCAGTAAGGCACATGTTCTGATTCGATATATATATTAAATATCATGAGTGAAATAATTTTGTTTAATACGCTACGTGGTTAACTTTCAAGGCAATTTTGTACAGTTCCATATATTTTAGAATCGACTCACCGGTTTCCTCAACTCAACTAACAACTTTCAAAATTTGATAACTTCTCGCGTTTATCAGTATAGCCCTCTTGTTAGCCTCAGGCGGCTTTCGGTTTGTTATTAATATTACGAGATTTATCTATGATTCTCGAAATTGAATCGGATTTTGTATTTTGGTCGTCGCCAATTTTTCAATTTAATAAGGTAGCGATTTATATTCTTGCTCGTATAATGTAGTGTATAACCGCTTGTACAATATTACAATGACCGTTAATGTGTATGGATTGAAATTACCGGTCTCACTTTCCTCTAATGTTGAATAGTTTTTTTGGTTTGATTGTTTGTTAGAGGATTACATACCATGCTTAGGCCGATTAGGGATCTAAAGTTTCATACACAACTCACCAAAGATAAGATGATGTTAAGTCGAGTTTTTCAGTTAGGTAATTGTCATAGATCGGAAGGAAGTATGTGGACTGTGTCAGTCAGTGAAGTATCACCCATGTTGCATTGGTTTCTCGGGATGTTTTAGAAACATGTGTTACGAGGTCCACTGTAATTCATTCCCCTCTCCCTTGGGGTATTTCAAGCTATTGTAGCGTTCCCGAAATTTTTTGATATTCCGCCTTAACTTAATATAGAATACACCTTTACAACCCATGTGATTATAATTTTTCTCATATCAGTTTATCCGTAGATTTCTTGTACATCTTTACATCTTGCACTAATACTCAGTCTAACCGAACATTTGGTCTGACCTTTCTTCGTTCATCACCCGGTTATTAAGGCTATAAAAGTTTGAAGTTCAAGTTTCGGTTCTTGTGGTGCGGAATTTCTTCGGTTTTCATAGTTATGATTGTTTAACAATTCCACCCAATCTCCATTGCGTCCTATTTAACTTGGTTTGGTTACTTATAACTCGTAGGTTGATGGTTCGTGTAACTTGTACTATTGGTAGTATACAAGTAATGCCCCCAAATCTAGGGTATAAAAGCAATCGTTCCATATTTCCGGTAACGGATAGTATAGTTCTTTTCATTCGTGTTTAGTCATTAGGATTATGTGTTATTACTTCGTTTCATTTTCCTTTCATAATCTCGGTCCTTTTTGAATTAGAAGGACAAGGTCTAAGTAATACTGAAAAAGTTTTCATCTCGCTGGGGTTTACATGAACTCTTGAATGTAACTGTTTTAATATTTAGTCTAAGATAGGATATGAAAGACATTTTCGGTTCCCAGGCCTCTTTCTTGTATTTCGATCATTTTGTTATTTGGAAGAGGTATTCTGACAGTCTTGTCTTTACATACGATTTCCATTTCTGATCTCAAATAATTAGTCCATGTTTATTACACCCGAACTTCATAACCCTATCGGGAGTGAGTTAATAAGGGATGGTTGGTTGTGTTAGGATGAAAGAATAGTTTCGGTTTATTTGGTTAACCGGGTTATAGATTTACCATTAGAGAGTTCTATATCGAAAGGGTTTATTAACTTACTAATCAATATATTTTTCTAAGGATATGAAGTTAACAAAATGAAACGTCTATTGGTACACGTGTTTTATAATTTGAAGTGCACTAGTCAGAAATTGTGAATGTACCTGCTTATTACTTTCGAATCTGTTCGTGCTCCACCCGAGTCAATCACGAAAGCGACCTTTAGTCTGGTTAATCATCAATGCTTGATCTCCACTTAATTTGGGACAGTTTCTTTTGAAATGCTTTGTACTACCACACTCATAACATGTAGGGTGATTTACCATAGGTTGGGTTAATTGTATCTGTTGTAAGCGGATTGGTTGCGATCGAGGTAGTTGTGGATGGTGTAGCTGTGGTATTTGAGATGGCTGGTTTGTAGTGTTTACCATGGCTTTACAATCATGGACATAGTGTCCAACCTTGCCACATCGATAACACCCGTTTGTTAGACATTCACCTATATGATGATAACCACATTCTTCACACTTTGGCAAAAGCCCTTTATACTTCTCTTGTTTCACATCAGAACCGGTGATGGCATAATTTTGCATTGTGGTGCGTGCACGTTTATTCTGTTGTCTTCCTTGTACCTTTGCCTCATACTCGGTTCGTTTTGTACTAGATGATTCTCCAGGTATTCCGACGTACCGCTTCTAACCAAATCAAAAATTACAATGCCGGCTTGTAACACGGCATTTTCAAAAGTTACGAGGCCAGTTGAATTAACCAAGCTCCTGACTTCGGGGGCTAGACCCCAAATGTATCGCTCAATACGTTTGGAATCAGGGGTAACTAACCATGGGACTAGACGGACTAATTCGTTAAAGCAGTGGGTATACCCAAAATGATTTGCACATTTCATTTCTAAATTCCAAAGTTGTTCTAATTTCTGAATTTCATTTATCGTGCAAAAGTGTTCTATCATAAGATCTTTAAGTTTTGTCCAAGATATACGATTGGTTGCCTCTTGTCCCCGAATTTGCACAACAGTATTCCACCACATTAGCGCATGGTCCACAAAAGTAGAAGTAGCGAATTTAACAATACAATCTGGTGGACAGTTAGTGATATTAATGATGGATTCAGTCTTTTTGATCCACTTTACCCGCCAATTGGGTCCTTCAGTACCGCTAAATTCCATAGGTTTACATAGCATGAAGTTCTTAAGTTGATAATCGTGTTGCGGGGGATTTTGGTTGTTATGACTATTGTTCAAATTTGGTGGGGATTATCATTATTGAGAGTAACATTAGTGTTCAACGGGGGAGTATTAGTTGTTATAGTGTTAGTATTTATCGAGAGAACATTTGTGGCTGTATTAGTATTTGTCGGGGGATTAGCATTTACGGTCGCGTTAGTGTTCGGCACTTGATTTGTATTCATAGTTGTATTAATACCGGTAGCGAATTGTGCTGCTATTGTCGGAAGTACTGTTTGTAGTTGCCGAGCGATCATCTCAGCTACATCTGTCTCAGACAACGTGTTTACTTTCTTCAGGGCCATTCTATAACAATAACCAGTCATCCCACAATTTACAAAATTTACTTACGCAACTAATCACAAAAGGAATCACATTAACAATTAATCAGGTATTTCAAATAACACGTATGTATCAAACGGATCTGTTCTCGAGTCTATATAGTATGTAAAGTTAGCCTAACAAAGGCCAATGTTTATATATATCAAAAGTTGTCACCTAGTGACAAGTAATTGTAATCCAGTAAAGGTCAATGTTTGTAATGAAATGTTCAAATTGTCCCCCCATATCAACATAGCACACTACCCAATGTCTGCATGGGGTATCGAAGTCTATATACACAATATCTTACTCTCCTTATCTATCCAAGTACACATTATACAATCATGAACGGTTCACACTTGCACAACAATTATCTTAGTACGAACCCCTCATTGGGTAATTGTTTATTTCTGGTCTCTCCCGTACGTAGGCATCTGGCCGTTATATGTTTAATAAGTATATTATAATCGGAATGCATTCATATATTCCACTAGACCCTTAGAGGTTGTTAAATATAACTATAGAATATATTCCTTCGCCATGTCATTAGGTATACGCAATCATGTTGGGTTTACTAAATGTAGTAATTTACTACTGGGGTAAGTATGTCCCATTCCAGTCAAGCACGTCATCAAATCGTGAGCATGAGGTTTCTCTCCTATAATAAACAATTGGAATAGCAAAAATATAGGAGAGGTTGGAGGTTCTCGTATATAAATGGTTCGAAGAGTTTGCTAGTTAGGGAGGTTCATCAGAGTTAGTTGTACTGGTGATATGTAAAGAAAATTATTATTATTAACACTTCTTCTTGAAATATCATTAGTACATTATATGTACTTGTAGTCACAGTCTGTTATAGAATTGGGGACTCAATAAAGTAGTTATTATACTTATAATTTAATAAACCAGACTCATCACTAGGTACTTTCCTAAGAGAAAATGGAGAGACTGACGGAAACCTGTTTAGTTCACTGTTTGAAAACGAGTGTTTTAGAATAGGATTAGATCCAGGCTGACAAGTATTATATATGTTCTTTTGAAATTATTGACTATAGGTCACACCTCCCACGGTTCATTCCCGGGCCTTGTACCCTTTGCGGTTCCGTCACATCACCAGATTTAGTTTGAACTCGTTTAAGCATTATCGTATTCTCGTTTACAGGCAACATCGGTTCTTCATCAGTAATAAAACTACCCGATCTCGACATTTTTCGGTGCAATCATTAATCAGAAGAGAGCATTTTTTGATAGCTTAGAACATCGTAAAGGATATTTTTTTAATTAGGGCAAAATAAAATATTTTATTTGCTATGGCCAGGTATAATATTAATTATGGTAAAATATAGTAGTAGTTTTAATAAATTAAAATTTTAATAGTAAGAAGAATTAATGTTGATTATAACCGAATATAATATTCGTTATGATGAGATTCAGTATTATCGGTAGTACCGTATTTACACGCATCTATATACCTCGTTTCAAATAAACACGTATGCACGTTACATATATCCTCCACACCACCTTTATACACGCATGCAGCCATTTTTACCTATCAGTATGTTCCGCGACTTCTCCCCGAATTCCCTCGTACAAGCAAAACTGTTATTACGTTCCGGACCATAATAACTCACTTGCCCTATGAGTTCATCCAGACATCCATCAGTATCTATCGTTACTTATTATTAAGTTTCCCAGATATAATCGAGCCTACGGTTATATTATAGGTATCCTAAGAGATAACCTAATCCTTTATAACCAATGCTTCTGATACCAACTTCTGTCACACCCCGTCAAGCTATTTGCGGAAGCGTAAAACGGAAATGTAACAGATACAACTGGTATCAAATACATTGTTCATAAAGAAACATTACTAACTAATTTACAATATATTACATCGTTCTAACATCTTTTTACAAACTAGGTGATACAATCAAAACTAGCTCTTCAACTACTTTACTTCTAACTAAAATGTCACAGAATCGATCACAATCCAAACATGGAACACATAAGCAATCTACTCCACCTTTCTGATTACCTGAAAAGCATGTTTAAAAAAAAGGTCAACTACGAATAGTTGGTGAGTTTCATAAGTTTTAACGAAATCAGTTTTGCGTACCAACCGTCATAATTTGCATGTACACGCGTATATAAAAATGTATTTACATTTGTATATATGTACAGCCGTATCTGTGTGTGTAAAAATACACGCTGGTAAGTTTATAATATAAGTTCGAAATTACGATAATATCGTGTTGTTTGTTTGTATTGCGTGTTTCCATTTTTCATGTTTAATCAACCACTATGGCCCCCCTTCCGCCCATAACGGTTCCGCGTAACATCAACCACTGTGGCTCCCCTTCCGCCCACAACGGTTCCACATAGAGTCAAACATTACACAATGTATACACAAATAATTAGTATTTTCTACACCTATTCACATAGCATGTATATAGACACCCATACACACACACACACACACACATATATATATATATATACATATTTATGCACATACATAGTATTTATCATGTATCACCAAACACAGTGGCCCCCCTTCCGCCCACAAGATCCACATGGCCTCCACTGCCCACGTTATCCTCATGGCCATCACAGACCACGTTATCCCTATGGCCGTTAAAGACCATGTTTTTCCCCATGGCCATTACAGACCACGTCGTTCCCCATGGCCGTTACAGACCACGTTATTCACCCATGGTCATTACAGACCACGTTAGTCACCCATGGCCATTACAGACCACGTTATTCACCATGGTCATTACAGACCACGTTATTCACTCATGGCCATTATAGACCACGTTATTCATCCAGCTTGTTATGTTTAACAGTACACAACGTTTTTGTATAAACGTGTTGTTACGTGTAATTTCGTTATGTTTTGGTATTCATACCATATCCACTTAATTTGTCATTCAAGAATACTATTCATCATTCATTCGAATGTAATCAATCATTATGCTTGTAAGGAATTTTTGCATGTAAACGTTCAGATAATTTATATCTTGAACCGTTTTTTCAGATAAAGAACCTATATAAATATGCTTTTCACCCCAAATAGTTCGTAAACAATTGGAAAAGAGGGGTCATGAAACTCATTGTTTTTTAGGAACTCAGTGCGAGGTCAGCTCGGGGTTCGTTTCCCTTGCTATCACTTAGTCCATATAGTCCATATTATAATAATATTAATATTTTAATATTATTATAATCTTTAAACTAAGCTGGGCTGTATAGCCAGTCTGGGTGTGGCTGTAACACCCAGAAAGCATCAATAGGCTTAGATTGTGATATTGTTCAATGTCTAATGTTTAAAATTGAACTTGGCTCAGTTTTCTCGTTTCACCAGCTGGGCCAAGTCGCTCGTTTATGCGTTTGAAAAACAGGTATGGGGATGTAAGTTTGGGTAAATGTGTTGGCTGATAAAATGATTTAGTTATAAAAAAAGATCACATTTTTGGGGTTTGGATTCGCTACGAGGCTCGTTTCCATGTATTCAGTTTGTTTAGGAGAAAAACACGCACTTTATATCCAAATTGTCCGGATTTCTCACAAAAAGTTCGTTTTTACATAATTAATTCGAAAGTATGATTTTTGATCATTTTTTATGTTCTGATATTCCAACAGGTTCGTTAATCACGAACTTGCCGGTTTTCGTCAGAATTGAATTTGTTTAATCTTCAAATTAGCATAATTAATTATTCGTTAATTATTAATTCATAAAAATTTAGACACTTATCAAATAAAATTTGTAAATTTTTATAAAAATATTTCTGGAATTATTTACTGATTTATAAATTTATAAAAAAATCATTTTATAAGCTATATTTAGCCCGGAAATCATCCATTTATACCAAATGATTTCCAAAAAATCCGCCAAAATTCCTGAGTGACCAAAACACTTCCCAAAATAACCTTTAGCAATTTCAGAAGCTAACAATCTTGCCATATATCATTTTCGAGCCAAAAAAGACTATGAAAATCCAAATAAACGCAAGTGCTCCAAATAACCCCAAATTTCATATCTAATCATAATATACCAAATCTGAGTTCCCCAAAACATTTCATAATTTTTCAAGTATTTAACTATCTTTCCCGAATAAACGCCCTAATTTGGTAATAAATTCGCCAAATATTCTCAAATGGTCGAAAAATTACCGAATGTGGATAGGGACTCAATGACATGGTCCCTGATGTCCCTGCAAAATGTCATGACCTAAAAATATGCACATCACAACCATAGCCTAAACAGCCCGTAATCAAGTGTTTCGGCATTACCTTTGCGGTTTTCGCCCGTTTTCGCTCTCTTAATCCAATTTATGGGTTCTCGTGCTTCTATACAATCTAAGTACAGGTCCTATATCACAAACCAAGCATGTATCATCAAGAGAGCAGCCATGAAACTTAGGGTTTTGGTTAGGGTTTTAAACCGAACTTTTGAACTGTAAAAACTTCGTTTAAACCCTCTAATCCTTGTTTATGGCAAAAAAAAAACTATTCAAACCAGGTTCCTAACCATGTGTAGGATCAAAAAAGTTTTTGGATAATTTTTAAGGTTTTTGCATGGTTAGGAATGATTTTTGGTAATCAAACTATGTTTATATGGAATTAAACAAGATTAAACGTGTTTAAAATTGATTAATAAGGAAGAAATTTACCAAAGTTTGAGCTTGTTAGAAATGGCCAGAAGTTCTAGAGCTAATACGTGATGAGAACAAGTGCAAAAATATCTTGTCTCATATTATAACAAAAAGAAAGAAAACTTTGGGGGGGTAAACCCCTTTCCAGCCGCAAGTATTAAAAAAAGGGGCCCATGGCCTCTTTTTTTCCAAATGCCTTGTTTTGCCTGCCCGGAAGTGAAAAGCCAAGTCCAAATTTATTTTGGGTTCAGTTTTTGGCGCGAAAAATTTATCAGGTACGACAAGCAGCGCGAAAACGAGTGTTTTTTGGCAATTTTTATGTAAATTTATAAAAACTATAGTATTTGTTTGTAAAATCAAAATATTTTCACGGATCACTTAAAATATCCCTAACAAGTGTTTGGTAGATCTTTTTCGGCTTAACGGATGATACAATGTTTGTTTAGGAACTATCTTTCGCGTTTAAATCCATAGCGGGTAGTTAAACGAGCATGTTTTCGTTTAACTAGTTTGCTATCGAACTAAGGCCTTAATATAAATATGTTGGCTTATAATATACGTATATCACTTATAGATGGCCCCTTGGGATATCTGGGTGCTAACCTGACCCGTTCGGACAATCGTTTGTTCGATACGCAATAAGCGGTTAATCGCTTATTTGATAAACAAATGCTAAGGCATACTCGATTTTGTCACGAATGTCACACCGGCCCATTCAAATTATTTGAGTTAGGTTCACCCTTGAAATACTAAGAAATAAAACCCCAAAAGATTTGTAACATCTAGTATCTTTCGTATTTGTTTTCTCGATTCGGGAATGTAATTCGAATCTTCCGTATTTGTTTACCCGTATTTGTTTTCGCATTATTTAGTTGGGACAATAAATGCCATAGAAGGCTCATGAAAAGCCCAACCCAACAAAGAAAATTCATTTATTCATATATTTACTTGATTTTATATAATCAAAATTTCAGGATTTGATTGATTCACTTTACTTTAATCAAAGTATTTTTTATTCCTATGATCCGACACAACACATCAAAATCAAGCGTTAAAAGAATTCTAAAACTACGACTAATAATATTCCCACTAGAAAAAAGGAAAAAGAAAAAACAATCTAAACTTGTTCCACTGCATTCTTAACAAGCCTTGGATCATGCTAGGGATGGCAATGAAACCCGAACCCGATGGGAAAACCCGAAACCCGACATAAATGGGACGGGTAATACCCGACCCATTAGGGTTTGTGATTAGTTTTGAAATTTTTCGAGGGTTTGGGACGGGTATGGGATTTCTAATATACCCGATTACCCGATAACGCAGACCCATTTACTCGATTATATACCCGATGTACCGGATACAGCTTATTATATTATATTATATTATATTATATATATATACACACTATATTCCAAATATATTATTCGTAGAAACTTATTTATGTTAATTATTTGAGATATTTTTACCTTTATGATAACCATTTTTGTAATCGATTAGTTTTATTTTGTCAAAATCCAGTAGAAACTCGACGGGTTTCGAACCGGGTATACCCGACGGGTATTTTATCAAAACCCAATAGGAAACCCGAAACCCGATGGAAAAACCCGAAACCTGACGGGTAATTACCCGACTAAAACCCAACGGGTTTGGGTCAGGTTTGGGATGGACTTTTATAACCCGGGTATGGGTTTGGGAATACCTATACCCGACCCATTGTTATCCTTAGATCATGCCCTTTGTAGGACATGGGTCAGTTTTTATTTAAAAAAATAAAATAATAATGTAAACAATAACGATACTCTCGTTATTAATGAGAAATAAAGTAGTACAATACCATTTACAAAATGAAAAAATTGAATATAAAATATGATTTTCTCCCCATATTCAAAATTAATATGCTCCGATGTCTTTAGTGGGTTCTTTAATGGGTCTTCATGAAGTATCCTTATCTTGTTTCTTCATCACATTTGGTCTACGACTAAACACCTTGACTATCATAAAAAGCAAACGAAATATTGACGGTTATGGCTGAGGATTCGTGTTCAACACGGGTCCCTTGAAACAGATGTCTCTACTTAGACAACGCGTCTGTCTCCCAGGGTACAACAGTCGGAGCAGTATTTACTGCCGGGGAAGGCTACATGCCCGAGGCTACACCTGATTCTTTAGTGTGATAGAACTTGATAATATGAAGATGAAGTTTAGAGAGTTCTCCTCTACAATATTCCATGGAAAAGAAATATATTTAGGTTTGTTTTTGATGATCATCATTTTTTATTCTAAACTGCTCTTCTTTTTCTTTAGGCAAATTTATGCAATAAACATGGATGAGTGAAAGGTCTCACTTAATTTGAGACATAAACTCTAATAAATATCATCAAGTGACATAATTGAAACTCTACCCAAGAATTTATTTTTAATTCACCATATTAAGAGTTTCATTAATATTCCACTAAATAAAATATCCATTCATTTAACATAAATTTCCAACAATCCCCCACATGAATGGAGATTGATCAAAACACACAAAAGATATCCAATGGAACCTCGACAGTTGAATATTGCAGGATAGGTAGGTGCTAGCTTTTAACCTTCCTTTGTGAAGTATACTTAGTCTCCTAGCGGTTAGTAGACGCGATGTCCTTGAACAAACCCCCATTTGTGTAGACGACAATACACTTCACACCCTAGCCGAGCACATCCCCTCATTATCGTGCCCATTATGGTCTTGGAACACTAGCCTGGTTCTGTGAAAGCTCTAGGCATTGCACACCCCACAATTTCATTTGAAGCTACCTCATTTCTCTTTCACATAGGTGATTATTCACAAATCATTAAAAGCATTAAGGTTATAATGATTTACACAAATCATTAACCATATATTATGCTTAACCTCACAACATGTCACTGTTGTTATAGGAATGGACTAGGAAGTAATTAGACTCCCTTTATAATTTAGGAGGATATATATATTAGCTTATCTGTCAACTTATACATAAGCTATGCCCCCACAGTGACCACCCTTAGATATATAATTAGGTTTCCTTTTGAACTTAGATCTTGGGATCTCTAGTCAACTAAGTTAGGTTTTCCTTTATATACCCTTTTTCATGGGTTTTAGTCTCATTCCACAACTTGATCTCTACTAAACCCTCAGGTTGTTGGATCCATAACATTATCTTTGACTTTGTCTAGTCACTACAGATAACTTGCGTAGTTGAGATCAGTTGTCATGATGTGTTCTTAACGTATAAGTTAATTTTGCCTTATTATCAACTTTCTAAGACTATAATCATAGTGGCCACCTGAATCTGGTTATAATTTGTAAGATACACTTATCATTAAGGCAAACACATCTCCATTATGCACTACCACCTTTTTGTCCTCCACTTAGTCGTTTGCTTGCAATGTTAGATTGAATTACAATAATCCTCATTGCTAAACCTTCCAAGTTCAAATGCAAGACACCTCCACATTTAAGTGCTATTGGATAACATCATCCAACTTTTGGATGGGGTAAAGAAAGGTTCTTCCTTTCTACACAAGTATGAGAAATCATCTCAATAATCATTTCTATATACCCCAAAAGGGTTGTTTCTTAAATGGCTTCCCCCACATTTCTTGCATTTTGACATAGTTTGCTTAACTTTACTTATGACCATAAAGCGGCACTCATGATTTGAATAAGACCACGTCTTTGTATCAGTGAGTTCATCAATGCTTACAAACTAATAAAGTAACACATGCCTTAGTGTTAGCTTCCACCACTTGATAAAGTTTAAGCAAAATTTGTCATACCGTTGTTAACAAACCATCACATATCTAGAAGGATTTTAAATCACTATCTAGAACATACCTAAAAAGTTGAGGTCTTCTGACGATCCTCATAAGTTATATCATTTCCTTAGATTGAATGATGACCCTCTTTAAATTTATCTATACACAAATTCATTCTTGTGTTGTGAATGTTTCACATTAATTAGTCTTCGCAAAGCATCACAATTAACAAGTACTAGTCTAGCATGCTTTAGACTACAATACTTTAGCATATGAACAGAAGACACATCATTCTGATTCTTCACAGCCATTATAATCTCACTTTGAAACGTTCAACCCAAAATTTTAGACAAAATTATGAGACTTATTAACAATATCTAAAACTTAGTATTTAAGAAAGTCTCACAAGTTGTTGTATGTAGCACATACATAACTTCATCATTTGTTTAAGGAACATAACTTGTTTTCCTTTGATCTCAAAGGCTTCATCATTTATTTATATGGACTTTGAACATAAGTCTTACTCCAAATCATTTTGATGAATACATTCATCAAGATTAATGTCACTAGTCTATAATCACTATTATGTTGAGATAAAATCAAATGGATTAACACTCAAACTCTTGAAATTCACATTTGCATAGAAATATTTATACATTTCATTGTTGTTTATTGAAACTATTTATTGAGATACTTTCCCAAAATGAAAGATAAAACTTCCACATAGTTAAAACGAAGTGAATGGTGGTAGAAACATCTATATGTCCATCGCTATTGTAAGCATATTATAATAAATCTCTTGAGATTACTTAATATCAATTACAATAATAGCATAATAAATCTCTTACGATTCAAGTCGGTGAATTTTCAATGATGAATATCGAAGGATTTAAATATCTCATCAACATATATTAATTCATGTGTTACAATTCACACTTATTTAATCTCCAAGGAGTTAAATACGTCATTAACACATATTAATTCGCACATACTGATTTCCAAGGAGTTAAATATCACATTCTTGTGTATTTCATCTTAATACACTCACCTTGTTATTCCATGACCCTCTTATGATATGGTTATACATTTGATGTCTCGTCTTAGACTTTTGTCAATGGAACAACTCACAAGTTGTTTCTTACGCAATATTCTTTTTGAACTATCAATTTAAAATTTTCCTTTTTTTAACATAAATTTTCCGTTAAAAATCTAGAAAATAACTTTGTACGTCACAATAAATATTGTTGTATTTGGTTGTAAAACTGCATGTGTTATCCAAAGATATTGAATACAAAATAATAATACAACCGAAACTACAACATAAAGTGTAAAACACCTTTTAATAAAAATTCGATAAATGGATAAACATACGACTTTTAGACATCAAATCACAAAGTGTTATTATCTTCAACACTTTCATCATCTGACCGAAATCATCTTAGTGATATCATTTTATGTTATGTATTGAGGTACTCCCTCAAATAAAACTCCATGCACACATATCCATATCCTCGTTTCAATTTTGCAACCACATTCTTGAACAAATATGTTCAAAGTAACATCAAGTTGTTACAGTTACTACACTTAAGTGGCAAAGCTTGAACAATCTATCTTGTTCTCACAACACGAAGTTGTTTTCCACCATAAAGTACCCTTTAGAACGTTATCTTAGTTTAACATACACCACTTTTAGCAAGAGTAGCAAACCATTTTTTAAATTTAAAAAAATGCAAAACTTTGTTTAAAAATCATAATAAATCATTTCCTTAGTTTTGCAATATATTATATTATTAATACCAATAGGGCTTTATAAAATATTCATGTACTAAAACAGTTTCTAGCACACATGTTTTAAAAAAAACATGTTATAACGCGCACATTACACAACTTAACGTTTTCATATAATGTTTTCCAAGGATAGAGTTTATAAAATAAACCATTCCTAATTGTTTCTAACGCACAGGTTAGAAAATTCGATGTCCACAAAACATTTCCAGCCTGTACGGTTTATAAAATAAACGATTTCTAACAGACATGTTAGAACTTAAATGATTTGTAACATCCGCTTTTTTGATAATTATAAATAACAGAAAATTCTATAATTAACTGTGTGTCTTTAACTTAATTAGGTGTGTTAATATTTGGATAATAAATGGAATTAGAAGTGTGAGTGGGTTGTGGGGCCCATAGTCCCTTATATAAACCCAACCCCTCCTTCCTTTCACCACACACACACACACACACTCAAGAACACACACGTTTTCTCTCAAGACCCGAATCCGAATCCAGGCTAAAGCAAGGAGGATCTTGGTGTTCGAGTATCTCAAACATCAAGAAAATGTCCAGATCTTCGGGGTTGTCCAGATCTGAACCGAACCCGGAGCAAAAAGGTAATCTTCGTCCAAAGGGTTAAGTTTTATGGTTAGAATCGACTTCCAAACTGATGTAATGATAGATCGGGTTGTGAAATGTAAGAAAAACATGAACTTGGTGAGTTTTAGCCTCACGGGTGTATTATAGAACAAAAAGGTGACGTCTGGACTATGAGAAACACGGGTATACAAAGTTGGTACAACCCAAAACACATAAAAATAGTAGAATCGGGTCCTAAGGAGGAAACAAGGAGAAAAATGGCTTTAAAATGGTAAAAACGACGAAGGGCAGGAATTTCGCATTGCACAGCCATGCGAAGTGAAATCAATAATTTCGCATCGCACAGCTATGCGAAGCGAAATTAATATTTTCGCATCGCACAGTCATGCGAAGCGAAAAAGTCATGCGAAGCGAAATTCTTCCATGCGAAATTTCATGAAATCCATTTTCTGATGCATTTTTGTTAAAGGACTGTTAGCGAAATTCTCCCAGCCAGGGGCTCTGCCCCTTGGACCCTGCTAGGGGCTGCTGCCCCTAGACCCCGCTACCAGGGGCGCTGCCCCCGGACCCCGGTTAGTTGAGGGTTTCACTAACTTATATGTAGGAAGTAGTAGTAATGGATAATTGACACGTGTAACGTGTTGTATAGTTAGCCGTGCACAACTAAAGAAGGGCATTACCGTTAACGGAGAGAGAAACCGACTCCAGGTGAGTTTTAGCCCCCCCTATCTGTTATGTTTTCAGGGTTGTGTGCATACTCCCATGTGATAGTTAATACATTTACTTGAATGGTAAGTGTATGATACGTGTATGACTACGTATGGAATGTTATTATTATATAATGGTTATATGTATGATCATGTATATATATTATATACATATGACAGGTATGGTGGTAAGGTTATTTGAGACAGTAGGGACCAGACCCTTATAATATCTGTGATGTTAGGGACCAGACCCTTCCAATATCTGTGATGTCTAAGATAGAATAGCTTATAGTATACCATAGTGTTTTATGAAAAAATCATGAAAGAACGTATGCATGTATGTAAAGTATGTATGAAAGAAGTGATAGTAAATAAGGTATGAATACGTATCTCCGGACACGTATGAGTATGGTATGAATGTAATGTATGTTAATTGATTAACTAGAACTCACTCAGCGTAGCTGACTTTTAGTATGAACGCAGGCAAATAGGTTGAGGCAGCTGGCTTGAGGAGGGACACATGGCACGAGCTAAAGAGACTGGCATCCATGAAGAAGTGTCATGACTATTTTATGTTAATAGTTATGAAAAGACAACTTGTATGTTAAGACAGGATTTGATGTTTTGTAATGTAATGCATGAAATTTTAATAATTCCGCAAAAGTTTTTATTAACTCTGATTTTAAAACTGTGTTTATGAGTAATTCCAACACCAAAGTAGGGTTACCGGGAACGGGGCCTTACATGATTTTAACGCGCACGTTAGACGAAAGACAATACATACATGAAACATTAAACGTTGAGGAAAAATCTTTTAAATTGTTGGTTTTTCTAGTGTATAAACCAAAAGTTACTCCATTAACACCAAATTAATGCGTAAATTATTAGTAACTTAATATGAGGAATATGAACATACACACGTGAAATCTTTTTTGCACTATTTCACCAGAATGCACATGTATGTCTCACTACACTATTTTCTAACACGCCCGTTAAGAATTAACGTTTACACAAAACGTTTAAACACATATGTTTATGTATATAATAAATCTCATCTACCACGCATGTTAGATATTTAAACATATGGTCATATGTTGTATACCAATACACCCGGTCTAACCCACAAGTTAAAAAAAATAACCGATTACAAAATTGATTTTAAACGGGTGTTTTTTATACAAAATTCATAACTATTATGAACGAGTCAGCTGTTTGTGCCTTCTACTGCTGTTTCTACTCCTATTATTCCTTCTACTGTTTCTCCAGTTCCAGTTCCACAGATTCCACGATCTCCTACTCCTACTACAATGTCAGATTTTCCTCGTTCTCCAACACCTGTGCAGATGCCTACGTCTCCAATGCCTCCAACTCTGACTTTGGCTACTACTGTGAGGCCTGATCCTCATTTTGGAGACATATTACATACTGTATTGGCACAGATGCCTACACCACAGCCAACTACTCGTGTTACTCCTGTTACTCCAACACCGTTGCTGAGGCCTAAGCATTCGTTTATGACATTCAATTGTCCTCAGGGTCCAATGCAACCAGTGCATCCTAATTTCTATCACATGGCTCCTCATGCTCAATGGTTTCACATGATGAATATGTTGCATTTACAGCAAAATCAAATGCAAGCAGACAGAGCTGCAAATGAGCTAGCGCAACGGAATTTGCTGAGGCATCTTCTATCGGCTCAACGTGATAATAGGGAACTTCGAGCCCTGATTGCTGCTCAGGGGGAGAGATTAGATAAGCAGGATGAGATTATTCTTCAACTGACATGCAAAGAAGATGAATTAAAGAAGTTGAAGAATAATGAAGACGATCAGGATAGTGCCAGTGGGGTAGATAAGGAACCGGGCGGAAGTTCCACACCGTCTGTGGGTAATAAGACTGATGCGAGTGTTTGTGGTGGGTCTGAAGCTAGTAATCTACAGATTGTTCCATATAAAGATTACACGAGAGCCAAGCCGATAAATGTTATTCCGGCTAGCATGCTTCTGTTTGTAGGAATGGATGGGATTGTATACAGTATGGTGAATACTGATGAGATCGAAGAAGGATAATTTGTTGATCATTCTTTAATGAAAGAACAAATTTCCTTGCTTCTGGATCTAAATGATGATGAGATTGAGGAATTGGGTAAGAACGTGGATGTGGAGATGGAAGATAGTACTGATACAGGTATTCCTCACAGGAATGTACCTGATTTTGAAGAAGTGGAAGTGGAAGATGTTACTGCTGAAGAATATCCGAAGTTTTACACAGATAATAACAATGACTCGGGTATTCCGTTTTTCACTACTGAACACTTTGATGCAGCAGAACGTTGGTTACAAGAAGAAAAAGAGAAGTGGAATAAAGCTGCAAAAACCAGTCACGTTTCGACAACAGAGAAAAAGCACAAACATGCTTTGGATGGTATGTTCGAGAATAACGTAAAGAAGATGAACAAGATGATCGAGACCTTTCATTATCATGAACAAGAGGAAGTCAAATTAGCAAGGGATCGAGCATCGACATACCAAATGAAGAAGTACAAGCCAGCTAAAGATGTGAGAGGTGACATGGTAGCATGGCAGTATGATTCTGAGCTTAAGGTATATATCGTGAAGTGGGAGCATGGTATTTATTATTTCAAATTCCCACACGATATCTTATCTATGCCCAGATGGGATGTGAGAACCCTAGCCAATCGACCGTTTGTGAATCATGGGGACGATAAATGGGCTAGTTGGTTCTATAAGCAGTTATTACATGAAACCCGGTTTGGTTTCAAGTTCTTCAAGCCTCAGGTGCCAACTCATAAGTACATTGATGAGATTGATACTCGCACTGGCTGGAGGAAGTTAATTTTACAAGTCAAGCCGCCGAAGACTATGAAGAGGTTTCCCATGAAGATATTTCCTTAGAGTCTTTTCACCTCGTTCAATTATTGGTACTACGACAATATTACAGGTGAAGCGGTGATTGTTTATGGTTACGGTTATAACACGAAGACAATACGTGTTATTGATCCGATGTGGCTAGTCAACCTATCTAAGTCTGACAATGATGCGTTATTTACAAGTCAGATCAGATTTGCTAATGTAAGAGATTATGAACTTGCTATGCAGTTTCAGAAGGTTGTTAGAGTCTGTTATGCATACAAGATTCATAGCTGCGTTGACTGGAAGACGAAGATGTTCCAGTGTTAAAGTAGATAAAGAGATCGAGACAAGGGGGAATTTGTTGATACATGTTTTGTACGTCTCGGTCTTTATCAGGGCATTAATGTAGTAAGTCTAAAGTATAGGGGTCTTAATGTAAGTATTGCTAAATAGGCCATTCGCTCTAATGTAAGTTACATTCGTTACCCCGTAACGAATGTAACATATTCGTCTAATTGTAAGCTCATTCGTTAACCTAGATTAACGAATGAGATAACGAATGAGGGCCATTCGCTATCTTTTAAAGTATAACGAATAAGTATGTTTATTCGTTAAAGTATCTATAACGAATGACACATTCGTTAAGTGTTAAGTTAACGAATGTGGTCATCCCCTATAAATACCCTGTAACTTATCATTAATGTAACAGTTCTGATATTTTGCCATTTTCTCTCTCGTTACTCTGCCGAATTGTTCACTCAACATACACACTACACACACATAACGTATGCAAGCCTAATCGTATAAGAATCAACATGTGTATCGTTGTTATCAAGATCTAGATCTGTACAAGCTCTTTCATTAAGGAATTGTATTCAAAGCCATGTACTTGCAAAAATTGTATGTCTTTGTGCTTGGCTTTGATTGACTCATACTCTTCATCACTTCCTACTTTCTTCTTCTTGCTCACCTTATCAACCAAGTTTGCAATATCATCTACAAGAGCATTCTTGTATATTTTGTCAATTGAGTCAAAAGATTGCAAATTTAGAAATGCAGGCTTATGTCCGACCTTTATCAAAAATTCCCTTTTTGATTTCCTCTTTCCCCAGCCTTCAGCCTCTTGGTGAATATTTTCTTTTGACATTATTTCAATATACCTTATCCTCATTCTCCTTGTCCTCAGACCTCTTTATTCTCTCTTCGTCTTATTCTTCTAAGTTTTCATCCAAGTTGTGCAATGCCTCTATCATTGGTTCTTCGATTTGAGGACTGGGTGTTTTAAACACAAACTTGGATTTCATTCCTCTTTTTTAGACAGGTTTTTGTCTTTTGGCCTTGGGAAGCTCCACTTCAGATGTTTCTTTTCTTTTTACTCCCCCCTCAGCCTCAGTTTCTTTTTCACTAATAACCGGTTTAGTTGCTGTCTGGTCATGAGTCTTTTCTGCTTGTTCGTCATCGTTAACCTCCTTGATTATTGGTTCAGTGGTTTTTGTTACTGGTTCTTCATTAAAGATTTCTTCAACAATTGGTTCTTTCACAGGAGTATTTTCATCAACATTTTCATCAACTTCCTGAATAATTGGTTCAGTAGTCTCAACTACTTCTTCAACCCTTGGTTCTGAACCACTGCTGAGATTGATAAAATCTTTTTGTGCTTTTCTTGCAGCTGATACAATTTTGGGATCATGTCTTTCTGGTTGTTTCAGGACATCAGTAAGAGTTTTTGTTATAACCAGCTTAGCCATTGAGCTAGCAGATATTTCAATCATTTCTTCATCTTGATTTACTGGCACTATACCGAGCTCTTGCCCGATTGGTTGTTCAGATTCAGATTGTTCAGGCATAGGCTCAGGCTGTGTAGGCTCAGGTTCATCCTCTGTTTGTACTATTGGAGTTTGTTCATCAGTTTGTGTTCCTTTCAAAGCCTCCAACGTAGCCCTTATTGCCTCATCAGCCTCCTTTCTCATTCTATCTATTTCTTCTTGCTTCTTTTTCATCTCAATAAGTGCTTCAAGCACTTCTTGATCAATTTCATTATCCTCTTCTTCGACTAACACCCTTTCTCTTTCTTGAATGATAATTTCTACTACTGTTTGAACTGATTGAACCTCTACAACATCCGCATCAATCACATCATTTTTCTGAAGTATGTCATCACCAGATTTCAAAATTTGTGTAGACTTGGGATGCAAGCCTTCATCAGTTAACGCAATCCCTTTTCCTTTTTCTTTCCTTTTCTCCAATTGATCTGGACTTTCTTCTTCTTTATCGGACTCCCCCCTCAACCCTTGCATCTTTTTCATATTCTGCATTAATCCCATCATTAGCATTTGATGTTCCAGCATCTATAGCCTCATCACTTGAGCTAGCATATAGCTCTTCAATTAATCTCAAGCCACCTGCATCTTCTATATTCTCCCCCTGTTTTGGTGCATCTGAGGTCTTCTCAACCTCAGAGTGCTCCAGGGTTTGAATATTCAATAATGCTTATTGCAGGGCTGTTTCAAGGGCCTTGTTCCTTATTTCCAGAAATGCATTCTTCTCCTTCAACATAATATTCTCAAACTCTAAGGCAGCATTTTCTGAGATCAAGTCATAAATATTTGGGCTTGATGGTGGTGTTTCTTGAGAGGGTTTAGGTTCTGGTTCAGAGAAAGGTTCTGGTGAGGAAGTTTCAGGTGAAGGGAGTTTATAGGCTTTAGGTTCAGTTGGGATGGGTTGGGTGGTTTGAATGGGTTCAGTGGGTATAGTCTCTTTGAGAGATGAGGTTGGGGGTGTTGTGAAGTGTGTTTCTTTAATTTGAGATGTGGGTGGAGTTGGAATCTGTATTTCTTGAGTTGTGTCAGTTGGTGGTGACAAAGGTGGTGATGATATGATTGGTTCTTGGATGAGAGAGTTGGGTGGTGTAGGAACATTTGTCTCATAAGCTTGTTCAGGTTCTGAATTAATGGGATCACTTGTGGCAAGAGAGGAAGAGATGTCATCATTAGCAGGCTCAGAGTCAATAGAATCAGTATCTTCATTGTTCACTGTAGGGTTTGGGGAATCCGGTGGAGTGATTTTCTGAATGGTTTCAGTGACATTTGGTACTACTTTGGCAATAAAGTCATCTTCATCCATATGCTCAGGTGCCATGGCACTAGGACCCACAACCGGTTCATCAACCGGGTCATTAACCTCAACTGCTAGTCCTTTATCCCCTTCTTGATTCTCCATGTGCACATCGGATCTAGCACCAGGAAAGTTGACCATCTCATTTCCAATTGGATCAATAATCAGCTTATTCACTTCAGCAACATGACCCTCACCCTCAACATTGTCTGCCGCATGGGCAATTGGCTCAATAAGTGGTTCATTATTGGCACCAGCACCTCCATCGCCCTGATCATTATCATCATCATTACCATAATTATTTCCTCCAACATTCTCATCATCTTCACCCTCATCATCATCTTCTTCGCTATTTCTCGGGGTGTGAGTTACATCAATAGCACCCAATGTCGGAACCAACAACCAAAGGAGAACATCCCAATCAGCATTGTCATTGAATTTATTCCTTGCATCTTTCATCCTCTGGCATATGTTCGGGTCTTGCAACCTTAATACTTCTCCGGGCAGTTGAAGGTTATGCTAAGACCTATTTATGAGTATTTGCAGAAACCTTGGATACATTAGAAACCGTTGATCCACCTCTTTCTCAGCATTTGATACCAAGCAATTGAAAATGAGTCTTGAAACATTGAATGGCTGCCGATACAAAATGGCCACAATCAGAGTAGTAAGTTCCTTGCTTAATAAGGTCCAAGTCCCTCTCCTTGGAGATAGGGACTGGATGACATGATGAATTAGGAATATGTAGATTAAGGGAAAACTGCCCTTCTGAAATTGCACTTCTTTGACACCCCCTTGATATCCCATGGTTTCTTGAAAGATTCTTGTTAGTCTTGGGACTGAATATGATGGCCGCACCTCATGGTTGTCGTTTAACTGCAGTGCTGTTCTAATTGAAGCCTCAGTAACTTCAATGTCTTGATTCAAGACAGACGCCTCTATTCGTTTCCCATTAACATCATTCACATAAGTCGCAGATTCCCAAAAATCAGATATGTGATTTCTGTAGATTGTTGGGCTCTCAGTCAAAGCAACCCTCAAGTTGGAGTTGTGTAAGAAGTTGATAATAAGCTCCAACTCCCTATTGTCATTGTCTACCTTCAACCTGGCACCCATATTATGCCTCTTTTAGAATTTTAAGGCCATCTGTTCTGCAAAAGAATAAGAATAGTCAGCACATATAAATGCATAAACGATAGTCAAGGTTAGTTAAAGAGGAATGGTGTCTTCAGTAACCTGTTCCGTAGTAATATGAGTACCTGCACTATTCAAACAAACAGTCAGTAATCAGTCAATAGGAACCCTAATTTCGAAACTTGGGGTTATGATAATGATAATCGACATCTTACCAAGGTCGAAACAGAGCTAATGGCTGTATTCGAAGTAGTATTGAGCACAAATAGAAAGTCTCGAGTAAGCAGGTGTTGTAGGAGTAAGAGGGTTTTTCAATTAGGTTTAAAGCGGGAGTGAAAATGTGTGAAAAAGTTACTAAGTCCCCCTTATATACCTAAAGTTTGGTTGGCATAGTACAATTTTGTCGTCTAATGCACGACAGTTGTCATTTAATTCAAATTAATTGTACCACCCTTGCTCGAGCATACAGCCAAATAAACAGCTGTCTCCCACTGTACTCGAGTACATATCCTAGTACATGCTCGACGTACAAAGAATATTGGTTTAAATGTTCATTTACGGTTTGCTCGAAGGTAAGTATACTCGAGTGATACTTAGAAAAAGTGTATCCTTGTGAAATACTTCATCACTGTGTTCAAGTATACCCATGCTCGAGACCATTAACCAATATCCAACTTTGTAAAATAATGTGAAGTCACAGAAGCTCGAGTATAAGGTCATGCTCGTGAAAACAAATATGCTCGAACAACTTAAAACATTTTCTAATCCTCAGCACATATGCTTGAAAGACATAAGAAATACTCAGTTAAGCATTCATACTCAAGACACATTCCAAACAATGACTCTTACTCGAACAAACGTAGATAATCTTGTGAACACTTATGCTCGTAGAGTATATGCATGCTCGACAAAACCTAGGAATATATTGTGACATAACTTTGCTCGTGAAGTACATGCATGCTCGAAAACACTTAACAAAATTTATCATTGAACACATGTGCTCGAAAGGCTACATATGAGATATCCATGCTCGAAATACTTAAAGCAAGTATACAGAGCATTGGCATTGTGCTCGAAGAGTAACAGATGAGATATCTATGCTCGAAACACTTAGCTAAAGTTTTCCAAGCATATCAATATGCTCGAAGAGCAGCAAATAACACATACAAGTCAAAAGTAAGCTCGAAGCACACTCTAATACCTAGACCATACTCGAAATTACTTAGAACAAAACAGATTGCATTTGTGCACACATCATCATTTTCCTAGCAGACTAGACAAATACCACACTCAAACCTTTCTTAAACCAAATAGATATATCATTTGAACCCTTGTATTTATTTAAGCACAAGTTTAAGGTGAATAAGAGATCAAAATCCAGTTAAAAATTCATTTAAATCCATTTTGGAGAGATCTCAACATGGGATCAGATTGTCCAAAATCCTTCAAACCAATTCATAGTCAGCCTTATTATGATCTAAGTCAGGTTGACATTAGGTAGTAGCACTTAGCATGATTATCATAACATTTGTGATATGTTTAAGGTTCAATTAAAGCTTAAGTGAAGAATGGTTACATTTCGGACTTCAGGTTGTTCCTTATCTCTTCTCAAAGCTTATTTAGCTTTCTCCAATCACCCCAATTTGATTTCAACCCCCTAATGCCTTGGTCAAAATTTGATTTTATGAGTAGTTTATTTGAATATATATATATAGATATCAGACTATAAGGTTGAACGTTGGACTTACATGTCATCCGGACTTCCAAGCCTTACATTCAGGGTGTTTAGGACTTATTTGTATGCCCCACCCTTGTAGTTCCCATAGTGTCCCTTAAGTCATGATATTTTATTACTTATTGCATAAATACTATTTTGAAGCTTTTTTCTTTTCATAGCTTTTTTTTCTTTCTTTTCTTTTGATAAGTATAGCAATACTTTTATTAGTGGCTCAGATACTTTATAAATATATTTTTGAGTGACCAAAACACCAACAAGCTCGTGTATGAATGGATAATTACCTTTCTGCCTATCATACGGAGAGATGTGCAAGGAAACATACCTTGATCTTTCAATGAGTCACCATGTCCAACTTAGCATGATTATAATATTTGTATCACTTATGTTACTACACTCATGAAAAGATACCATACGAATTGTCAAGTTACTGAACAGAAATCCTTTAAGCCTATAATCCATGGGTTAGGAAATTAAACAATATTCTATCATTTTCCAAAGGTTGGATTCAATCCCTACATAAAACATTTTAAGCTTCTTTAAAGCTTGTAACTGAATAATATTATCATTTCTCTTATATGTTCACCGAAAACTGTTTGCTTAGGCAAAAATCATTTATGTTAGTTTCTTTGAGAGATTCATTTTGCATCTAATTTTGAAACACATTTTGTCACTCAAGCACATAAGACTCACAAACAGCACACAAGTTACACACAATTTGCAAATTTACTTAGGTTTGAGTGAACTTTCACTTCGAGCACACAAGTATTCTATCGAGCAAAATTGAAATATATCATGTCAATATGTGTGCTCAATAGACTTACCACTCAAATTTATCAATTCAATGCATGTGCTCGTTGTACTTCATAGAAGTTTCAATTTGCTTGAGTACAGGACTTGTGCTCGAAATGCATACAGATGATTTAAGACACAGTTATTGTGCTAGAGCCACAGATATATGCTCGAAAGACAAGAAAATGCTTTCAAGACATATTTCCATGCTCGAAAATGAGATACATGTCACCTGTGCTCGAAATACTTGATAATTTTCAAGTATTACTGTTTGTGCTCAAGGAGCAACAAACACATCTCAAAGCATAAATCCATGCTCGTAGCACTTAAACTCTACAAAATATATCCTCTATGCCTATATTTATGTACCAGAGACTTGAATATAGGAGTAACATAACAAATTTCACACAAACAATTAAACAAGCATGATTCAATCAATCAACATAGTCATTCAAGCAGACATCAAATCATGCAACTTAATCACAGTGAGCAACAAAAGATAATCAGTAAGTCTCTCACCTAAGCACACATCATCAATCAGATTTCATCAACATTTATCATGCCTATGCATTTTAACAGAAAGTGAAACCTGGTCTTATCTAAAGGTTTGGTGAACAAGTCAGCCAAGTTATCAGTTGTGTATACCCGCTTCATTTCTATTAAGCCTTTTCACTACAATCCTTAATAAAGTGATGTATAATTTCAATGTGCTTAGTTTTAGAGTGTTGCACTGGATTCTTAACAATGAACATGGCAGCAGTGTTATCAATTAAGATAGGAGTAAGTAAGAAACAAAGACCATAATCCAGCAATTGATTTTGTATCCATAAAACCTGTGCACAGCATGCAGATGTAGCAATGTATTCAGCCTCAGCAGTTGAGATGGACACAGTAGTCTGCTTCTTGCGTTGCCAAGACATCCACCTGTTTCCTAGAAACTAGCAGCCTCCTGAAATTGATTTCCTACTCATATTGCAACCATCATAGTCACTATCTGTATAGGCTATCAGATCAAAAGAAGGGTTCTTTGGGTACCAAATCCCCAAATCGGGTTTTCCTTTTAAATATCTGAATATCCTCTTCACTGCTAGCATGTGGGAGACTTTTGTATTTGCTTGAAATCTTGCACAGACACACAGCAAACATAATATCTGGCCCAGATGCTGTTAGATACATCAATGATCCTATCTTGGCTCTATATTCATGTTGGTCTACTGTTTCCCTCTTTTCATCAGGTACCATCTTCTCATGTGTGTCCATTGGTGTGGACACTGTCTTGTAATCCTGGCACTTGAATTTGTTTAGAATGTCTTGAAGATATTTTGATTGATTGATGAAGATTCCATCTACCTTCTGCTGCACTTGAAGTCCAAGGAAGAAGTTCATTTCTCCTATAGAACTCATCTTGTATTTTGATTTCATCACCTGTTCAAAGTCCTTACACATTTTTTCGTTTCTTGAACCAAAGATGATGTCATCAACATACACTTGTACAAGCAGGAGATCTTTCTTCCATCTCTTGTAAAAGAGAGTCTTGCCTATTGCTCCACGGCAGAATCCATTGTCCAACAGATGATTTGACAGCTCATCATACAAAGCTCTAGGAGCTTGATGTAATCCATATAATGCTTTACTTAGCTTGTAAACCTTGTTGGGATGGATTGGATCTTCAAATCCAGGTGGTTGTGTCACATACACTTCTTCATCTATCTTTCCATTTAGAAATGCAGACTTGACATCCAATTGATAGACTTTTATGTTCATGGATGTTGCATATGCTAGAAAGATTCTGATGGCCTCTAGTCCTGGAACATGAGCAAATACTTCTTCAAAATCCACTCCTTCTTCTTGTAATCACTCTAGAGCCACCAGTCTTGCTTTGTTTTAATAACAATCCCTCTTTCATCCTTCTTATTTCTGAAAACCCATTTGGTTCCAATTGCATATTTTCCTCTGGGTTTGTCAACCAAATCCCAGACATGTAAGTCTCTGAACTGAGCTAACTCTTCCTGCATAGCTTCCACCCAGCTGTTGTCTTTTAAGGCTTGATTTATGTTCTTTAGCTTAACTTGGGATAGGAAACATGCATAAAGACATATGTTTGCTCTTTCAGAAGAACTTCTTATCACTCTCTCATGCAAGTCCCCAATGATGTTCTCTGAAGGATGATTTCTTTCAACGAATGAAGTTTGAACAACTTGTTGTACTGGAACTTCTGATTCAAGATTTGTCATGTTCATATCATCAGCTTCAGTTTCAGATGTCTCTTCATCTTCAGCCGTTACTTGAGTATGGTCATTTGCAGATGATGATACTTCATTTGATCCAATTTGGAGTGAGTCAAATAGTGATTGAAACATGTCTTCAGCTCCAACTGTCTCTTCAGGTTGAACTTGTGGCTGACTTTGCACTGGTTCACTCTCCATGTCACTTAGTCCTTCATTTGATACTTCAATAGCAGCTTCTAGACCATTTGTCTCTACGTCATTGGCTCCAGGACTGCTTCTTTCAAAAGTGAATCCATTTTGTTCAGGAGCAACTAAAGACCATAGCTTGTCCAGATCAATTTGCTTTTGCTTTCCTTTCTCTTCAATGCTTGTTCTGTACATGCTATCATCCATGTCTTCATTGTAGATTTTGAATGATTTGATCATCTTCTCCAAGTCAAATAGCCATTTGGGACCATCAAAATTGTTAAAATGATTTTCATTGAAGATTATATCTGATGACTCAATGTCCACCATGTGCTCCTTGACATAGACTTTGTAAGCCTTTGAATGAGAAGAATAGCCCACAAAGAAACATTCCAAAGATTTTGATTGGAATTTGTTAAGATAATCCTTTGTGTTCAGTAGTGAGCATCTACATCCAAAAGGCTTCAACAACTTCACATAAGGTTTTCTTTTAAAAATTATTTCATATGGAGTCTTGTTCAATAGAAACCTATTTTGCACATAGCAAGCAGTGTTAATAGCTTCTGCCCAGAAAGTAACTAGTAGATTTACATCAGCCATCATGGTCCTCGCAGCTTTAATCAATGTTCTGTTCCTTCTTTCTGCAACACCATTCTGCACAGGAGTTCTTGGAGCACTATATTGTTGAAAGATCCCTTTAGAAATGCAAAATTCTTCCATAAGTCCATTCTTGAATTCCGTTCCATTGTCACTTCTAATCACTTTCACTCTTTTCTCAAGTTGATTCTCCATTTTCAATACATAAGTCTTGATTAGCTCTGGAGTTTCATCCTTGCTTCCCATGAAAAATACCCATGTAAATTTTGAATAGTCATCAGTGATTACTAAACAAAATCTTTTCTTGCCAATACTTGGAACACTTACAGGACCAAAGAGATCCATGTGAAGTAGCTCCAATACCTCATCAATAGTGTTGATTAGTTTGCTCTTGTGAGAGGATTTGTGCTATTTTTCCTTGAGACATGATGAACATTTTTCTTCCAATTTGAATTCTCTAGTAGGAAGACCCACATCATTTTCACCTTTCACCAACTTGTTCATGTTCTTCAGATTGACATGGCACATCTTTCTATGCCACAGTTTTGTTTCATTTTTAGTGGCTTTGGAAACAAAACATGAACCACCTCTTGATATTACAGTATTCATTCTCAGCTCATAGAGGTTGCCGTTTCTTGGAGCCATCATCATGATCATTTCTGGTGGAATGACAAATTCTAGCTTTAGGATCAGACAATGTACATCATCGAAGGCAACCTTGTAACCTTTGTCACAGACTTGAGAAATGCTGAGCAAGTTATATTGTAGTCCTTCAACATGCATCACATTCTCAAAGGTCACTTTGCCATTGGTGAGTGTGCGTCTTCTAACAATCTTTCCTCCATTCTCATCACTCCCAAAGGCAACAGGTCCTTCATATTTTCTTTCATAATTGACAAGTGCTTCCTTGTCACAGGTCATTTGCTGGGAACAACCACTGTCCATATACCATATATCATTGCTATTCATGGACTATTCCTGCACAGATAAACACAAGAAGATCAGTTAGATTCTGAGTCACAAACTGTATCAGTTTGCAAATCAGAGTCAATTGGAGTTTCAACAGGAGTTGGAAGTGGATCTTCATAGACTATTTCACAATAATCATCTGAATCTGAGTCTGATACAACTGGTGACTTGATGCTATTTTTCAATCTGTTCAATCACACAGTCTTTCCATTGATTCAACTCTTGCTTTGACTTCCACTGATAACCTCTTCGTTCAAATCCTTGTTTTAACAGGAATTTCTCATCACCATTAAGAACACCATGTCTCAGTTTGGTTTCTCTTTCTTATCAGACCTTTTGTTCTTAACTGCTTTGTTTGAAACTTGTTCACTTTCCTTGATTTTCAGAATAGTCTTTAGCCTCCTTTCTAGGATCAGCTTTTGTTCTTCACAGTCAGAGGAACTTCTTTCTCCATTTAAGTACTTCTCATACATTTCTTTATAACTCTTCATGTCAAAACCACTCACTACATCAGGAATTTCAAATGTATCTTCAACAATCCAACAAGAATCAGTGTGATGTCCGTAGGCATCACACTTCTTACACCAAACTTTTGCAAAACTCCCCATGTCTTCAAGTAGTTTCATGTCCTTGATTCTATCACTTGGCTTTGGGAAGTCAAAACCTAAAGAGGTTTTTAGGCACAAAGATTTGGTGAAGCCCATCTTAATAGGCTTGCTGATGTCAAGTATTTGTGGATACTTTTCTTTCACAAACACAATTTTCTTCAACTTGGATGGAGTTCTTGAAGAGCTTGACTCTTGATTTGTTGAATATCTTCTCATAGGCACATAATCAACATCCCCAATGTCAAAGAGTTCATGGTTTGAAAACACTGGATAATTGGAGGATGAGTTTGATCATATGAAGATTTACTTGATGTAACATTCTTGTTTTTGATTTGAGGTCTTCCACATATATCAAACACTTTGTGATCCCTCCTCATCTTCTCATAGTGCTTCTCAAGTTGAGTGGTTGTTCTTGGAAGCTTTGGTAACTGATTATTGTTGTTCTTCTTCTTCTTCTTTGGAGTCTTCTTCTTTTTCTTGTCAGATGAAGTTTTATCACTGTGGCAGCTTCATGTGCTTTCTTCACTTGAGTATTCACTCTATTTCTTTTTCTCCTCTTCCACCTTGACCACTTTATCCTTTTATTCCTTCCTCTGTTCCATAACAAACTCTAAATCTTCTCCAACAGTCACATTCTCATATTGCTTGGCAAACTCAGGTTTGTCCTCAAAGACATTCTTGAATTGCTTCAAGTATTCATTCCTGCTCTCCTTGTCAACTTTCAGTGGATATTTGTCACAAAAAGGTGGTGGCACCTTCTTGTATTTTTCTTCTTCAGTCATCTTATCCACATACCCAACAATTTTTCCAGTTGATACCAAATTCTTTAGGAAGTCCATTTGTATCAACAACTCTGCATTCTTGAATTTTTCTTTAGCATACATCTTCTTTAAACCATCAATCTCATTACTCATTCTGGACTGAGTCATGTAGGCTTGCATGCAGTCTTCTTCTAGACTCTTAATTTGATTTTCATAAGTGCCTTCACTTGACTCAAATGCATTCAGAATGGCCTCTTTTCTTCACATTCCGTTTTCCACTTTCCAATTTCCTTATTCAATTCATAAAAGATCAGAGATAGAGATTTCAAAATGTACCTTTGAACCCGAAGATTCTCCTTTCTCTTCAACCTTGGCCATAAAAGCCACATTTGCCTTTTCCATCTCAGCTGCATGGTTGCTCCAATCACATTCCCCATCTTGTGATCCCCTTGTGACAGCAACATTTCCCTGGTCTCTTGCTTGATTCACCACATTTGTGTTTCCTCTGTTTTGGTTGTTCTGAATCTGCAATTGATTATTTCTTTGAGGCTGGACCTGTTGTTGTTGGGGTTTGTTCTGACCTTGGTAAGGATTTTGATTGACCATTTGATTTCTTTGTTGAGCACCCTGATAGTTTTGGTGTTGATTTTGATAGAACTGGTTTTGATTGACTTGATTCCCAAATTGCTTTGGCTGATTGCATTCTCTAGCAAAATGTCCAGGTTGTTGACAGTTGTAGCATATTGCCTTTGATTTGTCAAAAGCTATTCGGTCATTTGGTCCAACAAATGATGATCTTCCAGTTCGGTTATACAACCTCTTGCTTCTTACTGCTAACATTGTAGCTTGCCATTTGATATCCATGTTCTCAAGTTCATCTTGATCAATCTGTTCCAAATCTTCCTGCACTACACTTGTGTGAATGATATTCTTTTCCACAAATGCGTTGTAGGAATTAGTGAATAGTGAGAAAAAGGCTTGATAGTCAGTTCCTTGACCTGAATTGTTCTTCACATATGGAGGATGCCCACTAGCAGTAGAAGCAACATCATCCTCAATTAATTGTGCATTAAACCTTGACTGTCCTCCACACAATGATCCAGATTCAGAAGGTTCTTCAACAATTGGTTGTTGGTTTGATTTGAGAGAGAGATTTCCCATAGGTGCCACTAGAGCATTAGTGATTGGGAAGCTTGGCTTCTCTTCTCTTATCATATGATTCTCTATCATTTCATGTTCAGCAGCCTTCAAAAATGCTATCACATCATCTAGTTTGAAACTAGGAAAGCTTGACTTTTCTTTGATGAACTTGCTTGCAGTGTACCACTCTCCAGACAGTGAAGACAATAGTTTCTTGTTTAATTCAAAGTCAGAAATCACTAAATTAGTTGTTCTGATTTCATTTACTATGGTCATGAACCTTTGTAATACTGACTTCAGTTGTTCTCCTTCCTTGAACTTGAACCGATCCAGCTGCTGCTTCAGTCTGTCCTTCTTGATGTCTCTCCGCTCAGTATTACCTTCAAACATGTCAATCACAGCATCATACATTTTCTTAGCAGTCTTGTGATGATTGACACTGGTTAATATTTCCTAAGAGAGACCATGTTTTATCATGGACAATGCCTTATCATCCCTTTTCTTCATTTTAAGCTCTATTGTTGCATTGTTGTTTGCTGCGGTGGATGGAACATACTGTCCTTCTTTAATAGAAGTCCAAAGTTCAGGGTCGTTATAGTTCACAGCCGCTTCAAACAGCACCTTCCATTTGATGTAGTTTTCTTAACCTAAAAGTCTTGGAATGTTGTTGGTTGAGACTTCTAGATCATCCATCTTGTTCACATTTGAGATTTTACAGACGAAAACCTTGCAAAGCTTCAAGCTTTATCACAAACCTTCAGTCCCGTGGCCTTCAGCGAGATACTCAATCTCTGATACCACTTGTCAGGACCGGGAATATGGTGCAACCTAAGGTAGGTCGACAAGAGCACACAGATCCAATACCCAAAGGCCTATCAAATATCCCGGCGGAATCAGGATATTCAACGGATTGGAGTGAAGGTGTGAAATAATGACAAACGAAATGATAAGATAATATTCAGTAAGAACATATTCAAAGACACAGATTCACTGTATTAAACGTATCATTCAATGAAACAGTAAATGGAATGTATAGGGCTTCGTGACGGCGGCGGCGGTACGAGGAAACAAAAGGAATATTCTTTTGGAATGTTTTCTCGTAATGCGTGTATTGCCAGCGTCATCCCTAAAATGGAAACCTAGGACTCTATTTATAGAACCCTGACATTCCTTTTAGAATCCCTAGTTATTACATAATGAAAGATAAAAACAAATACAAGTGTAAGAGTTTTCTAGCATGATAAGTATCTTGCTCGAGTAGACTCACTATGCTAGGTATGCTCGATGAGTGTCTTCGAGCATACTTTACTTAGAATATTTTCAGAGAAAATATTCTCCTCTAGCAGACTTCATTCTTCTTGACTAATCCTTGCTTTGCTCAAACTAGTCCATCGAGCAAGCCCATTCTTCTTGATGCCTTCAATCCTGTCTTTAGACTTATTGAACAATCTTTAGCATGCTCGGATGTAAATCTTGCTCGGGGGATTGAACCATGCTCTAAGTCCTTGCTTTGAGCATATGACATCTTATTGCATCCATGCTTGTCACCATGTGCTCGGACATCCTGTGCTCGGAATCACTTGGTCAGAACTTGAATGATCAAGCTGTTTGCTCGATTGGCAATCCATACTCGATAGAAGAACACTCTTGCTCGTTGAAGTGAAGCTTGTTCGAAGCCTTAACACTTAGAAGAATTAACCCCAAGAGGTTCTGAAGACCTTGCTCGAGGTAGTAAACCATGCTCGATCGTCAAAGCTTGCTCGAATTCCATACTTAGCCGATTTCTAGAGGAGGTTGAGAAGATTCCAATCTTCCTTAGAAAATATCCGACTCAACAGCCGCAGAGTCTTTTTATAGAAGAAACGCTTTAGCTAGCGGTTTTTCTATCTATAAAGGAACACAGTGGGTGGACAATAATTTTGTTCGTTTGAAGTATTTTGTTTACACTAACGAAGGTTCAAGAACTGTTAAGGAAGTGGACACATTAAGTGAAGATTTCAAAGGGAAAAAACAACGTAGGAAGCCATCTCAAAGAACAAATTGTGAAGCTCAAATAAGGTTAATTTTAACGAACAATGACAAGTATAGGGTGAAATATTTCGGTGAAGCACACAATCTTCCATTTGTTGATGAAGACGATATCCATTTCTTGACTTCTGCTCGCGAGCTTACGTTTACCCACAAAAAGATGTTAGATGATCTTGCTAATATTAACATTGGTCCGGTAAAAGCTTTCAACATTATGAGGACCATGTATGGTGGTTTTGAAAAAGTTGGGCAACCAAGTCTGTCTACAAAAACTACAAAAGAAGTATCAACTTATATATTGGAGACTACGATGCTGAGATGGCTGTTCAACACCTTATGGCGAAGAAGGAATTATATCCCAATTTCTCATGTGATTATTTTACTACAACAGACGGGGTGCTAAAGGGTTTATTTTGGGCCGACGAGCGAGCCAAGATGAATTTCTACGTCTTTGGTGATGTTGTTTCATTTGATGCAACATATCGTCACAACAAGTAATAACATTATCAACCAAAATTTTTATTTCTTTATTGTGTTTTATTTATTGATTCATTTGTTTTACAGGTATAATTTAGTTTTTGTTCTATTTACTGGAATTGACAACCATAATAGGAATGTTACCCTTGGTGTAGCGTTGCTTGATTCGGAAACCACAGAATCTTACACTTGGTTGCTGAATTGTTTTAAGAAGGCTTTTTGTTATGAACCAGCAGTTGTTGTAACTGACCAAGACCTCGCCATGAAACGTGCAATTGAAGACGTTTTTCCTAATGCTAGGCATCGGCTGTGCATGTGGCATATTATGGATAAGCTGTCTCGGAAGGTACAAGAGAACTCTTGTTTGTTTATGTGGTTTATTTTTACTATATAAAGTTTGTTGATTGTGTTATATTATGCCATTATATTATTTCAGGTTGGATCTGGCCTTTGCAACACCACAGATTTTAAGACTCGGTTGTGTGATATTGTTTGGACCGACTCAATAACACCTGAATTGTTTGAAAAGGAGTGGGTTTCAATAATGGATGATTTTCAGTTAAACGACCACGATTGGCTCAAAGACATATTCCGCATTAGAGAGTCATGGATTCCTGCTTACTATCATGGAGAAACCATGTCTGGCCTAATGCGTACTTCATCCAGATCAGAGAGCGAGAACCATTTTTTTGGAAAGTTTTGTAACCCACGTTGCACTTTGGTTGAGTTTCTGGCCCATTTTAAGACTGCATTGGATCATCAGAGACATGAGCATCGTAAGAACGATCATGATTGTGGATATACAGCAGCCGAGACATGGAGTAACTACGCACTTGAGAAACAAGCAATTGAAATCTTTACGAGAACCATTTTTTTTATGTCCAATTGGAAATACAACCAGCTCTTCACAATTGCACTTCCATGTGTTACGTACCCGTCGATGACTTTCTGAAATTCAATATTCATGACTTTCTATACTTACCTGCTTCATTTCACGAGGTATATCGGATTTTCAGTATTCGTTCTTTATTTTATATGTTTCCGGTTTTCTGTAATTCAACATCCTTGCTAGGTTTACCGTGTTTATCTTTTACACTTTATAAAACTATGCATTATTCTTCATGGTAGGTTATGATTCGCAATGAAGACATCATTGTTTATTATAGCTGTAAGAGGTTCGAGCAATTCGGTTTACTATGTCGTCACATTTTTTTAGGTGCTCCACATTTTGAATATCAGGGTATTTCCCAAACAGTACATCCATCATAGGTGGACAAAAGACTATATGTCTAACAGCCCTATATGGTTTATTGGTTTTAACGAGCCCAACATAGACAAAAGTACTGATGTGTATCGTGTTGTTCGAGACATAAACATTGTGCACGACCATATCACAAACAAGCATGTTGATGACATGCAAAAGTTACAACATTACCGCGACTACATTAATGAGTACAAAGGTACAGTAGACGAGGTTACTTCCGACGCCCCTAGACCTAGTCGGCGACATAGGTTTGCTGAACTAACCGGTGTGACACAACCAGATCAAATCCATATTCGTACCCCAATTGGTGTTAGGACTAAAGGATGTGGGCTTCCAATTTGCTACAGGTCATTACGCGAGCAAGCTATAAGTCAGCGTCAACTGGACAAGCCCCTAAGGACATGCAGAATATGCCATGAACCTGGTCATGACTCCCGCAACCATCACATGTTCAGTATCAACAATAAACCTTCAGAAGATCCTTCAGAAGACGGAGCAAGCAGTTCACATGAAGAAAATATGGAAGAGTAGCCCGGTTGCCTTTTTTTTCCATCATTTTCCATTACATTTTAATCTTATTTCACCTTAGACTTTATTATTGTTTGTTGTTGGGTTTTTGTTTTGTTTATTACAAACACCAACAACTTATTTATTGTTTTTTTAAGGTTTGATGTTTACTACCATCCGCTGTTTTTGTTAGCAACACCTTATGGATGATGAATCGTTTTATTGCCACCTTTTGTTATCAACACCTGATGGATGATGAATCGATATACTTTATTTAGACTTGATCATATGGTTTTCAAAATCTACTTAATGGTGTCCAATAATTTCCAAAGCTGTTAACTTTGTTTACCCACTTAATGGTGTCTACTCAAATAATTCACATAACACCTGACCATGAATTTTATTAAACTGATGTGTTTTGTACATCATTTAATTTATAATACATTGATGCATTACTTAAACTAGAATTACAAAACACATGACATTAAAGGTAAAAAACGAGATGTTTTTTAAACAACACAAATAACCAAAATATTTTTAACAACGAACTTAACACCTATATCAACACACACAACACAAACAAATTATTCCATAACATAAACAGTCGAAACATATTCATATCATCAAACCAAACCATATTCGAAACATACTCGAAATATACTAAAACCGTCAGCATGTTCAACAAAAACGTTTGCCAAATATGTAAACAAGACCAAAACATAAACAGTCTACAATCCATAAAAACTGTCAAAAACCGTTAAATACTAAAAGAAACAGTCATAACCGTCAACACTCATGCGAGATTTAACCTGTCCATGATTCTTTTAGGAGCTGTCTTGTCCAGATTCTCTTTCTCGGTCGTAGACAACCGGTGATATTCCAACATATCTTGTAATAACATTTCTCTTATCACGTTTACCTCGCTAAGTAGAATCTTAGCCACGTATTTCCTTTTTATATCTTCAAGCTCTTCCTTTTGTTTCCCTAACACCCGTCCACATTTGTCAAGTTCTTCAGCAAGACCACAATCAACAGCCCAATCTTTAGTATTCCCACCTTTAAACATCTCCATGTGTCTCATCACAAACACCCAGCGATCCACAAAGTTGTATGTCCTCCTCCACGGTACATCGACCCGCGTTATCTTTGATGTTTTCAATTTCGACTCCCCCTGGTGGTCTAGTAAAGCCAAATACCCAGCCATTGTCTCTCGCTGAAAAACAATTATTCCAATTGAAATTTATTTCTACAAAACATATTAGTCGATAAGAACATAAGAATAACATACCATCTTTTCGGGCCACCCTCTGTATCTTCTTTTGAAAGACTCCCTTGTCCCCATGTTATCAATCATATGAATCTGGCACGTCTTCAAGTTGAAAGTCATCAGATAAAAGTGTTTAACGCATATTATCGATATTAACACCAACTCTATCCATTGAATGCTTTTCAACTTTTGAGCTTGAAGCATTTTATCCATCACCTCAGCGAAATATTTGATTCTCGTTAATACGTCTTTCTTGTAATGATCCGGTAGCTGTTCACATACGTTAAGAATTATAATTATACCACAACTAATTATAATTATATTACATGTAGTGTCACTTACCAACATTACTGCTGAACAGTATAGCCTATGCACCGAGTTGTGTTTCGCTCGTATCGATTTTTCATAATTCAGCACGCTTGCCCATGCTGACATCACTGATACATGCACCCATACGTCTAGGCGCAAAGTCTCCAGAAAAACACACCTAATGCAAACACCTTTATCCGTGCTAAATAGAACATCCCTATTTACACAACAAATCGAATAACAAATTTCATCACTGAAACTATAAATTTATGAATTACGACCATATAATAATTTCTAGCTGTTAACACTTACCCCTGATTCCTGTACGCGGTGTAAATATAAGCTACCATCCTACTTTCCGCCTTAGATATTGCAGCTCCCAAATTCACCGAACGTTTAGCAAAAGGAGAGCAAAACGCTTCTGATAGGAACCTATGTCATCGGGGCCTTTGATCGTGTAACTATAAACCGATACCTGCTGTGTCATGACTTTCAAATACTACTTCCTTTCCTTTACTTACAGATCTTGGTGTTTCGTCAACCGTTTTCCTATCTGCCGACTGCACGTTAAATTCCGGTAAATTAAAAACCAGCTTTAGGTGTTTTGGTGTTGTCACAACTTGAGTAGATTCAGCTTTTCGAGTGTTCTATTTCACTTCCTGGTATGTTTCAACGTTCGACAAACCTTCATTCTTATTCACATCCTCTTCCTTCTTGCTGGTGTATTTACCAAGAATCGACTTCCACTGTTCCCTAAGTTCTTTTATCAACAGGCTAACTGAACACATGTCGTGTGCTTCTTCAAACTCACGGTATATATCTCCATACACGTTATCAAAATGTTGCATCAAGTCAGTTATCCTTTCAGCCCGCTCCTATTATTTAAACACAATCAACAAAGTGAGAACATAAAATTAGACGACACAACAAACATCTAACTGACCTTAAAATAACCCGCAACTAGTGCGTACCTCCTCCTCGATTTGTGTCAGCATATACAACGGTTCGTTAAAATTTGTAACAGGCTCTTCAATTTCTAAAGACTCCACGACACCATCCACATCTGCCACGGCATCATTCTGGTCCTTTTCGTCCTCACACGCTTTCCTATTCACGCCTGATTTTTGTTTTCTAATCACCACTTTCTTTAGCTCCTTTTTCGTAAATTTTTTCGCCACATTACCACCACCAACCTCCACCTTCTGGTCCTTTTCGTCCTCACACGCTTTCCTATTCACGCCTGTCACTTTTTTCGCCCGATCACCCACTCGTTTACTTTCCAATATATCTTGTAGTTTACAAAGATCATCGTCATTAAAGATTTTCACTGGCAACAATATTTTTCCCTTTTCCACAACACTTCCAAAATGTTCATTTGCGTAAGCATGCTACGTCACAACAATTACATTACTAACGTTAACTAATGAAAACTAATTTCAATATAAAAGACATAACGTACCACAAGCACTGTCATTGATCCATTGTACTCTATGTTTTCCTTCCATTTTCTACGGGTTCTTCTCAATGACAACACCACGTACTCACACCAATTCATCTCCCTAACTGCTTCAATATCTTTAACTGATTGTATGAATCGTTGGTTCACCATGTTGTTACCTGTAATATCTCTCATATATGTCCCAAAAACAACGAGAAAATTCATTTTGAAATGGCATCCACTATCAATCTGGTTTTTTGGCATGCTCCATAAAATTTAGCGGCCACACTTTTGCTTTCGGGTCAGGGAACTGATTCCTCCACCTATTTACAACCTCATCTACGATCCTTGGGTTATTTTTCTCAACTATCTCGACCTTTCCCCTATGTATTCCTAACAACTGTTCCACTAGTTGAGGAGTTATTCTAACTTCTTTATCTCCAAAATTTAGCACACTACTGTCAGGGTTGTAGTTTTTAACTAGCTAGTAACCCTATCCCGTTGGTATGATTGCTACATTTATATCTAGAATGCTACCGAAACCCATTTGCATTACTTTTTTCCTTTGTTCATTTGACAACTTGTTAATATATTCATGGAACAAGCTTGCCTTAACCCTTGGTCTCATCTTTTCCCCATTATACTTGTGAAACATACTATTTCTGTCAACCTTTCCTTTACTTTTTTGAAACAACTTCACAGGTGGATTTGCAAAATCATCATCCGAATCACTTCTTGAACCTGCTTATTTTATATTAGAAACACACTCAATCAATCTCAACATTTCAAACATCGTATTACAATTAACTAAACACCAACACTTACTTTTATAAAAAGGAACGATGATAGGTACGTGCGGTTTCACCAAACATCCTGATCCACTTATCTTCATTTTAGAACCAACTTCTTTATCTACAACAACACATTAAACAGTCACTACACATTTACCATCATCACAATTATTAACTTCCAAAGTGTTACCTTTTATTTTCTTACCTTTGTTAACTTCTTTGTTTGGCCCCAAAATTCCCGCACCTGTGTTTTTTTTTTCTAATCTCGGGCTTCTCCGAACTGATAGTATAACCACAAACATATTAGCCGTTAATTAAACCAAAAAATCAACCGTATCCAAACTAAAGTAAACAGAGTATTAACAACTAATTACCAAATAGAGCATTAACACAAACATATCATATCTAAACTAAACTAAACAGAGCATTAACCACAAACACATCAGCCTTTCAATAATCCAAAAAATCATCCATATCCAAACTAAACTAAACAGAACATTAACACATCATATCTACACTAAACAACTGCTTATCGTTCCATATAACAGCCAAACAGCGCATTAACAACTAACTACCAAACAGAGTATCAAACAACCAAAACACATTTTGGGAATTTACAAACTCAACAAAAGCTTGGACAACAAAATTAACGTCTTATTAACTATAAAACATCGTAAACAACAAACATACTAAACATTCATCATCTTTCTTTACCGCCTCGACCCATAATAACACACCAAAAAACAAAAAACCCACCTAAATAAGCCAAAATGGTACTCAAGTTAGACCCAATAACACAAGCAAAACAGAGTAATCACACACCAATCTAAATCATTCACACACTAACCACACCCTGAAACACTAAACAACAAAACACACAATCAGAATAGAGTTACCACAACACACCAATCCAAATCGATAACACACCACGAAACACACATCACCTTTTTAAAAACATCATCTCCGAGCTACAAGTTAAACAGTAAAACCCTAGAATTTAGGGATAATACCACGACGGAAAACACATTGAATAATCAAAGTTATAGACAGACCTTGAACATTACTAGAACCATCGGCGACCTTCATTGGTGATTTGAGATCCATTGCCGTCATCTGCGATGCAAAATCGAGAAACAATTGAGTCTTATGATTCCCGTCAGAATATAATTGAATTTTTAGAAGATATTAGTTAGAGAATAACTACAATCAAATCATAGGCATAAAAATAGGAGTTTCTAAACAAAACTAGTTGCCGGTTTGCATGTCCAGCCATCATGAAAAGACTATAGTACCCCTGACACACTTAAATTACCAAATTAAAATTAAACACACCGGGAAAATAACACACCTCGATTCTCAGCCACTAGATTACTCCATCCAACGCACCATATCCCTTCTTACACTTCTTAGATACATCTCACTTCTTATTATAACTCCACCATATATATATATGAATTAGAACTTTTATTTTATAAATACAAAATTAATGTATAAAGTTATATAATAAATATGTTAATAAAAAACATATAATAGGCTCGTTTAACTTAAAATGCCTCGAACTTGGCTTGTGAGTAGTTTTAGCAGCTCGATCTTAGCTTGGGTTCGGCTCGTGTATTATACATTAACTTATTTGTTTATTTATATAGATATTGTTAAGTATATTTTTTTAATTACAATTTTTATTATGTAATTAATACATAGTTAATGTATTCATATATACACATCAATGATCGTATCCGACCCAATAACTAGGAGTGGTTGTTAATTATGTTAAACGACCACCATTAACCGTAAATGTACATCATTCATCTTAAAACGAAAAATCAACGATGATTGACTCAAAATATCTCATATTGCTCCATAGATGCCTATAATAACCAAAATGACCATAAATGTTCCTCGTCTATTCTAATAGACTTAGGGTATGTTTTGGCAAAACTAGCTGGTCGCTTTAGCTTTTTAGATATATTTAGATGTTTGGCAGAGTAGCCGGAGCTTTAAATAAATTGTATAAAATGACCAAAATGGGCATACTAAAAAAATAATATTAAATTTACTTATTTTGGAAGATTATTTATGTAATTAAGATATAAAAGCTTGTAGTTTTTTCTAAATGCTACTAGTAGGAGCTTTAAGCTTTAAGCATTTCTCATGACCAAAAAGCTTCAAGCTCTTTCAAACAAGGCATTTAATTGAGTATGAGCTTTTTCTAAAAAGCATGAAGCTTGAAGCCCCTAAAAGCTCCTAAAAGCTCCTTGTCAAACATACCCTAATCGAGTATCAGTGACTCAAATTGGAAATTAATAAGCCTATCTAACAATAATAACCCTACTTGACTTGTGTTGTCACTAGTAGATCATCAATATCTTTAATTGGTTATTAATGAGGAAATTAGCCTTAATTTATCATCAATGACCCTAACTGAATATCAATAAACTTTAACTGGTCACTAATGATCAAATAACCATCAACAAGCCTATATAAGCATCAATAACCCCATTTGACCACCGTCGGTTCTAATCGACTCTACAATCGTAATTGGTTGTATATGACTCCGATCAACAATCATGAACCTTTAAAGTCCATAATGGAACTCTAATTGCCAAATTAAACTCTATCTGATTATTAGGGCCAAATTAACCCTAACAGGTATGTCAGGACTGTAAATCTGGTGCAAACCTATAAAGGTTGATAAGAACACACAGATCTAATAACCCAAAGGGCTGTTAAATATCCCGGCGGAATCAAGATATTCAACAGATGGGAACGAAGGTATGAGATAATAGCATAGAAACTGTAAAATATAGTCAATAAGAACAATATCAACGACAAATATTTACTACATTTAATATATCATTTAATGTAACAGTGAAAGGAATGTCTAGGGTTTCGTGACGGCGGCGGCGGTACGAGGAGACAAAGAGAATATTCGTTAGAATGTTTTTGCTCTCGTATTGCGTGCGTTGTCCGTACTCTAAATGGAAACCTAGGACTCTATTTATACACCCTGACATTCCTTCTAGAATCCCCTAATCATTAAATAATGAATGACAAATAAAATACAAGTGTAAGAGTCTTCGAGCATGATATGTATCTTGCTTGAGCAGACTTGATATGCAGTGCATGCTAGATGTGAGACTTCGAGCACACTTTACTTAGAATATTTTCTGAGAAAATATTCTCCTCTAGCACGCTTCATTCTTCTTGACTAATTCTTGCTTTGCTCGAATTTGTCCATCGAGCAAGCATATTCTTCCTGATGTCTTCAATCCTATCTTGTGACTTATTGAGCAATCTTCAGCATGCTCGGATGTGTAGCTTGCTCGGAACTGAACCATGCTCGAAGTCTATACTTAGAACATATGACATCTTCTTATCGCATCCATGCTCGACACCAAAGTGCTCGGACCACTTATGCTCGGATCACTTCGCTAAAACTTGAATGATCAAGTCGTTTGCTTGATTGGCAATCCGTACTCGATAGTAGAACACTCTTGCTTGAATAAGTGTAGCTTGCTCGAAGCCTACTTAGAATTCACCCAAATGGATCTGGAAGGCCATGCTCGAGGTATAAACCATGCTCAATAATCCAGGCTTGCTCGTAGTCCATACTTAGCCGATTTCTAGAGGAGGTTGAGAAGATTCCAATCTTCCTTTGCAAAAATCCGACTCAACAATCTCCCCTTAGATTTGAACAACCTCAGATGCACCAAAACATACATGCATATAGTTACACATGTATTAAAATTCTAAGATAGTCAATTTAATCACAAATACCATTACATTACATATAGGGAATTCTGCCACATTGGCATTAAAAATCAAGTTAAATTACATGTCAAATGACTGAAAATACATAAACTACATAACAAAAACACAAAAGATAAATAGGAGATAAGTTTGGTCATCTATAAGCTCCATCCTGCTATCTTCTTCCCTGGCTCCTTTCAGCAGCTTTCTTCTTTTTAAGTCTTATCAAGGCAGCCTTCTGCTTAAACATCTCAAGTTCCATACTATCCTGAGAATCAATAGGAACTTCTGCATCAATAATGTCTTCAAGGTCTTGGATGTGTATGAATTGTAAGTCTCAATCATACTCCACCACTGCAATTGTTCCCCCTGATGAGTTTCTCAAGGATACAGAATCATTTTTCCTATTGTAGGTGAGATGAACAATTCTTCCATTTTGTTGGACTTGTGAGTTTGGCTCATTCATCTCCCTTCTCATGGCCAAGCATTCCTTCAAAGTTCTTCTCTTAGTGCTGGAACTGCTTGCCTTTTGTTTATCCTTCCTTTTTGTTTCCCAGAGAGATAGTTCTGATAGATGTACTTCACTCATCCTTTTTCTTCTTCTTTCCTTCTCTGCTTCATTGTGGGCTTCTCTCCTTTTCTGGTTAAGAATTGGAAATCCTTTTTCAGCTTGTTTTTTTTTAAAATTTTGACAGGTCATTCTTCTATTGGCCAGCAAATTGATTTCTTTGTTGATTGTCAAGTAAGTCCAGCTAAGCCATCTTCTTCAGTTGTTCTTTTGAAAAGTTCTTGAAGTCATCTCTGAAAATGATGAGAGTCTCTTCACCATCTTCAGTGATCTCCCTCAAGGTTTTTGATCGTGTATCAAAGAAGAGATGTGTAGGAAAATTCAAGTTTCTTGGTGGAGCAGCAGGCCTCACAATCTCTGATCTGATTACACTTCTGCTTGATTTTATTGAAGAATTTTTATTTGCATGCTCTATCTCTGACTCTTCAAACCAATCTCTGATAGTCTCATCAGTCTGTGTTACCAAGTTTAGCATATTTGCACCTCTTTTGTGCAGAATGCTCATCATTTCTGCCCTTTCTTCTTCTTGTTTCCTCATCTTTTCAGCCAAAACTTCTCTTTGAGTTTCCAAAAATAGCCTTTTTCAATACAATATCTTTCAATGTCTGCACTCTTTTGGGATCATTAAACCATTCCACCACTTCTGCCCATTTCTTTTCAGCCTCTTCTCTCTCCTTTTGTAATTGCATTTTCAATTTCTCTCCCTTGCACAGTCTGCGGTACAATTGGCATCTTTGTGGGAGTCTTTGACCATTTTCACCTTTCTTTGTATCTCCTCCACGGGTAAGTCTATGACAAAATCGAAATCAAAGCCATGTAGTTGCAAGAAGCTCACATCCTTTCGTTTTCGCTTCATCACTTCATAGTCCCTTTTATCTTTTTCTGCCTTCTCCCTTTTCATCTTCTTCACATAGTTTGCAGTATCATCCACTAGTGCATTTTTGTACATATTTTCAATTGTTTCAAAAGGCTGTTTGTTTAAGTATGAAGCAGAGTGTCCAGCTTGCAGCAGGAAGGCTCTTCTATTATCCATGCTCCTCCATCCCTGTGCAGCCTTTGCAATGTTTTGTCTTGCCATTAAATCAAGATGTTTCTGTTCAAATTCAAGACTTACTAGATAGGCTATGTCTTCCTTTTCTCTCTTCTTATCTCTGTCTTCATCTTCCTCTACTTCAATGGTATCCTCCAGGTTTTGTAGGGCCCCAATCATAGGTTCTTTAGTTTGAATTGTTTGAGGTTCTTCAATAATTTTGGGTTGTGTTTCCCTTCTCTTATAGACTTTTCTCACAGACTTTTGTCTCTTGGCTTTAGGGGTCGCAGTTTCTGATGTTGCTTTTCTTTTCATGGACTCCCTCACCTCAGACTCTTGCTCAGTGGTTAAGTTATTATAGGTTCTTCATTCACATTAGCCGGTTCATCATTAATGATCTCTTCAACTCAAGGCTCTTTGACCTAAGGATCATCATCAACAACCTCATCAATTCTTGGCTCTGTAGTATCAACTACTTCTTCAACTCTTGGTTTTGGTATGTTGTCAGTTTGTGGCCTACCGCATATTTGTTCTATTTCTTTTTGAGCCTTTTTAGCAGCTGACACAATATCAGGAGCATGTCTTGCAGGATTCTCTAGAATTTCTTGATGAGTTTTTAATACAACTAGCTTGACAACTGTTCCATAAGAAAGTTCAATCGTTTCATCTTCACTTGCTTCTGGAATGACTGGAACCAATCCGAGCTCTTGCCTCTTTGGTTGTTCGGATTCATGCTCAGGCTCAGACTGTGCATGCTCGGGCTAATCCACTTTTGTTTCTGGTTCAACAGTAATGGGTTCTTCAGATTGAATGACTGGTACAAGTTCATCTTGAGTTTGTTGAGTCTGGCCTTTCTTCAAATTTTCCATTGCGGCCTTAATGCTCTCATCTACCAAATTTCTCAGTTTCTCATCTTCCTCCTCCTTCATTTTCATTTCTGTCAACGTCTCTAGTACCTCCTAAGGAATCTCCTCCTCTTCTTCTTCAACATATGCTTTCTCCCTCTCTTCATTTAGGATTTTCATTACAGTCTTCACTGATTCAACCTCAGCCATATCAGTGTCCATTATGTCATCTTTGTCCAAGTTTCATCTCCAAAGGTTACTCTTGGAGTGGCTTTTGGTTGCAATTCTTCTTCAGAGAGAGCAATCCCTTTTCCCTTTTGTTTACTTTTTGCTATCTGATCTGGGGTTTCTTCTTCCTCCTCTGACTCCCCCTCTTCTCCAGCATCTCCCACATACTCTTCATTTATCATCTGTAGGGAATTTGATGTTCCCACTCCAGCCTCTACCTCACTTACCTCATCATAGCAATCATGAATTAGCTTTAGGGCTTCTGCTATCTCATTAGTATTTTCCCCCTGTTTTAGTGCATCTGAGGTGTTCTCAACCTCAGCCTGCTCCAGGTTTTGAATCCTGAGTAAGGCATCTTGCAGAGCAAGCTCTAGAGCTGTGTTCTTTTGTTCCAAAAATGCATTCTTTTCTTTTAGCATTATGTTTTCAAATTCCAACTCAGCATTTTTAGATATGATATCATAGATGTTTGGGCTTGATTGTGGTGTTTCTTAGTTAGGATGGACATTAGGTTCAGAGTATGGTTCAGGAGAAGATGATTCGGGTGAAGGGACAAAGTAAGAGACAGATGTAGCTTCAACAGGTGATGAGAATTTAATATGTTCATGTAGAGGTGAGGTTGGTGGTGTTGACACATGTGTGTCTTGGGTAGATGATTTTGGTGGTGAAATGGGTGGTGAGGAAGTTATTGGTTCTTGGATTGGTGATATAGGTGGAGTTGGGAATGTAGTGTCTTGAATGGGTTCAGGACTAGAATATAGCGGTTCTGTAGATGAGGGAATATTATCATGAGTAGGGTTAGATCCAAAAGAGGATGTATCTTCTTTGTCTGATACAAGATCTGGTGAATTTGGTGGTGTGATTTTCTGAATAGTATTTGTCACTGTTGAGACCACATTAGCAATAAATGCATCATCATCCATGTGTATACTTTCCATGTCACTAGAACCCACAACAAGTTCAACAACTGGTTCATCAGCTTCATTAGTTGGTCCACTACCACCTTCTGGATTCTCCATATGAACATCTGGTGCAGGGCCTGCAAATACAACCACCTCATTACCAACTAGGTTAAGAACTTGTTCATTCACTTCAACATTATGGCCCATAACATCAACATTTTGAGCATGTGCAATTGGTTCAACAATAGGTTCATTTATCACATTTTCATTTTGTGGTTCAACAATGTCAAGCTCATTATTAGAACCATTATTTCCATCACCCTGATCATCATTATCATCACCATCACTCCCACTTTCATTTTCATCATTTTCACTATGTCCAGGAGTGAGAGGTACATCAATCAATCCAATCTCATGATCAAGCAACTAAGGGAGAATGTCCCATTCTACATTTTCATCAAATTTACTCCTTGCCCCTTTGATCCTTTGACAAATACTCGGATCTTGCAGTCTAAGAACTTCTCCTGTTAGTTGTAGATTCTGCAGAGACAAATTGATGAGTATCTGAATGAATCTTGGATACATAAGGAATCGCTGATGCTCCTCCTTCTCAGCATTAGATACCAAACCATTAAAAATAAATGTTGAAAATTAAATGGTTGCTGATACAATATAGCCACAGTCATCGTAGCAAGCTCCCTGCTTAACAGAGTCCAAGTTCCTCTTCTCGGAGATAAGGACTGGATAACATGATGTATCAAGAATCTGTATATCAGGGGAAGCTTCCCTTCTGAAACTATCCTTCATTCACACCTCCTTGATATCCCATCGTCTCTTGAAATATTCTTAGAAGTCTTGGAATTGAATATAGAGACAGCACCTCATGATTGTCGTTTAATTGTAGTGCTTTTCTTATGGAGGCTTCAGTTACTTCAATATCCTGCCCCAACACAGATGCCTCAATCCTCTTTCCATTTATATCATTAACAAATTCAACAGAACCCTAAAAATTCGTAATGTGATTTATGTAGATTGTTGGGTTCTCTGTAAGTGCTACCCTTAAATTGGAATTATGTAGAAAGTTGATTATTAGCTCCAACTCTCTATTTTCATTGTTGACCTCCAACAGGGCGCACATGTTGTGCTTAGACTCGAACTTCATGTCCATTAGTTCTGCAAAATAACGAGATAGTCAGTACCTATAAACACAGAATCAATAGTCAAGAGTTAGTTAGAGAAGAAAAGTGTCTTCAAAAACTTGTTCCGTAGTAGTTTGCGAACCTACACAAATCAAGGAAATAATCAATAATTATTCAATAGAAACCCTAATTTCGAAACTTGGAGATACGATAATCGATAATCGATATCTTACCAAGGTCGAAACAGAGCTAATGGCTGTGTTTGAGTAAATATCTAGCACAATTAAGTCTTCAAAGTTAACAGGGGATACACGAGCAAGAGGGTTTTCGTTTGAGGTTGAAAGAGGGAAATGAAATGGTTGAAAACGTTTCTAAGTCCCCCTTTTATACCTAACGTTTGGATAGTACTATACGAATTTGTCGTCTAGTGCATTACAGTTGTCACTTAATTCAAATTAATTGTACCACCCTTGCTCGAGCATACAGCCAAATAGACAGCTGTCTCCCACTGTACTCGAGTACTTATCGTCATTCATGCTCGATGTACTCAAAACGATTAAGTTGAAATATTCATTGAAGATCAGCTCGAGAATCGATATACTCGAGAAAAGAACTTAGAAAATATCTTAAATCCTCTAGTATATTTCAAGCCGTGCTCGAGTACACCCATGCTCGATACCCTTTCCCAAATTTCATTTTATCAAACAAGGTGAACAGTCACACATGCTCAAGCATCATACTCGAGATTATATCAGTTTTTAAACAAATACAACTCAAATAAGCAATACCGTATACTCGTGAGAATCAGTATGCTCGAGAACACTTAGAAAATCAATCAAGTCAAATTTTGTGCTTGAACAGACAAAACACAGAAAATTCAAGTCTGAAACAGACACGCATACTCGAACACTTAACATCAGCAATCAGTCATTTACAATGTGCTCGAATAGTGTAAAGATGTTGTGTATGCTCGACACACTTAGAAAAGATGTCAGAGCATATCACTGTGCTCGAAAAGCAGAAAATGTGATATCTATGCTAGAAACACTTTAAAGAGTCTTCAAAGCATATCGTTGTGCTCAAAGAATCACAAATTGCAATATCAAGTATAAAGTCATTTCAAGAACCAATTCAGATTTCAATGCAATCATAACAGCACATGTCTATCAAGCTAGACAAGGTTCACACACAAACTCTGCTCAAATCAATAAGATACAACATTTTGAACCACTGATTGAACTCAAAGCAAAAGTATAAGGTGAACAAGAGATCAACATTCAGCTTATATTCTTTTCAAAACATTTTCAGAAATATCTCAACATGGGATCAGATTGTTCAATAACTTTCACAACATATCATAGTCGGCCTTATTATGACTTAGGTCAGGTTGACATTAGGTAGTAGCCCTTAGCAAGATTATCATGACTTTTGTGATATACTTAAAGTTCAATTGATGCTTAAAGTTAGAATGGTCAACATTATGGACTTTTGGTTGTCCCTAATCTCTTCTTAAGGCTTATTTAGTTTCTCCAAGTCACCCCAATTTGACTTCAAACCTCTGGTGCCTTGGTCAAAATAGTTTAGTATGTGAGCAGTTTTATTTATAAATAAGACTTCAAGGTTCAACGTTGGACTTACTTGCCATCCAGACTTACATGCCTTACATTCAGGTTGTTTAGGACTTATTTGTATGCTCCACCCTTGTAGTTCACTTGATGCCCCTTTAAGTCTGAATATATTTAAATTTATTATATTTATATTACTTTTTTTTTAAATCTATTATTTAGTAATGTTTTCCATAGCTGCTCAGATACTTCACAAAAGAATTTTACTTGACCAAGACAGCAACAGGCTCGTGTATGACTTAGGTCACTACAAAAGTCATCAATTGTCAGTTACTGAACCGAAATCTTTTAAGCCTATAATCATTGTGTTAGGAGATTAAACAATATACTATCATTTTCCAAAGTTTGGATACAATTTCCATTTAAAACATTTTAAGCTTCTTTAAAGCTTGTGACCGAATAGTATTATCATTTCTCTTGTGAGTTCACCAAAAACTGTTTGATAAATCGAAAATCATTTAAATTGTTTCAAAAAAAACACTTTCTTTGAAAACTTCATTTTGCACGTGGTTTTGAAAAAAAATACTTGTCATTTATGCACATAAGACTTACAAACAGCACTTAAATATTCATAAAATCATCAATCTCATACAGTTTTGAATAATCTTTCACTAGAGCACACAAGAATCCTATCGAGCAAACTTAGAATCTATCATTTCAATGCGTGTGCTCGTAATACTAGATAAATTTTCTAAACTTAACGTTGTGCTCGAGCAACAGACATGTGTTCGAAATACTTAGAAAGTTTTTCAATACATATGTTTATGCTCGAACAGCAGAAACATGTCACATGTGCTCAAAATACTTGGAAAGGTATTCAAGTAGTATTGTTTGTGCTCGAAGACCAACAAAAGTAATATCAAGCACATATTCATACTCGAAACACTTAAATCACTCAAAATAGATCAAGTATGCAAATATTCAAGTACTAGAGACGTGAACAGTAAATACATGTTGTTGATACATGACTTGGGCGTCTCGGTCTTTATTATATTATTATTATATTACTAGATAATGTAAAAGGGTATTTTAGTAATTACCCATTCGCTCTATTGTAAAGCTATTCGTTACCCCGTAACGAATAAGCTACATTAGTTATATATGTAAGCCACATTCGTTAACCTTGCTTAACGAATGTGATAATGAATGAAGGGCTATTCGTTAAGGTTAATGTAACACGACTGAGTATGTTCATTTGTTAGTATTAATGTAACGAATGACACATTCGTTAAGACTTAAGTTAACGAATGTGTCATCCCCTATATATAGGTGTAGCATTATCAGTAAAGTAATCAGATCTATTATTATCGAACTTTTGCCTCGTTACTCTGCCGAAATCCTCTCTGAAACACACACTAACAGTATACACCATAATCGTATCGAATACGCAATGATAACCACGATGTCATCATCGATCTAGATCCTTAGAGCTCTCTCACATGTTATATTTCACACATGTATTTCAATAACCATGATTCATTCAATCAAAATAGTTAGTTAAACATATTTCAACAAATCATGCATTCAATCACAGTGAGCAGCAAATAGAAAGTCAGTAAGCATCTCACTTAAGCACACATCATCAATCAGATTTCATCAGCATTTATCTTTCCTAGGCATTTCAAAAGAAAATGAAACCTGATTTTGTCTAATGGTTTGGTGAACAGGTCTGCCAAGTTATCAGTTGTATCTACCCTTTTCATTTCTATTAAGCCCTTTTCACTACAGTCTCTAATGAAGTGATGCCTGATTTCAATGTGCTTAGTCTTAGAGATGAACAGGATTTTTGACAATAAAATGGCAGCAGTATTATCAATTAGAATAGGAGTGAGTAAGAAATTCAGACCATAATCCAGCAGTTGATTTTGGATCCAGAGAACTTGTGCACAGCAAGTAGATGCAGCAATGTACTCAGCTTCAGCAGTTGAGATGGACAATGTAGTCTGCTTCTTGCATTGCCAAGACACCAGCCTGTTTCCAAGAAACTGGCAGCCTCCTGAACTTGACTTCTTGCTCATATTGCAACCATCATAGTCACTGTCAGTTTAGGCCATTAGATCAAAAGACGGATTCTTTGGATACCAAATTCCCAAGTCTGGTTTTCCCTTCAAATATATGAAAAACCTCTTCACTGCCAACATGTGAGAGACCTTGGGGTTAGCTTGAAATCTAGCACATATACACACAGCAAACATAATATCTGGCCTAGATGCTGTCAGATACATCAATGATCCTATCTTGGCCCTATACTCATGCTGGTCCACTGGCTCCTCCTTTTCATTAGGTACCATCTTCTCATGTGTGTCCATTGGTGTGGACACTGTCTTGTAGTCATGGCACTTGTATTTGTTTAGTATTTGTTGAACATACTTTGATTGATTTATGAAGAAATCTGTCTTCTGCTGTACTTGTAATTCAAGGAAGAAGTTCATTTCTCCCATAGAACTCATTTTGTATTTTGACTTCATCACTTGTTCAAAGTCCTTACACATCTGTTCATTTGTCAAGCCAAATATGATGTCATCAACGTACAATTGTACAAGCAGTAGATCTTTCTTCCATCTTCTATAAAACAATGTCTTATCAGTAGCTCCACAGTAGAACCCATTATTCAATAGGTGATTTGATAGCTCATCATACCAAGCTCTAGGAGCTTGATGTAGTCCATACAGTGCTTTACATAGCTTGTACACCTTGTTTGGATGAATTGTATCTTCAAATCCAGGTGGTTGAGTCACATAAACTTCTTCATCAATCTTCCCATTCAAAAATGCAGACTTGACATCCAATTGATAGACTTTGATGTTCATGGATGCTGCATATGCTAAGAAGATTCTGATGGCTTCTAATCTTGCAACAGGGGCAAATACTTCTTCAAAGTCTACTCCCTTTACTTGTAAGCACCCTAGAGCCACCAGCCTAGCTTTTGTTCTTGATTACTATCCCTCTTTCATCCTTCTTGTTTCTGAATACCTACTTGGTGCCAATTGCATATTTTCCTCTGGGTTTGTCAACCAAATCCCAAACATGTAAGTCCCTGAATTGAGCTAACTCCTCCTGCATGGCTTCCACCCAGCTGTTGTCTTTTAAGGCTTGTTTTATGTTCTTTGGCTCAACTTGGGATAGAAAACAAGCATAGAGACATATGTTTGCCTTTTCAGAAGAACTTCTTGTCACTCTTTCATGCAAGTCACCAATAATGTTTTCTACAGGATGCTTTCTTTCAACAGAGGCAGTTTGAACAATTTGATTTGCTGTTACTTCTGATTCAAGATTTCTCATATCCACATCAGAAGTTTCATTATGAGGTCTTCAGATTTAGGAAACACTTGATTTAGAGTGTTTGCAGATGTGGATGTTTCATTACTTCCAATCTGAAGAGAATCAAACAATGACTGGAATCTATCTTCAAATATGTCTGTCTCTTCAGGTTGACTTTGTTGTTGACTCTGCATTGGTTCACTATCCATTTCACTTGGACCTTCATTGGATACTTCAATTGTAGCTTCTTGATCACTGATCTCCATCTCATTTGGTCTATAGTTGCTTCTCTCAAAATTGAATCCTTTCTCTCCTGATGCAACAGATGACCACAGCTTGTCCAGATCAATCTGCTTTTGCTTTCCTTTCTCTTCAATACTTGTTCTGAACATGTTGTCATCCATGTCTTCATTGTAGATCTTAAATGATTTAATCATCTTTTCCAGATCAAACAACCACTTGGGTCCTTCTACATTGTTAAAGTGATTTTCATTGAAGATTATATCTGAGGACTCAATGACCACCATGTGCTTCTTAACATACACTCTATAAGCCTTTGATTGAGTTGAATATCCCACAAAGAAAGATTCCAGAGATTTGGATTGGAACTTTTTTAGATAATCCTTTGTATTCAGCAGTGAGCATTTACAACCAAAAGGCTTCAAGAACTTCACATAAGGTTTTCTTTTGAAGATAATCTCATATGGAGTCTTGTTGTGAGTTTTGTTCAAAAGAACCATGTTTCGCACATAGCATGCAGTGTTGATAGCTTTTGCCCAGAAAGTTACTGGTAAGTTTGCATCAGCTATCATGGTTCTTGCAGCTTCAATCAATGTTCTATTTCTTCTTTCTGTAACACCATTCTGCTCAGGGGTTCTTGGAGCACTATACTGTTGAAAGATCCCTTTAGAAATGCAGAATTCTTCCATAATTCCATTCTTGAATTCTGATCCATTGTCACTTCTAATCACTTTTACCTTCTTCTCAAGTTGATTCTCCATTTTCAGTACATAAGTCTTGATTAACTCTGGAGTTTCATCTTTACTTCCCATGAAGAAGACCCGTGTAAACCTTGAAAAATCATCAGTTATTACTAGACATAATCTCTTCTTCCCAATACTTGGAACACTTGCAGGACCAAACAGATCCATGTGAAGTAATTTCAACACCTCATCAATTGAATTGATCAGTTTGCTCGTATGTGAGGATTTATGTTGTTTTCCAGACATGAGGAGCATTTTTCTTCTAATTTGAACTCTCTAGTAGGAAGTCCCACAACATGCTCACCTTTCACCAATTTATTCATGTTTTTGAGATTGACATGACACGTCTTCCTATGCAATAGTTTTGTTTTATTTTCAGTAGCTTTAGAAACAAAGCATGAACCACCTCTAGAGATTGCATTCTTCATTCTCAGCTCATAGAGGTTCCCATTTCTTGGAGCCATCATCATTATCATTTCTGGTGGAATGATAAATTCAGGCTTAAGGATCAAGCAATGTTCATCATTGAAGGCAACCTTGTATCCTTTATCATACACTTCAGAAATGTTGAGTAAATTATATTGTAGTCCTTCAACATGCAGCACGTTCTCATAGGATACTTTGGCATTTGTAAGAGTGCCTCTTCCAATAATTTTTCCTCCATTCTCATCATTCCCAAAGGCAACAGGTCCTTCAAACTTTCTTACATAATTTAGAAGAGCTTCTCTATCACAGGTCATATGCCGGGAACATCCACTGTCCATGTACCATATATCATTTCCATCCAAGGACTGTTCCTGTGATCCTGAAGATTCTCCTTTCTCCTGCACTATTGCCATGAATGCAACATTAGCTTTTTCCATCTCTACAGCATGGTTGCTCCAGTGAAACTCCCCATCTTGTGGTACTATAGTGACTGCAACATTTCCTTGGTCTCTAGCCTGATTCACAGCATAGGCATTTCCTCTGTTCTGATTGCCCTGAATTTGAAGCTGATTGTTTCTTTGTTGTGGCTGATTTTGTTGTTGCTGGAGTCTGTTATGGTTCTGATATGGATTGTGATTAACCAACTGATTTCTCTGTTAAGCCCCTTGGTAATTCTGATGTTGGTTCTAATAGAACTGGTTTTGATTCACTTGATTACCAAATTGCTTTGGTTGACTACATTCCCTGGCAAAGTGCCCTGGCTGTTAGCAATTGTAACAAATGTCTTTAGACTTATCAAATCCAATACGGTCATTTGGTCCTGAGAAAGACGATCTCCCAGTCCTGTTGTACAGCCTTTTGCTTCTTACTTCCAACATCGCAGCCTGCCACTTTATGTCCATGTCCTCGAGATCATCCTCATCAATTTGTTCCAAATCCTCTTGCACCACACTTGTATGAATCAAATTATTTGCCATAAATGCGTTGTAAGAGTCAGTGAACATTTAAAACAATGCCTGATAATCAGTTCCATTTCCTGAGTTGTTCTGTATATAAGGAGGATGTCCACTGGCTGTAGAGACAACATCATCTTCAATCATCTGGACATTAAATCTTGCTTGACTTCCTCCACACATTGAGCCTGATTCAGAAGGCTCTTCCACTATCGGTTGTTGCTGAGACTTAAGAGTGAGATTTCCCATAGGTGCCATTAAAGCATTTGTCACTTGAAAGCTGGGTTTCTCTTCTCTTATCATGTTGTCTTGATCATCTCAAGCTCAGCAGCCTTTAGAAATGATAATACATCATCCAACTTGAAGTTGTGAAAATTAGCCTTCTCTTTAATGAACTTGCTGGTTGTGTACCACACCAGACAATTAGGAAAGCAGTTTCTTGTTCAGTTCAAAATCAGAAATTTGTAAGTCAGTTGTTCTGATTTCGTTGACATTCGTCATAAATCTCTGTAACACTGACTTTAATCGTTCACCCTCTTTGAACTTGAAACGGTCCAGCTACTGTTTTAATCTGTCCTTTTTGATGTCTCTAAGTTCTATACTTCCCTCAAACATGTCAACAACTGCATCATACATCTCTTTTGCAGTTTTGTGATGATTGACACTGGTCAGTATCTCCCAAAAGAGACCTAATTTCAGCATCGACAGTGCCTTGTCGTCTCGTTTCTTCATCTTGTTTTCAATGGTGGCACTGTTGTTTGGTGCTAGGGAGGGAATATACTGACCATCTTTGATTGAGTTCCACAACTCTGGGTCATTGTAGTTGACATAAAGCTTCAAACAACACTTTCCATCGAATAAAATTTTCTTGTCCGATAAGTCTTGGAATCTTGTTTGTTGATACGTCTTGATCATCCATTGCTGCAGATCTGTACTCAAAAACCTTAAAGCTTCAAACTTTAACTCAAAACCTTCTGTCCCATGGCCTTCAGTGAGCTTCCAAAGCTCTGATACCGCTTGTCAGGACCGTAAATCTGGTGCAAACCTATAAAAGGTTGACAAGAACACACAGATCTAATAACCCAAAGGCCTATTAAATATCCCGGTGGAATCAAGATATTCAACAGATGAGAACGAAGGTATGCACAAATAAGAAACCGTAAAATATAGTCAATAAGAACAATATCAAAGACAAAGATTTACTGCATCTAATATATCATTTAATGTAACAGTGAAAGGAATGTCTAGGGTTTCGTGACGGTGGTGGCGGTACGAGAAAACAAAGAGAATATTCGTTAGAATGTTTTTGCTCTCGTATTGCATGCGTTGTCTGTACCCTAAATGGAAACCTAGGACTCTATTTATACACCCTGACATTCCTTCTAGAATCCCCTAATCATTACATAATGAATGACAAATAAAATACAAGTGTAAGAGTCTTCGAGCATGATATGTATCTTACTTGAGCAGACTCGATATGCAGTGCATGCTCGATGTGAGACTTCGAGCACACTTTACTTAGAATATTTTCTGAGAAAATATTCTCCTCTAGCACGCTTCATTCTTCTTGACTAATCATTGCTTTGCTTGAATTTGTCCATTTTAGCAAGCATATTCTTCCTGATGTCTTCAATCCTGTCTTGTGACTTATTGAGCAATCTTCAGCATGCTCGGATGTGTAGCTTGCTCGGAACTGAACCATGCTCGAAGTCTATACTTAGAACATATGACATCTTTTTATTGCATCCATGCTCGACACCAAAGTGCTCGGACCACTTATGCTCAGATCACTTGGCTAAAACTTGAATGATCAAGTCGTTTGCTCGATTGGCAATTCGTACTCGATAGAAGAACACTCTTGCTCGAAGAAGTGTAGCTTGCTCGAAGCCTACTTAGAATTCACCCAAATGGCTCTGGAAGGCCATGCTCGAGGTAGTAAACCATGCTCGATGATACAGGCTTGCTCGTAGTCCATACTTAGCCGATTTCTAGAGGAGGTTGAGAAGATTCCAATCTTCCTTTGCAAAAATCCGACTCAACAAGGTAATCAATGACTCAAATTTGCTACGTTTTATTAAATTTAAATCAAATTCTTATTATCCGTGTGTGTATTATGTTATTCTATAAAATTAACTTTTTTATAAATGTAAAAAGAACTATCTCTTTATTAAAAGTAACGTTTTAAATATAAAAAAAGATATAATATGAATATAATTTAATTTATAGAGTTATACAATTCCTATATATATGTCACATCTTAAATATATATAAACTAAGCATTTAAAAGCTCTCTATTTGCTCCATAAATTCTCTCATGCCGTCAGATTGTTTTATTTATAAATGAAGCCTTCTCATATATTTGACTTGAATATATGGGCATGGGTCTTACCCAAACTAAGATAACCCTTAAACGGGTTATAACATCTTATTAAATTAAAAATTAATCTTACCAAATATTTGATATGAAAATCCTATAAAATAGGGGTATACTAAAAATTAATATCCATTTTTTTAAAAGATATTATTTATAATTAATAAACAATCTTATAGTAAACAAAAATAAGCGGATCATATATCTCAACAAACCTAGATAGCTTTTAAACCAGGTTATAACATCTCTTTTGTGAAACTCTTTAATCATGAACTTCTCTACAATAAATAAATTAGCATCCAAAGAAATATATAAGTATTATAAACGAATAGTGTCAAACAAGATATATAGAAAGACATGTCATTTATATAAATAATTATCTATTCCCTCCTATTTTTCATAAAGCAAAAATTAAAATATTAAAAATTCCCTCCTTAATTATTTCCCCCCTTTAATCCCAGGATAGACAAGGCAACCCTATTTTCATAATACAGACGTTGCATTTTTTAGATTTATGATACGATCAATTGACTACTTAATCAAGCGTTTGCAATCGTCAGATGTCCGCTGCAATCATCTGACCTTCTGCCATCATCATTGAAATTGCGCATCTCCTCAATTTTGTCGTTCAATTGATCTGCAAATCGTGCGGTGGGGTTGGGGAGATCGGAATAATGCTGGTTGTTGATCATTTGATCTCATTTACAGGCGAATATGCCAATAACATAATTTTTTTTCCAGTTAACATGTGAATACAACTGCAACTTGATATTATTAATTGTTGATTAGGGAGATAGTAATAAGTATGCAATGTGATATTATTCGTTGTTGATTTTGTTTCAGTTAACATGTGAATATGCCAATAGAATTAAAAATTTTGTTTGGGTTGGGAATTCGGTGAACGTTATGTATTCTAAAGAAGAATCTGTTATTGAACTGTCTCTGTTCTTTCTAATTCCCTTGTCACCCGATAAAAAAATCGTCCTAGATACAATTTTACTTTCGAGGATTTTGATTACAGTAGCTGTTTATTATTTCTATAAATTGTGAATGCAATTTTTATTTTAATTTTTGTTTGCTAAATTAATGTTGTCTCTAATCATTCATCAGATGTCCGCTGTTACTTTATTTGGGGTTTGCTGGGTTCAACCTCAGTCCACAGGTATTGCAATTTTCTTAGCTTAGTGTTTATTTAAAATTTATATTTCATTTGTAGATGGATAAATTAATATAGCCTCTGCTATGGTCATTGTTTATTGATCATTGTTAAGCGTCGAAATCATGATATTGTAAATTTATTATATCTAGGCATGCCCACCAAGTGTTCAATTACATGACAAAAAGTTAATCTCATATTTTTGTTCTGTATTTGTTAGTATCTGCTTAAATATTACCTGTGGTGGTGATCAGTTTTCTTACTTTCATTTAGAATTTTTATAATACTAGCAAAAGTGTCCGCGCGTTGCTGCGGGTTCGTACAAGTTACCTTCTCGTATTGGTTCATAGTGTTTGGCGTGGTGTGTAATGGGTTATCAATGCGATCGCGTTTTGGTTTGTTTTTTGTTTTTTTTTGGGTGGGGGTTGGGGGGTTGCATGCAAACATATTAATGGATGCATATATATTGGATGCATTGTGTTTTGTGAAATATTTGTTAATATTCTTGCTTATCAGTTTGTAAGGCACCAAACAAAAACTTTTTGTTTCTACAAATTAGTATCAGTTATTTTATAACATCATCAATCCAATAATATATGCATACGCCAACATGCAAGTGTACAACCAACTCACGTATGCCCACCCCTTTACCCTTTTTACCATTCGTTAACCGACACCCTACTCTCTTTAATTTGAGTATATCTTTAATCTCCTAGATAAATTTCAACTTTAATTACTCACCAGTTAATACACGTTCAATCCTTTGTGTTGATTAGAATTCACAAAGCCCACCATCAACAATGATTTGCCTGGTTAAATTAAGGAATTTGATTTAAAAATAAAAAGAATAATGGAATCAGACGTTGCAAGTACTCAAAGTGGTAATGTATAGCATTCCTAGAAGATTTGGTAATTATTGGCATGATTTCAATTTTAAAACTTTCATAGGTTGGCGAGCAAAGTAGCAAAAGCATCATAAACACTATCATATGCAATCTTCATGAAGATGTTAGTGGACTCAAAGGTGGTTCACATGGTTTTTACAAGGTCTGAGGTCCTTTTTAACAACTTGAACAAAAGTATGTTCCTGTCAATATCAAAACTTGAATATTATTAGTCAATTATTCTTGTTGGAAATTCGCAACTATGACATTAAACATAGTTGGCTATACCATGACAGTTAAACGACCTCTTTGCCAACAAGTTAGCATTTGTGGTGTAACTTTGAGTACACATGCATACCATACCAAAAATATAAAACTTTTCCTCACAAGCAGATCAAGACTTACTTTCCCGAGCTAAATATGCAATTTTTTTAAAAATGATTGTAAAGATAAAAGTATAATATTTTATATCCAAATTTTCTTTTATTTTTTAAATATCCAAATGGACTTGCTATAAATTCTAAAATCACCATGGAAACCTTTATGTTTCACAAAAGCCCACATATTGAGGTAGGGACACAAAGGGGTTCAGTAGGTAGGGAGTTTGGTTCTCTATGGTTGTACTCAGTATAATTTATGATAAAAAGTACAAGAAATATGTCGGATGTAATGTGCACTCTCATTGAACTGAAATTATAAGCCATAGCGATCATAATAGCTTTAAGTCACCTAGCTGATCAATTTTCACTTTAATCAATAAATAGAATATGTTAGGTCCTGTTTTATTTAATTTTATTAAGTCTTTTGTATTGGTTTTTATGTATTGGGCTTATTATGTTGTTTTTGTATGTAATTGGGCCCAAGTCCATTGTAAAGAAGCCCATTGGGCAAGTGAAAATAATACAAAGTTCTCATGCATGCTTCCTATAAATAGGGAAGCATGCCATGAGAAAACAAGCCTTTTGTCAAATTGTTTAACTTTTACATCGTGCTCTCTTCTCTTACTCTCACTCTCACTCTCCAAAACCGAAAATAACTCTTAAGATCCGAGACCAGATGTGATATTCCGCTAGCACCGAGTTTGGTTGATCCAAAAATAGTTGTTAGATCCACCCGTTTGAGACATAGAATTGGTATCAGAGCTTCGGCTAACTAGTTGAGGTTTTTGGATCACAACCTTGGGTTTTGATCTTGAGAAAGTGAAAAGAAGGTATTCTTGAAAAGAAAAACCACAAAAACACAAAAAGATTTGGGTTAAAAGTTCCACAAAATGACTTGAAAAGTGTTCTTGGTAGAAATAACAAGTGTAAAAGTGTTAGATCTAAAAAAAATTCGGGTTTTAAGATTGCACAAAATGAAGAGTTAAAAATTTCGCATCGTATGTACTAAAAAGGTTGTTGACTAACCTTTGACAAAAACTGACAAGTTATGTGAAAAGATCCCTAGAAAGATTGCTTCAAGAAGACTGAACATTTTCGCTTCGCATAACTTTCTCGCTTCGCTCGAAAGTTTTACATCGCTTGGCTGTTTCGCTTCGTCTGGCTGTTTTCGCTTCACTTGACTGTTTCGCTTCGCATTAACTACTTCGCTTCACTTGAAAAAGTTTCATTTCGCACCAACAGTTTCGCTTCGCACCAATTGTTTCGCTTCGCACCAACTGTTTCGCTTCGCATAGACAATTTCGCTTCGCATCCTGTGCGAATTTTCAGTTCTCTTTGGTGAAAAACTCATCTGTTTGAAGACTTTTGGTGTTTAAAACTGTTGTAATCATGTCTAGTACTGATTCTGAGTTGTTGAAGGGGTACTTGTTGCTTGAGAATCAAGTGGGAACCAATACAAAACCTCCAAAATTCATGACCTTAGATGGCAACTTTGCTGATTTTATGTGGAGGTTTATGAACTTTATCTCTTTTACTGATTCTGAGTTGATGAGATGTTTTGAAATAGGTCCTCATGTACCCACAGTGGTCACTCCAAATGGGCAACAAGCAAAACCCGTTGAAAGTTATGATCAAAATGATAGGACCTTGATAGAGCAAGACAAGAAAGCATACCTCACTCTAACTGTCTGTCTTTCCAATGAAATTACTGAGACTCTACGTGAACACACAACTGCCAAGGGATTGTGGGATGCACTAGTTGAAAAGGTTGAAGGAAATGCTGAGATAAGGGAAAATAAAAGGCCTTGTAGAAAGAAGAGTTCAACATGTTTAACTATCGTCAAGGTGAAAGTGTGGGGGACTTGATAAAAAGATTTGAAAAGATGTTAGTAAGAATCAGAGTTGCTACTGTCAACATCATGAATTCTGAAATCAACCACAAATTGATGAACTCTTTGCCGTATAGTTGGAGTACCAATACTGTGACAATTAAGAGAACTACTAACTTGAATGCCATTTCAAATACTGATTTGGTATCCACTATCAAGTCATTTGAAATGGATGAGCAAATGAGAATGAACAACCATCTAAGTTCTCTAAATCAAGCTGGGATGAATACTGCATCATCAATGCCTACTACTTTCATAAGCAAAACCCAACAAAACATGTATCCAGTAAACACTCCAAAGTACTCTTCAGTTGTGCCACCACAAAAGACAGCATTTATCTTAAATGGCAATCAATCGGTGTCATCGGATTCCAGCTCATTTAAGAAGGCCTTGATAGTGCAGTTGAACAAGCCTTGAAAGCCCATGGGATTACCTCTGCTACAAAAACTCAGCCAAGTCAAAGTTCCAGCTACTGTGAAGCACTTCCTTTGTTGAATGACTCCAATGTTACACTTGTTCATGCTTTTCTTTCAAACCATGAAGAGTTACTGCAAGGAAATTTGTTGCCACCACAATTTGAGCAAGGAGATCTAAAAGACATAAACAATAAGGATCTCGAGAAGATGGACATCAAATATCAAATGGCTTGGCAGTACACAAAGCTACAAACTTCATGAAAACTTATGGAAAAGACAGTTTTAAGGACTCTGATAGGAAAAGGATTGGTTTTGATAAAGAAAAGCTTCGATGTTATAACTGCGGTGAGTTGGACCACTTTTCAAGAGAATGCACCAATCCTCCCAAACCAGCGAATGACATTTGTGTGACAGAGGTGACTAATGAGGAAAATAGCAAGTCAGCTGGAAAGAAGCATGAGGTGCAAAAGCCAAGCACTTCGGTTCCAAGAATTGGAAATCATCCGCACAAGGGCAATAAAAGCTCAAGCTCAAACTCAAGAGCCCTTGTCTCTCAAGCAGAGGTCCATACCGGCATGGATTGAGATGACCAGTTTCAGGAGCTACAGAATCCTCTCAACATCGCAGGAATGGCTTTTTCTTTAAACGACGAAGCGTCTTCATCTTCGGCTTCAAGTTCACATGCATCACATGCTGATGAGGTATACAGCAATTTATGTTCTCAAGCGTGCATCAACTTGGTTAATTTTTATAGACATAATCATGATGAAGTCTTTAAAAAGTTTCAAAACTTCGAGAGTTGAATGTTGAGTATGTAAAAGCCGACAAGATTTACATTGAAAAGATTGAGACTCATCGTGATGATGTAGCAAATCTTAGACTTAAAATTTTTCAAACTGAACAAGAAGTAATATACTATAAAAACATAGTTTCTAAATTAAAAGATGAAATTGAAGGTTTGAAACTTGATGCTTCTGATAAAAGGAAACAAGAAAAGATAGACGAAAGATTTGAAACATCATCTGAGAAATTGGATGATATTATTGGAGCCCAGAGAAGTACTAAGCTAAAGGCGGGGCGGGGTACGATTATACTGCTTTACCACCACCTTTAAATGACAATTACACCAGTTTTCCCCACTTTAGCTATAATATTTCTCCTAAGGAAGAAATGTCATATGCGATTGGTAGAATACCAAAACCAATGAAATTTGTCCCTCCTGTTTCTCAAACAGCTGCAACAGTCCTACCATCTGATAAATCTAACATCAATGTGTCTTGTGAAGCAAACAGTGGTGAATGTGGGAAGGTTAACTTGGGTTGTAAGCAAAAAGGAGAGTTAGAACCACATTTTGAATCTTGTGTGGATCTAACCAAATCAATTAACAATCTAGTTTGTAATAAAGTGTGTGAATCAATGTTAGGAAGTTTGAAGTCAGGATCTAATCTTGTATTTTGTGAAAGTTTGAGTGATGAAAGTTGTAAAAATGATTGTAATGAAAATGAATGTTCTTCATCTGATTCAGATTGTGAAACAGTTTATGATGAAACAATTGAAAACAAGGTTGATGGACAGAATGGTCCTAGCTGCTCATCAACTGATCATCATATTGAGAATTTGAGAAAACAAAAATCTAGTTTTGAAGATGAAAAACCAAGCACATCCTGTAAATAGGTGCCACCTAAGAAAACCTAATTTTCTCAAAATACAAATTACAACAAAAGTTCTCAACATGATCAGTTTGATAGTGCCTATTACTACTCTCGACAGAAGCCTAGGCATTCAAATTATTTTGTTACTCAACGTTCAAATAATCATAATTATCATACAGATAGAGGTTACAAACATGTTAACTCGACTACATCACCTTATTTGTCAAATCACACATACTTCAGTGAGCAAGAAGTCTATAAATGCAACCAAAGAAAGTGTTACTTTGTATGTGGAAATCTGTCTCATCTTGCAAGACACTGCAAGAACCGGCACAAGCAACAAAGAGATTTAAACAGTGTGTTTGGTCAGGCATTTCCTAAGGTTGATCCCAAACCTAAGAAAATGACTCACTGCCAGTGAGACCGATTCAAAATCAAAGAGAGAACAAAAACCAAAGAAACCATTTTGGCTAACCCAAAGAGACAGAAAAAGGTTAGCAAAGGGTTCAGAAGCTGAAAAGCCCAAGAACCCTTCAAAGGTTTTCAGCAAGAAAATCCAAGAAGATTTTGTGGTTAATCTCAAACCAAAACGAAGGCAATCCAGAAAACCTTTTCAAAACCGAGGAAATCACAATTCAAGTTCCTCGAAGGATTGCTTTTCAGATTCTGATTCACCAAAAGATTATATTTTCAAGAATCATAAAATCAAACTTGGTGATTTTCTATTTAATTTTCCCGAGACAACTACGTCTCGGGACCCGTCTATTAACTAATTGTTCATGTGTGTAGGGTCAGCCAGGAAGGCCTGTCAACAGTATATGGTACTTGGACAGTGGCTGCACCCGACATATGACAGGAGATGAGTCCCTGCTGTTTGATGTGAAACCATTCGATGGCGGACATGTCTCCTTTGCTGGTGATGGAGGTGGAGAGAACAAAACAGGGCAAGGTCTCAAATGGTACATTGACGTTTGATGAAGTCAATCTTGTGGAACAGCTCAACCACAATCTGCTCAGTGTCTCCCAAATCTGTGATAAGCATTTCTCAACCCTCTTTATAGAAAATGAGTGTCTTATTCTCAAACCAGGTTTTAAAGTCCCTGATGAGTGGGTTTTGATGCATACTCCGAGGCACAATGATGCTTACATTCTAGACATGAGAAGTAATTATTCAATGCGTACTACTTCTTGCTTGTTGTCTAAGGCCTCGAAGAACAACTCATCCTTATGGCATCGACATTTGGGTCATGTCAACTTTAAAAACTTGAATAAGTTAGTTAAAGGTGACCATGTGAGGGGTTTGCCTGTAAAATCCTTTCACTGTGCTGAAAAATGTTTATCTTGTTCTAAATGCAAAGAGCACAAAATTCCTCACAGACCCAAGACTGTCAATTCCATAAACTCCACTCTCCAACTGTTACATATGGATCTTTTCGGTCCAATTCAACCTTTGGCAATAGGTCGAAAAGCCTATTGTCTGGTTATTACTGATGATTTTTCGCATTTCGGTTAGACTTTTCTTCTAGGGCACAAGGATGAGACAACTCAGTTTCTACTCAGGTTCATTGTCTTGGTGGAAAATCAAACGGATAAAAGAGTCAAGTGTATCAGAAGTGACAATGGAACAGAATTCTGCAACAAAATTGTCAATGAGTTTTGTCACAACAAAGGGATCCTTCGTCAGTTTAGCGCACCTTACACTCCCGAACAAAATGGGGTGGCTAAAAGGCGAAACCGTACATTGGTAGAAGCAGCAAGAACAATTCTATCATACTCAAAACTTCCTAGGGTGAAGCCATCAATGTTGCCTGCTTTACTCAGAACCGTGTGTTGCTGAATAAGAGATTGAACAAGACTCCTTATGAAGTCTTCTATGGAACGAAGCCAAGGGTCAATTTCTTTAGAACGTTTGGATGTCCCTGCACTATGCTCCAAACAAATGCCGTATCAAATTCCAAGTTTGCAGAAAAGGTTGATGAGTGCTATTTTGTGGGCTGCGCTGCTGACAAAAGCACTTATCGGGTTTACAACAAGAAAACCAGAGTGACCTTGGAATCATTCAACATTGATTGGCAAGAATTGAATCCTACTGATGCACACAACGGTCCGAATTGGATGTTTGACTATAAAAGCCTATTCAAGCAATTTCGAGGAATATATACAGCACCGGCTGTTTCACCTGTTCCCACTGTTGTGACAACACCAGCTCAATCTGAAGATGATCAATCAATTTTGATGTGTGCCATATTGAGAGGTCTGGAAGATGTTAATGTAGCTGCACCTGTACTGAATGCACCTGCCGTGGTTAATCAACAAGTCGCGGTTAATGAAGTGCAGCCTTCTGCAGATACTAATGAGATGCCCACTGTCGATGACACCTCCGATTCAGATACCGATTCGTATGTGTCGGCTGACAATGTGGAAAACGACCAGACCAATCAAGCGGGGTGAATCCTCCAGCATAACCAAGTGTAGTTGAATATGTTCCTACACCTCCCTCTGAAGAAGAAAATCATGGATCTGCTGAGGAGACTGATCAAGCAAATGTGCAGAATTAAACGACTCAGAATGAGGCTTCTAGCAACATCGACTCAACTTCAGTTCTAGTCATCATTGTGCCATTCTATAAAAACCTATGGGAGGGCCCCATTGCTCAAGAACATCTGGTTGATCAACAAGAAGGTGCCAGTGATCCTCAACCAAATGCTCCTGTCAATGTGTCAAATGTCTTTCATCCAATAGAGAGCTTATCCATCGAGCTTGAAGCAACACCAGTCGAGCATGTCGAGCAAATTCCTCAGTTACCGATCCACCGACGACATCCGACTGAGAATATCATTGGAGATCCATCTGCTGGCATTCAAACACACAGTACCTCTGGTAACATTAACAGATGTCTTTTTGCTTGTTTTATTTCACAGGTTGAACCCAAAGGCTATCGAGTCGCATTGAAAGAAAATTCTTGAGTTGAAGCCATGCAAGAGGAGCTGGTACAGTTCAAGAAGCTAAATGTTTGGAGGCTAGTAAAGAAACTAGAAAATAAGAGACCGATTGGAACAATGTGGGTGTTCCGAAATAAAAAGGACGACAAGGGGGTCATCATCAGAAAAAAAGCCCGGCTTGTTGTGCAAGGCTTTTGGCAACGTGAGGGACTTGATTATGATAAGGTTTATGCACTCGTGGCCAGATTAGAGGCAATTTGTATCTTTTTGGCCTATGCCTCGTACATGAACTTCAAAGTATATCAAATGGACGTGAAGACCGCTTTCTTGTACGGAAAAGTGAAAGAAGAAATCTACGTCAGCCAACCTTCAGGTTTTAAGGATCCAGATCATCCTGATCATGTTTATCGTCTTGACAAGGCACTTTATGGTCTTCACCAAGCACCTAGTGCCTGGTATGCCACACTAGCTGGCCATTTGGTGAAGAATGGGTACAAAAGAGGAATTGTCGATCAAACACTCTTTGTCAAGAAGGTTAAGGGTGATCTTATTCTAGTCTAAGTGTATGTTGATGACATTATTTTTGGGTCAACGAATAAGAATCTGTACATGGAGTTTTCTGAGGTCATGCAACAGCGATTTGAGATGAGTTCTTTGGGAGAAATAACTTTCTTCTTGGGTTTACAAGTTGAACAAAAGAATGATGGGACTTTGATTCATCAGGAGAAGTACGTCCATGACATTATTCAGAAGTTCAGGTTCAAGGACTTATCTGCTTTTATGACACCAACTGCTACTTGACCTGTTCTCGCTCCTGGTCCATCAGGAAAGCCAGTCGATCAACACCTATATAGGTCAATGATTGGCTCACTGATATATCTCACTGCAAGCAGACCGGACATCATGTTCCCTATTTGTCAGTGTGCCAGATATCAGTCAGATCCAAGAGAATCTCACATAACAGCTGTCAAACGTATTTTCAGATACTTGAAGGGTAGACCTCGTTTGTGACTCTGGTATCTAAAAGAGTCTCCCTTGGAACTTCATGCATATGGGGGATGCAATTTAGACCGAAAGTCAACATCGGGTGGATGCCAATTCCTGGGAGACAGGTTGATTTCTTGGTAGTACAAGAAGCAAGTCACTGTGTCCACCTCAACAGCAGAAGCTGAGTACATCGCCGCATCCAGTTGCTGTTCCCAAGTCATTTGGATCCAGCATCAGCTACTGGATTACGGTTTGAATTTCTATGATACCACGATCAAATGTGACAATGAGGCTGCTGTGGCGATTGTTAAAAACCCGGTCCAGCACTCTAAGACAAAGCACATCGACATCCGAATACATTTTATTCGTGATTTTTTTGATCGTAAGCTTGTCAATATAAAAAGGGTCCATACTAATTTTAACTTTGCAGATCTCTTTACAAAAGCGTTTAGTCGTGCCCGATTTATATTTCTCGTTGAATCTTTGGGCATGATTTCTTTGAGTAAATCTTATCTTTTGTTTTTAAATTGTAAATATTTTTTAAATATGTCACAATTTTAGAGGGAGAAAATGAGTTAATGTTAACTCACCAAAAAGATTTTCAATTTCCATTAAGAAAAACAAATCAAGTCACTTGACTTAACAAAAAGATTTTATTTTTATATATAATATTAATTTCATCTTTACTCCTATTTAAGAAATATTTAACAAAATTCAAAAAGAATTATCCCATTTAGAGGGAGCTCCTGTTTAGAGGGAGTCGGATGTTTAAAATTTCAATCAAGAATTTGATCCGACCTTATGGAAAATGATAGTACATTGGCATGTAATGATCCTAGCGCATGAAAAGAGTAGATCAAAAGGCTACAAGGTCACTCATGGTGTGTAGATAGGCTTGACAAACAAGTAAGTGTTGGGTGATATAAACATAAATTATCGCCAGTGCTAATGGTTACACATTTAAGGCGGTTGCATGATTCCGTTGAAGTCATACCAATGAAGGATGAAATGTAATTACACATGTCATATCCAAGCCTCTCTTTACCTGATCACAGTGGTCTTATGAAAATCCGTGTCTTGAGTTAAGAAAAGTGTCAAGAAAAAGAAAAACAAAAGAGTCAGAAAAGAAAAAGAAAATTCAAGAAAAAGAGTCCGAAAAAGAGTCAGTTCTAGGAATTTTAACTTCTGCTTTATTTCTTCATTTATTTCGACTCAAGCCTTTGACTTTCTACGTTTGTAGTCATACAAGATCTGATTGTTAAGGCCCTGAGTCTTCTGCTTTGTTTTATTTTCTTTCTTTTGTTCAAGCCTTGGGCTTTCTCTGTGCGATAATATGGTATTATCCGAACTGATTGTTATGGCCTGAACTTCTGCCTTATTTTAATCTTTCTAGATCGAGTCAAGTGTACACAAGTAAAGTACAAAGTGTCAAGTTTGTTAATAAGAATACTGTGATCAACTAAGAAAGGTTTAAGTCAAATTGAGGTGATATGTCAACACAAACTAAGCCCGAGATATGATGGAATCAGTAACATGTCTGATTAAGTGGGGTCGACATATGTACCGTGCCTAATTGAACCTCAAATGTATCACGTTGACATCAAAACACTTGTCAAGTTAAACAAGTGGACAATATCTACAATCGATGATGAACTTGTGTCACAATAATATCAAAATGGAAATGCGATCTAGGACTTTGCAAATCAATATGATTCCATGTCACGATCGTTCTTTGTAAATTGATCAACGAAAATATTTATGTAAATTAATTCAATATTAAACTTATTTTAGCTTATGTTTTAATTTTAGTTTTGTTTTATTTTATTTTGTTTTGTAAAATATTATCTATATTAATATTTTAACTTTTCATTTTCATTTTATCTTTAATTTTATTTTTACTTTTAATTTTTTTGTTTTATTTTCTTTTTCTTTATTTTATTTTACTTCACTTTATTTTGTCAAAGAGATCGTTTTTGCAAACGTTAAAAGTTACGGACCGACAAAAGAAAAATCAGAAAAACAAACAAGTGCTTGGATTTGGTAGTTAAATATTTTTCGGGTTTGAGTTCATAAACATTTTTAAAGACCAAAGACTGAGAGTGTATTTTCAGTGAATACTCGTGATGTTTTGACCTTATCGCGAGATAGGCTGACCCTATATATAAGGGTCACTTAAAATATCTTTCACTATTCATAAAATTACTTTACCAAATCTCACTCTCTCTCTCTCTCCGTCTTCATCCAAACCCTAATCATTCCTTTACCAATCGTTCAAGATCTAGTCTCTTTATCACACTTTGATCATGAATATGGAACCTACACCCATGGTATAACATCATACACACTCATCGTCTTGTTTCTGGGTTCTCACAGATCTAGACGGCGGTTCATATGAACTGTCAGCTAGATCTAATGGTTGATCTTCAAATTTGTTGTAATTATCATGCTATGCTACTGTCGTTAGGTCTTTGGGACATGAAATTCATCTTTAGATCCTGTTTTTAGGTTTATTTTGTACAGATTGTAGAACTAGGGTTGTTCGGACCTTTCAGGGTTCAATTGAAGGTGAATATGAAAGGGTTTTGACTTCAAACTTTCCAGAACTTCAATTCGGGTCCAGGAGATCATGTGGAGAGCAAAAGGATCAAAAGGGGCTAAGTGGAAATTTTTCGCTTAGGGAGAAATTTCGCTTTGCATGGCTCATGCGAAGCGAATGGGAAATCTAATTCGCTTCGCACGAACATGCGATGCGAATTATATTTCTCCTTCGCTTTGCACAAACCATGCGAAGCGAATTCCATCTCTAGTTCGCTTCGCATGGATTATGCGAAGCGAAAAGGAAAACATGTTCGCTTCGCATCCCATGGGAAGCGAGTGGGTTATCCGATTCGCTTCGCACCCCATGCGAAGCGAATGAATTATTGTTTCGCTTTCGCATCCCATGAGAAGCGAATAAATTCTCATGCGAATCCTTTCCCATGCAAAATTCTGATACTTAGCAAAATTTTTCAGAAACTTAAAATGTTAGCTACTAGACTGTTTTGTGACATATGGACTGTTTGGCCTTTGGACTTTAATGGACATACAAACTTAATATGTTATGGACTTGTTAATTTTTAAATAGACTAAAATCAATTATTAACTTGTAAAACAAAATTGTATATAATTAATTAACTATAAGTAATTAATTAAATTAAGTACTTTGTGCATACTTAAGCTTTGTATATAGTATATTTTGTGCTTGATTAATTTATAAATGATGATTCTCATGATCTGGATGTATGATTTCAGGCTCATAACTTATTTTGTCCTCTCAAGGAGCCGAAATACAGAAAAGACAAGGTGTTCACATCCATGATTAAGGGGCTAAAGCGGTCACCCCTTGAGTATGCCATTTCTGCTAACCCTGTCATTTACTCTAAATGTGTTATAGAATTCTGGGCATTTGCAAAACCTGCAGAGGACGCTCTTTCGATCAACACAAAGGTAGCAGGAAAGACATTGAAGATTACAAAAGGAGACATCAGGCATGCATTGAAGATCAAGGATGAGCCTAATTATGTTTTTGAGAAAGGTGACAGGGCCAAGCTGAGTGGGTTTGTAACGGATATGGGATATGATACAGAGTGGAAGAGCTTGGAGAAGAAGCACTTATCACCATATTGGAGATTTCTATTCCATATAGTGATTCATTGCCTGTCAGACTTGCGTGGTGGATTTGATAGCATGCGTGCGGATTGGGTACGGATCATGTATGCACTGACACATCGGGAAAAGTTCAATTATTCCCGGAGGTTGTTCTTATGCATGCTGGCGAATGCTACGAATGAGTCAACTTGGCTCGTGTATCCTAGATTCGTGCAGCTTCTACTGGATGATATGATTCCTAAGGTACCCAGGCCAGCTCAGAAGAAAGCTAAGGATAAGAAGTCATTGCCTGAGCCTTACCATGTCAATGCCATCAAGCAGTCTATGTTTGGGATTTTGTTGAGTACGAAAGGGAAGGGTCACCAGTATCAAAGCGAAAGACCGGGACCCAAGTTTGGTTTGTTCGAGGAGACCGAGCCTGCTGGGGATGAGGCTGATATAGAAAGTGGAGAGCTTGAACCGTCTGAGCCAGAGGTTGAGGCTGAACAGGGTGACTCGTCTGATGAGGCACCGGAAGATAGAACCAAGGCAAAGCATGATCTCAAGCGGAAGGCTGCCGACAAGCCTTCTGTTGGTGGTTCTTCTGACAAAGCTAAGGCTGCTGAAGAAGAGGAGGAAGAGGAACATCAGCCCTTGAAGCGGTTGAAGAAGCTTGCAGACTCCCAGAAGTCTTCAAAGCTTGTTGTCAAGCTTTCTACCAAAGGTAAGCCTTCCTCTACACCTGACCCTCACGTAGTTTCACCTAAAACCTTCGCTAAAACCCTAAGAGACCTAGACGTAGCCAAGATTCAAATTCCCATCTATAAGAAACCCAAAACCAGAATCAAAGCCAAATCCAAACCAACAAAAACCATGTTACATGACTCACCAGACTACTCACCTGAACCCTCACCTACACAAACAGACCAACCAATGCCATCTTTCTTAGAAAACCTACCATCTTCCCCACCTCAATCACAACCACACCACTTGAACAACCAACACAAACCGAACCCTTAATAACCTCACCATTCACCTCACCATCTTCAGTTCACCCATCAAATCAACAAGCTTATGGAGTCAAACTCTTATTTCCTCTCCACCAACACAACCAGCATCATCAAACTTAGATCCCAGAGCCTACACACCTCTATTCTCAACACCACCCACCTCTATAACCTCACCAATACCTACCAAATCCATTACCCTTCCATTCCAAACAACATCACCACCCATCCTCTCAGATACACCACCAACTACTATCCTCTCACCAAGCCCAATAGCCAAAGGAAAGTCCATGACACCTCCAGTGTACGCTGATCCCATCCTTGATAGGATCATCGCCCTGGAGGAATCAGACGCTAAAAGGGCTAAACGTGAATTAGTACTGCTTGAGTACATAAAGAATCAAATGAAGAAGGAGGTTGAGGAAGCCAAGGTCAAAGCAAAGTTGGTGACAAGAGTTAAGCTCTTAGAAGAACAAAGAGAACTGCATCATGTTTTGATAGACAATCAACGATAGATCAATCAACTCCAAGGTCGAATTCAGAATCAACAAGAGCTCCTTAACCATGAAGACTGGAGAACACAAATCTGAGGGCAGCCCACTCTAGACTAGGAGATAGAGTGGAAACACTTGAAAAGAACCTACCTGCTGCCACTATTCTTGAAGAACGTTTATTCAAGAAGATTGATGACACGGTGACAAAGTGGGATATTGAGAAGGAGGCAACTACCTCTAGAGTGTCTATGCTATAGGGACAGTTGGCCTCATCTGCCTCTCTCGGTACGCTCATTGCTGAAAACACACAGTTCAGAACCGAGATAGAGGCTATTCAAGCCAAGATTGCTGCGCATGATCGTCTTAATAAGTTGCAGTGAAAGACAAATGAGGAGTTGGTGAGCAAGTATCAAGCTGCCTCATATCTAACGGGAATGAGGGATGATGATTTCCATGCTCTAGAGGACAGATTTGACATGGTTTTTGGAAGTTGGAGAAGGTCAGGTGAGACTTCTCAGATGGGCGGACCACAACCTACCTCAGGTCCAAGTGTGGCCTTGCGAGGCGAACAGGTGATTAGGTTGGATGGAGAAACAACTGTGGGTCATATTGTACCACAGATTGTTCAAGCAGGAAATGGTGTGGGAACCGGCTTGGGACCTGAACATACTGAGCAACCTCATGTCCAAGCTGGTGGTGACAATGAAGGTGATGGTGGAAATGATGGTGATGATGAAGACGAGAGTGATGATGAGGATGACGAGGAAGAAGATGATGATGTGGATGAAAACGTCCACGAAAGTTTTGATGACGATGGTGATGATAATGACGGAGGTGACGGTGGAGATAGTGGGGCTGGTGCAGTAGGAGGTGGAGGTAGAGTTAACACTCAATCGCCTCCACAAGATCAAGAGCATCATGATGATCCCACTACATCTACTAGCAAAGTGGGAAATGACGACTCCAAGATAGAAACATTTATAATGAGTTGTTTCCTGCAGGTAATCTTGCAGGTGTCATTGATGATTTTATTGAAGCTGGAAAAACATTGGAGCCAGTCATAACGCAGAATGCGGAGGAGGCAATAGAGGACGACTACATCAACTACTCGCCGAATCCAGACACGCCTCCTGTTCAAGTTCAAGCTACTTCTGAAGCACCTGCAAGTGATCCCGTCGTTGATCCAGCCGCTAACTTGTCACAAGCAACACAGAAGAAGAAACGGAAGACTCACATAGTGACAAGTAGTGTCAGTACCCGCTCCCTCAACTACCCCTATCACGATGATTCATTGATTGTATATGCTAAATACAATCGGGAGAACAGTTGCTGGGCTATAAGAAGATACAGCAGAGATCTCATCTACCTCACCCATAAGGATCTTAGTTCGCTGCCGGAACTTGATATCAATTATCTTCGAAAAGCTTTGGGTACTGGGGAATATGATGGGGGGTTGGACGATTGGGTCACCAGTCATCTGCATCATCAGTCAAAAGTGGGTTATAAGGATTTTGAGCTGAACAAGGGCCGGAAGTTCAAGAACCCCAGAGAGATCGACCCAGCCACTGGACAGCTGCGAATTATGTGGAGGTATAGGGCGCCAAAAGACAGTCACATTATTTATCATGGTGAACCCTATATTCCAAACATTCTCCAAGACTTTATTGGCTGGGAATTTGACAACACTACGGGTGAAGCCGTCATACACTGCAGGAATATGCATGAAATTCGTGCATTTGACGAGCACGAGCTGATGGGTCTAAACAATGAAGACATTCTGAAGCTCTACAACTCACCCTTGCGCACCGTCGAGGACATTGGCCGTCAGAACACAGACCGGATAGTTGAAGCATTCAACAAGTTCATCAAGAGACTTGTTGAACTTCCACTTTCTGAGGACGAATGCTTGGTGTATGATACCGACGGTTTCCAATACTAAAGACTAGAGGGAGATTGATAGGTCCCGTTTTGTTTTATTAAGTCTTTTGTATTGGTTTTTATGTATTGGGCTTATTATGTTGTTTTTGTATGTAATTCGGCCCAAGGCCATTGTAAAGAAGCCCATTGGGCAAGTGGAAATAATACAAAGTTCTCATACTGCTTCCTATAAATAGGGAAGCATGCCATAAGAAAATAAGCCTTTTGTCAAATTGTCTAACTTTTACATTGTTCTCTCTTCTCTTACTCTCACTCTCACTCTCCAAAACCGAAAATAACTCTTAAGATCCGAGACCAAAGGTGACACGGTGTGATATTCCGCTAGCACCGAGTTTGGTTGATCCAAGAATAGTTGTTAGATCCACCCATTTGGGATCTACAGAATATATTAGAAAATCCCCATTTATTTTAATGTTTTCATTAAAAATTCAAAGTTGATTTTAGTTTTTATTTGAGTGTTTTAGAATAATACTTATGTTCATTCGTTTAACTCATTAAGTATGTAATTTTTATATAATTTTGAAATAATTAAATATGCAATATGTTAATCACTAAGACACTAACTCTATACATTGTGTTTTGTTGTGTATTGCTAATAAACCCAATACTGGTTTTAAACATTTTATTCCACTCATCAAAAAAGAACCGTGGTAGTGTGTATGATGTGTATGAGTGTATCTATAGTACGTTAATTCCATCCATTATTTTTCCCTACGTCAAGTTAACAGTTCATTGTATATGTACATGAATTGTGCGTATGGAAAGATATCCAAAAATTCTGAATGTCCAAAAATGTAATTTTAATAAGACACTAATCATGCCTAACTGCAAAGAAAAATGTATATGACTATAATAACCTTTTATCATAAAAACATGTTTTGCATTGTATAATAGAGTGAAAGAGCCTGTGCATTGCGATGGGGACGATTAAGGGATCTGGTAGGTACGAGTTCGGTTTATTATGGTAGCGTCTTTTGCTATAGCAAAACTTATGTTCCATGTAGTTAAAGATACGATAGATAAGAAATTTCATAGCAACCTTATCCAAGGAAAAACGTTAAAACGTTATTACATATATATTTTGATATTTTTATAAGTTAACAAACTGATGTATATAACTAAATTATGTTTACTTAAATATTTTACAAAACCTAAGCATGAGATGAATTTAAACCCTCCTATGCAAAAAGACTCCATTCACTAAAGCTAGAATGTTGGTTTCCCCCCATCCAAATCCTCACACCGGTCCCTCGTCACTTAGCTGAAAAGACAAATTACCCTCACTTGTTCAAGAAAAGAATAAGATAATGTGTCCAAAGTCACTTTTGACCCGTACGTTAACACATATAAATGGGTTACTGCAATCATGTTAAACAAAACCCTAACCAAAAGATACAAAACCACAAGAGTATGTTGCTACTACTGGTCCTTGCGGGTCTAGTTGTCACTATAGATAAAGTTTGTATCTACTGGTAGTGGTAAGCACGGTTAAATAGCAAAATGTGGCAATTGTTTTTTCTTCCCCTAAAAATAAATTTGACTAAGTCAGAACATTAAAAAAAACTTGCTGAGTGTCCTTTCCATGAACTTGTCCCAAAAACTTTGCCAAAAGCCAGCAAAGACCACACTTAACAACACACAAAAAAAAAAAAAAAAAAAAACAAAACAAAAACAATAAAACAACGCTTTAATATCAACAAACAGGATAACACACCCAAAAAAAAATAGAACAAATTATGCTAGAGACATTTGTTTTTCTTACATCGTAGTACAGATATGCAGAAGTTTTGTGTGCGTCTCCTTTTCAAGTTGGAAAAACAATATTTTTAATGAGTTCCAATAAGAGGTACCCATTTTGACATGTTTGTGTTAACAAAATGAGCTGGTGACCTAAAACCATAGATTTAAAGTTTAGGGAAACCCATATCTCCAATTAAAACCATTGGATTTAAATTTTATGCATAATTGTAATGCGTTCACATACAAAAACACTAATTTTACCAAAGTCATAAAAGTTTAGAAATAACAACCATCTGGGTCATTTCACCCGACCTATATCATTTTAATCTATACTTGAAACCATTTTAATCTTACCTGAAAAATAACTGTCTTAATTTAAAATATTTGGTTAAAGACTATAAAATCTAATAACAAAGGGGCATGTAAAATTCTCTTTTTTACCTGTTAGGTATGCATATATTCCAAACTGATAAAAGAAGGGAAGATATTACTTAGTACAAGTCTTCTCTTCTGATTCATTATAAGCAAAAAAAAAAAAAGATATTACCTAGTATATGCGTGCGTTCATACACACACAGTGGCGTCTTACACACTAAAAAATATACCACAAATAACCTTAATATGTTTCTATTAAGAGTAGAGAGTTGGTATATAAAGAAATTCTACATAATATATTTACAGAAACATTAAAAATCATTTTATCATTGAAATCATTGGAACATGATTAGAAACCAACGGGTTAGGTTGTTTCCTGATCGGTTCTTGCTAAACCCATTAGTAACATTCCCAGCCAATTAGCTGTAAAGGTACTTAAAGCTCTAACATTAGTCTTATCATTCATTCGGCTTTGACATTTGAGTTCTCGTTGACTTTTGGTCAACACATTTTGGTTAACGTTAAAGTCAAGCATGCCAAAAAACAAAATGTGGCCACAGTCTCTACTAACTTGTTGTAATTCCCGTTGTACCCTTTTCTTTTAGTGTTAGACTTAACAACAAAGTTTTAGCCCTTTCTATTTTGTAATTCCCATTAAACCCTATCCTTTTAGTAAAGAAAAGTGAATGTTAGGGTTGGCATGGGACGTGTCAACAATTTTAGGTCATAATAGGTTGTGGTCAAGGGAGACCGATTAAAAAACGGCTATTTTGGTTTGGGGATAACGGGTCAAATACATATTCAGGTCGCAAAAGGTTCTTGTCCTTTTAGTAAAGAAAAGTGAATGTTAGGGTTGGCATGGGACGTGTCAACAATTTTAGGTCATAATAGGTTGTGGTCAAGGGAGACCGATTAAAAAACGGCTATTTTGGTTTGGGGATAACGGGTCAAATACATAACGGGTCAAATTATTATTTAGGTTCAGTTCAAAAGGGCCGATTAAAAGGGTTATTTTTGTTCGGGTGAGACCAGCTTTTGACCAGAATTGATAGCAGTGACTTACGCAGCAAGTGAACAGTTCTACAAAGATAAGAATTTGCTCCGGTAGTTCTTTATTCACCATCTATTCTCTTAAAGAAAATAAAGGCATAAAAATAGAGAAATGGTTGTTGCCATTTTAGAATGAGAATTTAGATTTTGCAGAAACAATACAAAGAAATATTATCAATGAATCAAAAGGCTAAAATGTCTAAAAAAACAAACCCAAGAGTAAAAAGAGAAATTTAATCACTGAATAAACTTTTCTGATTACTTAAAAATACATTAACATGATCCAACAATACAAAAAAAAATAATAATAGGCCTTGCAAAACAGGTGAGTTGGGTCATGGTTCAGAACGAGACGATTAAAAACATCCAATTTAGATGACGTCAAAACTGGTTGTGACCAAGATAAGTTCAGGCCAAAACACGTCTATCATTTACCAAAACAAAGACCATAATAATCAAAAAACGAAAACTGCTCAAAAATCAACTGTATGATAATAAACTAAACAAAAATTAACAAATCTGAAGCATACCTATATAATGTTTCTCAGTTGACCCCACCGATAAAAAGTTGCATTATTTCAAAATAAACTTCAACTTGTATTGTACTTCATTTATACACATACATTTAAGGAAGCAGGTACTTTTATAGAAGTAGCAATGCCAGCTGGCTTCACATTAGGTAAATGACCAGAATATCCCATCACATAGTTCAGCTTCTAGCTCCGCTCGCATATAATTCAACTGAAAATGCTTCACCTAATCTGATTTTCATATAGTTAACATCATTAGCTAACAACCATGGGATATACTATATACCCCCAAAGCACATATTAAAACGCTTCAACCAACCATATGACAAAACCGATAAAATAAAAATTAAAATGATAAACCCGCCAGTAACATTATGCGATATTTTGACAAAATCAAACCTTGTCGATGGGCTAGTCCATCAAACACTAATATCCCTGATTATTCATTCTATGACTATACCAGAACGTGTTTAGGGTTCTTAACATGCCCATATGACAACTTCTAGCTGTATTAATCAGAGTTGTTCAAAAAGCTCGGGGCTCATTTGAAAAAAGCTTTAAAAAAACCCGTTCGAAATCGCTAGAATAAAACAAGATAAAAAATGCATAAAAATATCTAATGAAAACTACTTACCCTCTCAAGAATGAATTTTTCTTCAAAAGGCAACAATAAGTTTGTGTTGCATCTCCCACTCACAATTTCTATGAGAAGAACACCAAAACAATAAACACCCACTTTACGTGTTAAGTGGCCTCTAATCGCATATTCTGGCGCCAAATAACCATTGATACAACAAAAATAAATATATTAGTAATTTTTAACAAAAAGTAATTTTTTAAACCCAAATAGATAAAATCTCAAAACTTACATTGATCCAGCTACTCGCGTGTTAACTAACATGTGTCATATTGACCAGTATTAATTTAGCAAGCCCAAAATACAAAATTTGGCGCTAAATATTTATCAAGAAGAATATTACTTGCTTTAATATCCCTATGAACTATATGCGGCTTCACTTCATCATGAAGATTAGCAAGACCTTTCGCAATTCCAATGCAAATCTTGAGTCTTGTTTCCCAACTAAACTTAATCGAACTATGACCTCCACCTTTAAATAGATTTCAACTTTTTATTTCTTATTTCAAAAACGCCCAAAATCTGTCAAATTAACATTTTTAAGCACATATATACGCAATTCTCACGTGTTCTTAAAAAGAAGGATTTTTTTTCGCAATTTTGCAAAAACAACAATTGGCTTGAATCTATTTAAAAGGATAAGCCTGTATTTTAAGATCAGTTTATAATACTTTACAAACATCTAAATTTGTGGGGTGGCACAACCATGGCCAATTAAGCATTACACATGCTTACAACAAAAAGTATCCAAAAACCATTTCTTTCCAATAAAATCATTAGGATTGAAAATACTAACAAAAGCAATGCTAAAGAAGTTGGCTAGATGTTCCTTCTTATGAATGACAACCATAAAGTAACCTTAGCTTTTAACAAATCAAATACAATAATCGGAATTAAAATATAACATCAAAGTTTACAAGCCTCCCCACCCTAGCCAAATCTCGAGAAATCCATGGTTACTAATAAATTACACATATCAGTATAACAAGTAAACAAACCTTGACTCTATCATAAGTAATTAGTCAACTCTTATAAAAACATGAGCAAAGTTGACCATTAGCAACATAAACCCTAAAATCTATGCCATAACACATATAATTCATACATGTAGGGTTTTCAATTCATAGGGCACAAATGATGAATATATCAAATATAATGTCCGGTGACCTTTCGAGTATGTATCATTGATGGCCGCAACAAAGAACTGTAGAATAACATCAAACTGATGAAATTAGTAACAATTTTGAAGAGAATTGTATAATATGAGGTTGAAGAAGAGAGTACCATGGTGTTTGATGAAGGTTTGAGCGTTGGGAGTTGCCAATTTGTCAGTTACTATTTAAGCGGGTATGTGAGTCAATTACAAACCTGAGAGATGCAATTGAATGATAGCAGTCAAGCAGTGATAGCTCTACAGTATACCTTTATTCATGTATTTGGCTCCCGTCTTGCTGGATCCTGTACCTGCTCATCACTGTGCTCTTGGTAAGGGGGCTTTAGTCTCGGAAGTTTCCTAGTTGCCAACCGGTAGATCACCACCTATTCTCTTCAATAATCACCAGAGTAAAGCTATTAGGTCTAAACACAAAACTAAGAACAGCAAAACTATCAAAATCTGTTGGGAAGATAAGATGATTGTGAATGAAAGACCTTATTTAATTAGGGGTTTGCTCGGATGAAAGGGTAGGCCAATAAGTCTTAACTTTCAATTTGGATTATTGCTTCAACTGCTGGTGGAATTGAAGCGTAGGGGTTAGGGATGGTCTTCAGTAATTTATTTAACCCCATTAATGATAATCAATATAACTAATGTTAAATGATAAGGTTTGCACTATAAAGTTTAGGCATTAACATACCCATCCCATAATAATAATAATAATAATATGTATATAAGTACTGATTGCACGTTCAATTCCAAAAACCATTGATTTACTCGAATTTCAATTGCCACATTAGTGCATTCAATTATTATAGTTTAGTGGGTAATCAATCAATTAAATTAGTGTAGTATAAAGATAAAAGAGTAATTTCACAAACCATGAAGCTTCATCAAGTTGTACGGAACACTTTAAGAATGGATGAAGACATTGACAAATTACTTTTTCTGCCCAATTGTGAGATGTTCTTTCTGTCCTCGTCATGTAATTGTGAAATTACCATTGTTGTCCTTCAATCTTCCTTAATAATATAATATATATATATATAGAAATAGATTCATATAGTTTTTTATCAGGCTTAAGTAGTGTTGGACTTTTCACATTCTTACATATAGCTTCTTTAATATTCAAGAGTTTTCTGATATTATGTTTGAAGTTGTTAAGAGATATCAAATGGAAATAGATAAGATCACTTGAACTTTGATGCATCATCATTCTTGGTTTACAGTCAATGGGCCAGTTTGAGATGCAGTATAGGAAATTTAAAGAATTTATTTTCTGTGGGTGTTCTTTAATTGTTTTGAAGATTAAGTATGGTTTTGCATTCCTTTGATTAGGTTCACTCTCACAAACAATTAACATTTACTTTTTTTTTCATGTTATTAACCAAAACTTTATGAGTAGACGTAAGGGGCTACATAGCATTTCTACCGACTTCATTGACCCTATTAAAGACCATGGTGAAGACAAGGTTGAAGACCATGACGCTTATGAAACTAAAAGTCACCATATTAGTAAACTGCAAGGTACTAATGCAAATCCTTCAATTTCTTGATTTGTTGTTTCTTTCTTCTCCTCAATTTAAGCACGATTAACCATGGTGTTACTTGACTAACGAGTTAACAAACGAAAAAGGTCTTTTTACCATTAGAAAACAATCAATAACTATAAAAATACATACCTGATACTGGCAGTTGTAATCTAAAATCAGTAAAAAAAAGGTCAATGGAAATCGAAACTGATGAAGCACACAAGTGTTAACACGATTTAAAAGTCTACTGTCTTCAGTTTTAGCTGAAAATGCTTTAATTGAAAATGAGACTTTAAAAAAAAACTAGCTAAAAAATGCTTTAGGTGCTGTTTGTTTTTCCTCAGAAGGACTTCTCCACCTCTTTTGTCTGCACTGAGAAGAGGGCGCGCAGACGTTGGGCTCTGCAGTGTGTTTGTTTTTTCGAAGACGTTTCATTAAAAAACGTCTGCGCGCCCTCTTCTCCCAGAAGTTATTTTTAGGTTTTGCTTATAAAAACTGTTTGTCTTTACTAATGAATTCTTTTAAAGCTATTGTTGGTCATCGAGCTCACATGGCCTTCTCTGCTATGTTGTTTTGGCTGTTGATGGCCATAGAGTTGAAGCCTTTTTATGTTCAATAATTCATAATCATAATGCTAATTACTTTTAAGTTAAAAGTTTTAACTTGTTAATTTTTAATTATTTCGTCATACTAAATGGATGTGCTTATGTTGCAATCTTAGTATGAAATTGATCAGCCAAAACTTTTCATTTTACAGGATAAGAAAAATTTTTGGATAATTGATCAAACTTTTGTTGGCATTGCAGCTAAGGTAATATGTTGGTTTTTATCTAATTATTAGTGTTCGAGCCAATTATGAATAGCCGCATAACGTATGTTGTTGTTTTTTTTTCTTTTGTCTAATTGTTAAGTGTTTAGGCCATTTTCTTATGCATATTTTCCTTTTGAATCATGACAATGGCTTTCACAAAAAAAGAAAAAAGAAAAAAAAAGGCCATTTTCTAATGATTGTTTATATGGTTGACGATAACAGGGTATCTATCATGAGAAGCTTTGGATCTAAGTTTTATGAAAGCGAAATTCTCATCTAAACGAACGTTTAGACTCATCGTGTAAACATTTGAAATTTGAAATTTGTTGCTTATCACATAGTTTTTCTTCTAGCATTTGGAGTATTATAAGTCAAAAGAATACTTGTTTATATGTTTTGGATTGAAGTTATAATATTATGATCTATAGATTTACAATGTTATTGAACTTTTATTTTATATTTTAAATCATGTGATTTATGTGACAAAATTATATGCCACTAAAATTAGTACAAATATGTAAATTGAAATAGTTTTTACTGACAAAAAATTTGTGTCATAAAAGTTGTTTTTAGTTTGAGGCAAAAGAAAAAGTTTCTCTAAAACTGGTATTTAAAGGCATAAAAATTATGTCACAAAAGCCTTTTTTATATTGTGGCAACAAAAAAAGTGTCACTAAAGCTTAAAACTTTGTGCGACAGATAAAAAGAGGGACACTAAAAGGCTTTAGCGTCACCACTTCTAGTGGCACTTTTTTGTGTGCCGCACATTCTTAAAGGAGTCTTTAGTGGCACTTTTTTGTATTTTAGTGACACTTTTTGTATGTCACTATATGGCATTTTTTTTTGTAGTGATAGTAGTATACAAGCGGCACCATATGAAGCATTGTACGGGTGAAAATGTAGATTGCCACTATGTTGGACTAAAGTTGGCGACACCCAAATTACTAGATCCGATTTGATTCAAGAAACCACAGATAAAATTCGTAAAATTACAAACAAACTAAAAACCGCCCGAGACCGACAAAATAGCTATGCTGATGTCCGTAAAAAGCCGTTGTCTTTTGAAGTAGGTGACAAGGTATTCCTGAAAGTATCCCTGTGGAAAGACGCTATTCGATTTGGTTAAATCGGTAAGCTAGCTCCAAGATACATTGGGCCGTATGAAATTATTTCTAAAAAATCGACCATGTAGCATACCGATTGAAACTGGCTCTTGAATTGAGTTCCATTCACGATGTTTTTTGGGTATCGAACCTAAAAAAATGCGTTACTGATGAGGTAGAGATAGTACCACTGTAAGACTTGCACATAAATAAAAAATTAAACTTCACTGGTCAAAGTTCGGTAGAATTCACAACGGGGACCCGAATACACGTGGGAACGAAAAGACAACTTTAAAAAGAAATACCCACACCTTTTTCCTAATAAGGGCATATCTGAATAATCAAATTTCGGGGACGAAATTTTATAACTGGGGGAGAATGTGCAATTCGTGACAAAATCAAGTATACCTTAGTATTTGCATATCAAATAAACAGTTAACCATTTATTGCGTAACAAATAAACGAATAGCCAAACGAGACTGGTTATGACCCGGATATCTCGGCGGGGCATCTATAAGTGATATACGTATATTAGAAGCTAACATATTGATATTATGGCCATAGTACATAGCAAACCATTTAAATGAAAAGATATTTGTTTAACAATACGCTTTGACCTTAAACGCGAAAGCTAGTTCCAAAATAAGTATTGTATCATCCGTCAAGCCGAAAAGATTTACAAAACACTTATTTGAGATGTCTTAAGTGATCCGTAAGAATATTTTTCAATTTTTACAACCAAACGGTATGTTTTTCTTAATTTACAAAAATTTGGCCGAAAAACGCTCATTTTCGTACTGTTTGTCGCACCCGATCTATTTTTCTTGCCAAAACCGAACCCGAAGTAAATTTGGATCCTGGATTTTAGCATACGGCATGGAAAACGAGATATAATAGGCCACATGTGGAGCCCAAAGGGACCACACAAGTGGCGTCCGCAAAAGGGGGGGGGGGCTTCGCAGATTCTTTCCCTGATATTCAAAATTCCCAGCAAAAACATAAAGTAATCAGTTACTCTTTTGATCAACTTAAGCTTGATATAAACATGTTTACACACATAGAAGTATAGTTTGATTACCAAAAATCATATCTAACCATGTAAAAACCCTTAAAATGATCCAAAAACATCTTTTGATCCGAAACATGGTTAATCAGTTACTTTTTTGACCAAAAACACGAATTAGGAGGTTTAAATCGCGTTTTTACGGTTCAAAAACTCGGTTTGAAATCCTAACCGAAACCTTTTGTTTCAAGGCTGGATGATTGATTTTACATGCTTAGTTTTGTGATATATGACCTGTCGATACACTAGCTAGAAGGCCAAGAACCCAAAAAGCGAAAAAATGGTCGAAACAACCGAAAACCGCAAGGTATTACCGAAAACCTCGTTTAAGGGGTGTTTAGGATTAGATTGTGACATGCTTGTTGTTAGACAATGAAAGTTTGCAGGGACATCAGGGATTATATGAATGAGTCCCTGTCCAAATTTGGGAATTGTTTGATAATCCAAGAATATTTGGCAAATTTATTACCGTTTGTTAGAGTCTATTTGGGAAAAATAATTAAACTGCTTGAAATATTATGAAATTTTTTGGAGAACTCAGGTAACGCATCACAAGATTGCATATAAATTTTGGGGTCAATTGGAGAATCCTAGCTTTGATTTCTGCATTCTCATTTATTCAAGTTTTAACAATCGTTTTTGGCTCAAAAAGGTAATTTAGAAAAATTGATGAGTTCTGGACATTTTACAGGGGATTTTGGAAGTAATTTAGATTACTTAGAAATTTATCGGATTTTTCGGAAATCGTTTGGTATAAACGGACGATTTACCTGTTAAAAATAGCATATAAAATGAATTTTTATAAATTAATGAGTCAGTAAATACTTTCAGAAATATTTTTATAAAAATCTACATATATTAGTTAGTGGCTGTATAAATATTAGTAGTTTAATGATAAACAGATAATTAGCTGTGCTAATTTGAAAGCTAAACAAATACAGTTCTAATAAAAACCGAAATATTTGTGATTAACGAACCTGCTGGGATATCAGAACATCAAGAGTGATCAAAAATCAAAATTTTTGGTTAATTGAGTAAAACCGAACATTTTGTGAGAAATTCGGACAATTCGGATGAATTGTGCTTGTTTTTCTGAAAAACCAGACTAAATAAACTGAAATGAGCCCTGTAGCGAATCCAGACATCTAAACTCTGATTTTTCTTTATAAATTTAGTCATTTTGTCAACCGATGCGTTTACTCAAGTTTATGTGATCTTACTTGTTTTCGAAACGCGTAAACGACCAACTTGGCCCAGCACGTGAAACGGTGAAACTATGTCGTGTTCGATTTTAAACATTAGACATTGAAACGTTACAATCTAAAACTACTGTCATTTTCTGGGCGTGATAGCTATACCCAGACTAGATATACAGCCCGATTTAGTGTGGAGGTTATATTAATATTAAAATACTAATATTATAATACCGATTATAGGAACCGAGTGATAACAAGCGAAACGAATAGCGAATTGAAATTGTGCTGAGTACACCACTATATAGTGAGTTTCATGATCCCTCTTTTTAAACTGTCTTACGAACTTTTGGGGTGAAAAGCATGTCGTTTATGTCTGTATTTCGGGAAAAGCCTTTATGCTTTATGATGTGAATTATTTAAGTACTAACACATAAAAGTCCCCACAAACACAGTGATTAACTTTGAGCCGGTGGTTTGTGAATAGTACTATTGGTTTGATAAACCCGAATGAGGCCGGCATGGATGCCGAGACATTTGCACATGACCATAATACAAACACGCTATGTAGTGTTAGACATAGCTACCCGGGGCATGTTGTGGGCGGAAGGGGGGCCACAATGGTAGATAATGCATGGGAAATGGAGGCAAATAACACGAACAAACAGTCAAGGATTCACTGTAGCTTAGCATAATCACATCACAAACGTACAAACCAACGTGCAAACGTACATACATACATACATACAAACAATGATTATTGTGGTTACGCATAACTGATTTGTTGAAACTCGTGAAACTCACCAATTATTCGTAATTGACTTGTTTTAACATGCTTTTCAATTGTACTGAAATTGGAATAGAATGATGATGTGCTATGTGTTTTGGACTATGGTCGATGCTGTGTAAATAGATGCAAGTGTAATAGTATGAAGTAGAACAGTTTAACGAAATGGTTTTAATTTGTACCACCTAATTTGTAAACAAAGATAGAACAATGCAATATATTGTAAATTAGTTTGTAATGTTTCTTTATAAACAATGTGGTTGATACAAGAGGTATCTATTGCATTCCCATTTTACGCTTCCGCATTTGCTAGTCAGGATGTGTCTCTAATAACCCTATAATAATGACCCTCACAACTAAGCTTTAATATTAAAACGAAAATCCTAAAACCACATACAACCGGCAAGTGTACCGATCGCAAGTAGTATAGACCTAGGAAGTCCGAGTATCGAACACGTGGACACGTAAGACGCTAACGATTACTAACCCTAGACAAGACCTACCTTTGAATAATATTTAATTGATTTTTGATTTCTTTTAACTTAATTGAACTAACCTAACTGACTGACAAAACTTACCAAAAATAGAAAACTTAACGGAAAACTAACTGTGTTAACTTAGGATGGAGAAAAACGCCTACCTAGGTCTGAATCAAATTGTAGGCCTAACAAGCTAATGGATTGGATGACTTCAAGACACCGGTCCTAAAGATGACACAACTAAGGATCGCTCGGGCTCACTGGATTACCTCTCGGTCTCACTCAACAAGCCTAAACTACTCAAAATTGGCTAAAACGACCAAACTGGGAAACAATTGCTAACGTGTTCTAATGCTAGATCACCTCTCGATCTCACCAACACTCGACCCAAATGGCAATGAATACTACACAACCAAGGATAGAGGAACAATTCAACTTAAACTAAAATAGATCAACTAATCGCTCAAAACACCTAAACCTGACAAGAAACAAACTTGCTCTCGCGCAATCCTTATTCTAGCATGCAAAGGTAATGAAACGACCCTACTTCTTATCACCTCTCGGTCTCAAAGAAGGTGTCTAACTGCTGTACTTTAACCAAATAATCATGCAAAAAACCCTACGGTTGTTCCTACCGCAAACAAACCCTAAACACCAAGTCTAGAATCAAACAATGCACCGATCAATCAATACAAAACTAATCAATCAACACACGGGGTTTATGCAATCAATTAACCAATAATTCCAGCCCTTAAACACAACCTATTTGAAGTCTAAATCAAACTTTACAATAGCAAAATACGTCTAGCAATCAAACAATCCAACAAGCTCATCAAACATTAACAATTTTCATCATTCCTAGGTAGAACTAGCAAGTCTAGCCAATAATCATCTTTGGACAGCAGCAAACGCTCAATGAAATCACCATAAAACTCATCTCAAATATCAATTCAAACATTCAATAATCAGTACTAATCAATAACAAGTCAATATCTCAAGTAATTGCAACACTACTAATCAATTGAACAAGTAAATCAAAGTATATGAACAATGAAAAAGGTGTAAGGATATGGATGTTTATGGGCTGCTCATGGCTGTAAAATTGATGGTGAATGATCCCGCGACTTGTCCTTGCCTTCTTCTTCCTTCCCTAGCTGGCACAAACACCAAGACCTAGCAGACAAAAGATTTTTTCTTTTCTTCCTTATACTGTGAATTCCGACCGCAGGTTGCTTGGCTACTAGGGTTTTTTTAATTTGTTTTTTATGTTATAATATTGTAAGTAATGGGCCTCCATGATGCATATGGGTCAGGCTTTGAGCTTTGTCTTGAACTTGTATGCGTAAAAGGCTCGTTGAATGCTCGAAAAGCTCGGTTTCTTCTTCCTTGTAACCCATAACCTATAATATGAACAAACTTATGTAAAACCTAAATAAAATGAGTTAAAACACATAAAATATAATATATTACGTAGATAAAAGGTGCGGAAAATACGTGTGTTTTACAACACATCAAATATCCCCACACTTAAGAATTTTTCGTCCCTGAAAAAGAATACTACACAGGATCATATCCGAGTTCAACCGACAACTCTTGGCTTTATTTATTTATTATTATTATTAATATAATTTTTTTCTTTTTAAAGTATTAGAACAAATGACCCGTTACCCAAATATTTCTTCCAACTTTCACCTAATAAGCTAGATCAGGTCGATTGCCGGTATTGCTGTCCACTTTAAACCCATGCCCCTAATACTTACCGAGGCAAATAAGGCGTGACAATTCTATTAATTTGTATGACTAAGTGGAACCCACACCTAAAAACCTTGCTGCCACTTCACCAATTCCATTATGGTTTTACCAGGCCGAGCCACCCCAACTTGACTTAAACCTTTTGCCACATGATTAAACATTTCATTCATATACAAACTATAAACTCTAGCTCTCTTTCAAGTGCACGCAATTACAAATGCATCTCTTTTATTTCTTTTTCTGCCTTTTGGCTTTTTGCAATTTTTTTATACTCATATTACATGGCTTTGCATGAACAGAAACAAATACAAAAGATAAAACAACTAATATTTACAGACGATCATGTGACTCGAGGCTTGAGTATGACCTGACTTTTCATTCCAGTCCTGTCACGAGCTTAGTTAAAAAAACAAAACCCCTAAGATGTTTCCCACTAAAGTCAGGCCATTTAAGAGGTTCAACTAGGTTAACAACCAAACCGCCCTTTCATTCTCAAAGGCTGAGCCTACCGACACACGATTACTGAGTCTAAACAGTTCGGTTACCATACATTAGGCGCGGGTCTAATGGGCATTGTTCTTATTTATTATATATATATTTTTGAAACCACCAAGAATTTATAAAATAACCACTACTCGGTAATAATATCATCTCCTGTTTAACGTAGAGAAAACAAATTTCAAGGGACTATTTTTTCAAAATTTTTCAATTTTTTTTATTTTTTATTTATTCATTTTTATTATATATTTTTTTTATTTAAAAATTTTCCTACAACTAAGTAAAATAAACCCCATCCCCACACTTAGAACGAAATCGTCCTCAATGAGTATAAGGAAAAGAAATAAAATAAAAATAAAGTATGCAAGACTAAAACAAAGAACAGGTTACTCCCTTGGTTTGTGTGCAGAATCTTCAACAGCTGAGTAGTATCCAAACGACCTTATAGCATTTCATTCGCGGCCGCAACGTCGGGAGAACCTGTTCCAAAACGCCACCATAGCTACTATGCGCATAATGTAACCTGCAAAACTCAAACTCGCTCGCATGTAGCGGCGTACAATATGGAAAACAAAAACATAAAGAAATAAACATATTTTTGTGTTTTTGGTTTTTATGCTTTTTTTTATAGGATACTCCTTAAATCGACCGACTCAAATGGAGATTGAGTATGAGCGGTTTCATCTTGGAACAACCTGAAATAGAAAAAACAAAGAAAACAGATAGCATCACACAAATACATAAATACAAACTCTACAACTCGGGCAGTCTCCCGAGTGTGCATCCATCGCGTCTAAGTCTCGGAGAGCGCGTCAAGGTAGAATACCTCGACCGTCTGGTCAGTCACCGGCTCGCCAATGTAGTGCTTCAGTCTATGACCGTTCACCTTAAACTTCCCACCTTTATCCTCTAATTCAACAGTGCCGTACAGGAAGACCTCAGTGACTGTGAATGGTCCCGACCATCGGGATCTCAACTTTCCCGGGAATAACCTCAACCGGGAGTTATACAATAAAACCAAATCCCACACTTGAACTGCTTGTTACCCTTTAACTTCCTATCATGCAGTTCCTTCGTCTGCTCCTTATACCTAAACGACTGGGCGTAGGCGTGATCTCTCAGCTCCTCTCGTGCAACTGGTGGAAACGAGTGCTCTCTGCGGCAGACATATCAAAGTTGACCCTCTGTAGGGCCCAAGAGGCATGGTGCTCCAACTCGACAGGCAGGTGGCAGGCCTTCCCATAAATCATCCGAAACAGTGTGGAACCGGTCGGAGTTTTGTAGGCTGTACGTAAGGCCCACAACGCGTCATCCAGCTTGTCGGACCAATCCCGATGATTCGAACCAACCGTTTTCTCAAGAATACGTTTGATCCCCCGATTACTCACTTCTACCTGCCCACTAGTCTGTGGGTGGTAGGCGGTCGCAAGCCGATGGGTGACCCCATAGCGTCGCAACGCCTTCTCTATCTGCACATTGCAGAAGTGAGTTCCTCTATCACTGATCAACGCCTTCGGGACACCAAAACGAGCAAAAAGGCTCTTGAGAAAACGGAGTACAACTCGGGCATCATTAGTGGGTAAGGCCTTGGCCTCAACCCACTTCGAGACGTAATCAACCGCCACGAGTATATACTTGTTCCCACGCGAAGATAGAAACGGTCCCACGAAATCAATGCCCCACACATCGAAAACCTCACAAACCTGAATAGCATTCTGGGGCATTTCATTTCGCGATGAGATGTTGCCGACCCGCTGGAAACGATCACAACTCCTCACAAACGCGTGCGCATCTTTAAAAATCGAAGGCCAATAAAAACCACAATCAAACACCTTCTTCGCCGTCAAATTCGCACCGTGGTGACCTCCTGTCGGTCCAACATGGCAATGGCTCAGAATCTGCCATCCCTCCTTCACATCAAAACACCTCCTGATCAACTGGTCAGCACCAATACGAAAGAGATACGGGTCATCCCATAGGTAAAACTTAACATCAGCAAAGAATTTCTTCTTTTGCTGGTAAGACATCTTCGGGTAGTACCCGTCCGCAAGATAGTTCGCGAAGTCGGCGAACCATGGAAAACCCTCATCCTGAGCCGAAACAAACATAAGACTCTCTGTCGGGAATTGGTCATTAACCCTGACCCCCGGCTCTCCTAACTCAGCTCCATCAAGACGCGAAAGATGATCGACGCCACATTCTCGGCCCCCTTTTTATCACGGATTTCGATATCAAACTCTTGAAGCAACAGGATCCATCGGATAAGGCGTGGCTTAGCATCCTGTTTGCTAAAGAGGTAACGAATGGCAGAATGATCCGTGTACACAATCATCTTGGACAGAACAAGATATGACTTGAATTTATCAAATGCAAACACCACAGCTAAAAGATCTTTCTCGGTGGTGGTGTAACTCTCCTGTGCACCATTCAAGGTCCGGCTCGCATAGTAAATCGGATGGAAGTGTTTATCTTTCCGCTGTCCAAGAACCGCTCCGACTGCGAAGTCGCTCGCATCACACATCAACTCAAATAGAAGCGACAGTCGGGAGCAATCATGATCGGGGCGTTAACGAGTTTGTCTTTTAAAAGATCAAACGCCTCGATACACTGCTCAGAAAACACAAATGGGGCATCCTTCTCCAAGAGTTTGGTCATGGGTCTCGCAATCTTAAAAAAATCTTTAATGAACCGGTGATAGAACCCAGCATGACCCAGAAAACTCCGGATGGATCTCACGGAAGTGGGCGGGGGAAGATTAGAAATGGTATCGACCTTCGCTCGGTCGACCTCTATCCCCGCACTCGAAATACGATGCCCCAAAACGATGCCCTCGCGTACCATGAAGTGACACTTCTCCCAGATAAGAACTAGGTTGGTGTCAACGCATCGGGCCAACATCCTCTCAAGGTTAGAGAGACACTTATCGAAAGAGCTCCCAAACACAGAAAAATCATCCATGAACACTTCCATGGAGTCCTCGATCATGTCATGAAATATAGCCACCATGCACCTCTGAAATGTGGCTGGAGCGTTACACAGTCCGAACGGCATACGTCGATAGGCAAACGTACCGTATGGGCAGGTAAACGTGGTTTTCTCCTGGTCATCGGGAGCAATAGGAATCTGAAAGTACCCGGAGAAACCATCTAAGAAGCAGTAGTACTGCTGACCTGCCAAACGCTCCAACATCTGATCAATGAAAGGTAGAGGAAAGTGATCTTTCCTCGTGGCATCATTCAGTCTGCGGTAATCGATGCAGACTCTCCAACCGGTCACAGTCCTAGTGGGAATGAGCTCATTCCTCTCATTGGTGACGACAGTCATGCCACCCTTTTTGGGAACCACTTGGACTGGACTAACCCACGAACTGTCAGAAATGGGGAAAATGATCCCCGCATCAAGGAGTTTGATGATCTCTTTCTTCACGACCTCCTGCATCTTCGGATTAAGCAGCCGCTGCGGCTGAACAACAGTCCTATAATTATCCTCCATGAGGATTTTATGTGTGCAAAACGAAGGGCTAATACCCTTGATGTTGATAATCTTCCATGCAATGGCCTCCTTGTGCTCTCGAAGCACTCTCAACAGTCTCTCTCTCTCGACCTCCGTCAAAGCAGATGTGACAATAACCGGCAACTTCCTATCCTCGTCAAAAAACGCATACTCCAGATGGGCAGGTAAATCCTTAAGCTCTAAGGACGGAGGGGGGCTCTCGACAGAAGGTCGGTCCATCGGATCGTCACGTACGATCCCAGCAGACACTTCAGACTCAGGGTGATGTGACTCGGCGTCATCTTCCGTTGACTGATCGGTCATGGCAACCATCTTAGTCTTCGGAATGTCCCTATCGAGAATCTGAGTGTCGGAGGCAAATCCTTCACAGATCTCGCTTAAAAACTCCCCAACATGCTCCATCATGGTATCGATAAAGTACAGGGAGTCATCAGCAGACTTGGGGTGTTTCAGTAACTGTCGAACGTCAAAGGTGACGTTCTCATCCCCAACTCTCAAAATCAACTTACCCTCGCAGACGTCGATCAACGCCTGTGCAGTGGCAAGGAATGGTAGGCCTAAAATCAGTGGTACCTATCATCGTCGTTCATGTCCAGAATGACAAAGTCCACCGGGAAGATGAACTTGTCGAAACGAACCAGCATGTTCTCGACCACCCCTCGAGGGTATTTCACAGAACGATCAGCAAGCTGGATACTCATCCTGGTGGGCCTCGGTTCGCCTAGACCCAGCTTGCGATACACGGAATACGGCATGAGATTAATACTGGCGCCGAGATCGGCCAGCGCATGAATAACCGTATCATCGCTCAAGATGCAGGGAATCGTGAAACTCCCTGGATCGGCCATCTTTTCTGGTAATTTCCTCTGTAAGACAGCAGAACAGCTAGCACTCAATGGGATGGAAGCGACCTCAGCAAGCTTCTCCTTATTCGAAAGGATATCCTTGAGGAATTTCGCGTGTTTAGGCATCTTAGTCAGTGCCTCAAGGAATGGAATGTTAAGGTGAAGCTGCTTCAAAAGATCAAGAAATTTGGAATTCTGCTCCTCATCTCTGTCTCTGCGGAGTCTCCCGGGGTATGGTACTCTGGGCTTGTAGACTCTCGGCGGCTCGCTCGGTAGCTACTGTCTCTCGGCCTGTGCTAAACTCCCTAGGCTGCTCCTCTAATGCACCTGGGCTGGTGGGGACTCCATCTGAATCTCCTCATCCACCTGCTCCTCTAGAACTACTGCAGGCTCCTCGACGACTCCTCTTCTAGACCTCTACTGAATCCCGGGCTCATCTCGTGCCCCTGCACCGCTCCTCGTTGTTACAGCTTTAGCGAATCCCTTCGGGTTCTGCTCGGTGTTACTCGGTAGTGAACCCTGCGGCCTCTCGTTCAATCGACTGGCTATCTCCCCCATCTGCCGCTCGAGACTCTGAATCGACGCTCCTTGATTCCTCATGAACTGCTCGTGCTCTCGAAGCTTCTCCTGCGTCTCCTTGTGTTGGGAATCCTCACGCGTCATAAGCTGCGACAACATCTGTGTCTGTTGCGCCATCATCTCCTCCAAAGTGGGCTTCTTCTCCCCACTGCTCGCTCCCTCACCGGCATCCTAAAATAAACTCTGGTGTTGCTGAAACCCGGGCTGGTTGCCGCTCCTCCAGTTGGAGTTCTGATTGCCTTTCCATCCCGAATTATAAGAATTGAAAGAATTTGGATTTCGGTTTGGATTTCTTATGAAGTCTACGGCCTCCTCCTGTGAACTGACTGGGCACTGAACGGTATCATGCCCCCCTCTACAGATCTCACACAACTTGCTCTTCGTCTGCATATCCTTCACCATCTTCGCCAACGCCTCGACCTGTGCCGTCAGTGCGGTGGTCGTGTCCACCGAATGGATGCCTCGTGAGATGGAATCGACGGTCTTACCTCCTCTGGCGGGTGGTCTCTGGTATCCACTTATAGCTAGCCCATTGAATAAAGCGATACACTCATCAGGGTCCTTAGTCGTCAACAGATTTCCTCCCGCCGCCGTGTCGAGCATACTCTGCGTCGCGTACGTCACTCCATTATAAAATTTCTCGACGACCGCCCAATCTTTCAAGCCGTGGTTCGGGCACAACGCTAATAGATTCTTGAATCGCTCCCAGGCCTCGTAAAAACTCTCGGTGTCCTCCATCTGAAAAGAATGCATCTGGTTACGCAAACGAGCGGCCTTAGCCGGAGGATCGTATTTTTCAAGAAATTGGTTCTGCATGGCAGCCCAAGTAGCTATAGAGCCCTGTGGGAGGGACTCGAGCCACAGACTCGCTTGATCAGCGAGTGAAAATGGAAAGACGCGGAGCTTAACAGCGTCTTCGGAAACGCCCGCAAGATGGAAAGTGTCACAGATACGCACGATGCGGGTGAGATGAAAGTGCGGGTTCTCATGAAGCAACCCGTGAAACTGAGCAGAATGAGCAATGGTATTTAGAATGTTCGACGGGATCTGCCAGTTCGTAGTAACTCCAATGGCGGGTGGTGCGATGCTGGATCTTGCGCCAGCATTGGCCGGTCGGGCCAGGTCCGCAACCGTCCTCCTCGGTGGAATGTCGCCCATGATCCTATCCCTATCGTCGGGGTCAACGGATGAAGAAGTGGACGAGGGTGAAACGGGACGATGTCTCTCACGAAACTCTCTCTCTGGCTCGGGGAGTGCGTCAGTGTCAGGTGGTCCATGAGGTCGAGTCTTTCGCATAAAAACTATAATTAGAAATAAGATTATCTAAACTATTCTAACAAATAAGTAAAATAAAACAAAAATAATTACAAGTAGCACAAAAGGTAAGTTCTAACTCGGATTGCTCTCAAAACGCCTAAAACCGTGTCCCCGGCAACGGCGCCAAAAACTTGATGTGTCTCTAATAACCCTATAATAATGACCCTAACAACTAAGCTTTAATATTAAAACGAAAATCCTAAAACCACATACAACCGGCAAGTGAACCGATCGCAAGTAGTATAGACCTAGGAAGTCCGAGTATCGAACATGTGGACACGTAAGACGCTAACGATTACTAACCCTAGACAAGACCTACCTTAGAATAATATTTAATTGATTTTTGATTTCTTTTAACTTAACTGAACTAACCTAACTGACTGACAAAACTTACCAAAAATAGAAAACTTAACGAAAAACTAACTGTGTTAACATAGGATGGAGAAAAACGTCTACCTAGGTCTGAATCAAATTGTAGGCCTAACAAGCTAATGGATTGGATGACTTCAAGACACCGGTCCTAAAGATGACACAACTAAGGATCGCTCGGGCTCACTGGATTACCTCTCAGTCTCACTCAACAAGCCTAAACTACTCAAAATTGGCTAAAACGACCAAATCGGGAAACAATTGCTAACGTGTTCTAATGCTAGATCACCTCTCGGTCTCACCAACACTCGACCCTAATGGCAATGAATACTACACAACCAAGGATAGAGGAACAATTCAACTTAAACTAAAATAGGTCAACTAATCGCTCAAAACACCTAAACCTGACAAGAAACAAACTCGCTCTCGCGCAATCCTTATTCTAGCATGCAAAGGTAATGAGACGACCCTACTTCTTATCACCTCTCAGTCTCAAAGAAGGTGTCTAACCGCTGTACTTTAACCAAATAACCATGCAACAAAACCCTACGGTTGTTCCTACCGCAAACAAACCCTAAACACCAAGTCTAAAATCAAACAATGCACCGATCAATCAATACAAAACTAATCAATCAACACACGGGGTTTATTCAATCAATTAACCAATAATTCCAGCCCTTAAACACAACCTATTTGAAGTCTAACTCAAACTTTACAATAGCAAAATACGTCTAGCAATCAAACAATCCAACAAGCTCATCAAACATTAACAATTTTCATCATTCCTAGGTAGAACTAGCAAGTCTAGCCAATAATCATCTTTGGACAGCAGCAAACTCTCAATGAAATCACCATAAAACTCATCTCAAATATCAATTCAAACATTCAATAATCAATACTAATCAATAACAAGTCAATATCTCAAGTAATTGCAAAACTACTAATCAATTGAACAAGTATATCAAAGTATATGAACAATGAAAAAGGTGTAAGGATATGGATGTTTATGGGCTGCTCGTGGCTGTAAAATTGATGGTGAATGATCCCGCGACTTGTCCTTGCCTTCTTCTTCCTTCCCTAGCCGCCACAAACACCAAGACCTAGCCGACAAAAGATTTTTTTCTTTTCTTCATTCTGCTGTGAATTCCGATCGCAGGTTGCTTGGCTGCTAGGGTTTTTTAAATTTTTTTTATGTTATAATATTGTAAGTAATGGGCCTCCATGATGCATATGGGTCGGGCTTTGAGCTTTTTCTTGAACTTGTATGCGTAAAAGGCACGTAGAATGCTCGAAAAGCTTGGTTTCTTCTTCCTTGTAACCCATAACCTACAATATGAACAAACTTATGTAAAACCTAAATACAACGAGTTAAAACACATAAAATATAATATATTACGTAGATAAAAGGTGCGGAAAATACGTGTGTTTTACAACACATCAACCGAAATTGGAATAGAATGATGATGTGCTATGTGTTTTGGACTGTGGTCGATGCTGTGTAAATAGATGCAAGTGTAATAGTATGAAGTAGAACAGTTTAAAGAAATGGTTTTAATTTGTATCACCTAATTTGTAAACAAAGATAGAACAATGCAATATATTGTAAATTAGTTTGTAATGTTTCTTTATAAACAATGTGGTTGATACAAGAGGTATCTATTGCATTCCCATTTTACGCTTCCGCATTTGCTAGTCGGGATGTGATACCACATCAAATCGTCAAAGCCCAACAGCTCCATTCCAAGCCCAAACGTCTTATATCAGTCCAACTCATCAATAGATATATGCAAGAAAATAACAAATGTTAAATGATAAAAAATACAAACAATTAACTAAGAATATTAAGAATATGTTAAAAACTAAAATGTTACCTTTTAACATCACCAAACTCACCATTTACAAAAGTATTCAAATACGTATCAACCGGATTCATGAGACTCGCGGGCCCAAAATAAGATATTTTGGGCTTTAGGTCTGCATCTAGTAAAATGCATTTGGAACTTATGTTTCTGTGGAGGTCACGTGGGTTGCAATTATGGTGCAACCACACGAGCCCTTTGGCTGCACCTATCGCGATTTTTAGCCGTGAAGGCCAATCGAGGGGGGTCGGGTTCTCGGTGATTGTGTGTAATTTAACATGGATGGTTCCGTTTGACATGTATTTGTAGACTAAAAACCGCTCGGTTTTGGTGACACAAAAACCTAAAAGTGGGACCAGATTTCGGTGTTTAACTTCCCGAGTGTGGCCATTTCATATGCGAATTCTTTCTCTGAATGTTGAGTGTCTCGTAATCTTTTTATCATGAGTGAGGTGCTTTCTTCGAGTACGGCTTTGTAAAAACAACCCGTTCTTCTGACCCAATTATGTGATCTTTACTAAAACTGTCAGTAGCTTTCATTAAATCACTCAACCGCATTTTTGGAAACCGGATTTTCAAACATAGAAAGTTGCATGAACATCAAAAGTCATTTTTTGAATATATAAAAGATAACTAATGTGTGAAATCACACAAATTGGCTAATGGTGTGAATTTATGACATGGAAATATGATCTTAGAAACTTGTTGGTTTGGGTTCAGCCTAAACGGGTCTCGGCCAGTTTCTGATGGAACCAGCAAACGCGTTTAGCTAAATGGATTGTATTTGTGTCAACTCCGTGGTTCATGGGTTGACCAGTTTAATCCATTTAGTTATTTGGGTGCACCCAAACCACTAAACTCACCGTTTACAAAAGTACTCAAATGCTTATCGATCCAATTCATGAGCCTCGCGAGCCCAAAATCATATATTTTGGGCTCAAGGTCTGCATCTAGTAAAATGAATTTTAAACTTGGTGTTTCTGTGGAGGACACGCGGGTTGCAGTTATGATGCAACCACACGAGCCCTTTGGCTGCACAGATTGTGATTTTTTGCCGTGAAGACCAATCGAGGGGGTTTGGGTTATCGGTTATTGTGTGTAGTTTATTATGGAGGGCTCCGTCTGACTGGTATTTGTAGACTCAAAAAAGGTTCGGTTTTGGTAACTCAAAAACCTAAAAGTGGGATGAGGTTTTGGTGATCGATTTTAATTACTTTAATTGGTTTTATCATAGGATATATTCTTTTTATCGATGAAAATAATATCAATATAATATATACAATAATATTTATAAAGTTAGTAAAGGTAATACTAAAAAAAGTTAATAATAATAATAATAGAAAAAATAAACGAAATTTAAAAGAAAATTATTTTTTTTATTGGAAAAGGGTCTAGCCTTCCAACATGTTACCGACAAGTGATCACTGTTTAGGTACTACTACCACTACTTATAGTTGTGACATGTTTGAGAGGTGATCACTATCTATACCAGTGAGATCTTCAAACTGTGATTACTACCAATATTAGTGAGACGATAACATGAGATCCATATTTTCTTAGTCATACGATATATTGGGGACTCCATTCACATTGAACATTTTGAGAGGGGGGGGGGGGTTGATTATCTCTAACTCGAAGGAGAGATGCGATTGTTGGCCCACACGGATCAAACAAACAAACACAGCATATTGGGGTGACAACCCTCGACTCTATTTATATAATCAAACGAACTTATCAAACGGACTTCACGAACATAACAAACTTACATGGAGAAGATACTTCTTGACTCACACAAATAAAACTAATAATCTAGACACTATTTATAGACCTACTAAACTTGATCTCCAAGCCGAACCTAACTTGGGAAACAATGCAAACTTATTATAGAACAATCCACATTAAAATAAACTTACAATACAAACTGTCAACTTTTTTAATAATTCAAGATTATTCTTCATTCAACCCCTTAATCTTGAATTGTTCCTCTTCTTGTTTTTATTCCTTCTTTTAAGCTAACCATAACATACTTGCTTCACCGATTCCTCAAACTTAGCATTCGTTCATTTCGTGCTTAACTTTGAAGCCATATTGCTATTTTCTTTCTCAACTCGATTCTTCTCATCAACTTGTTCTTGACCAATACTTTCACGAACTCCAAACAAATCATTTGGAATCGTTCTAAACCGAATATTCTTCACTTTCATAATCGGTTTCACATCATAACATTGAGTCTTTTCAACTTCAAAGTTGTTAGGGTTACAATATACCTGAAGCTTGATCTTGTATGTCGAATTTAGATTTCTTTGAACCTTCATCAACAATCTCTTTTTCTGATCATATAGCCTCAATATCCCGTTGGCTATTTCAATCTTACATCCTTCTTCATCTTAGTGACCCAAGCTAAGAAGATTGGTCTTCAACTAGGCATATAGAAAACATCACAAAACGTTTTCTTTTCACTAGTCTTACTTACCATAGTTACATTACCTTTACCTTTGATTTCGATCTCGGATCCATCACCAAACTTCACTTGACCCGGAACTCGTTCATCTAAGGCAGTAAAAGACTCTTTCTTTCCTAACATATGATGACTTGCACCATTGTCTAAGTACCACGTTCCTTCATTCTTTTCATCCTTTTCAAACACACCAGGGATAACCTCTTTTCATTCAAACTTACCCACTTTATTGAAAAAACTGCCATGAACAAAGAAGGATCAACATCATCTTCTTTCTTTGTCAAATTCACTTCTTCTTTCCCTTTGCTTGGATCTTTTCATTCATTCGAGTAGTGCCCAATTTTATCCCAGTTGTAGCACGTCACATACTTCATTCTGTCTTGCCATTCTCCAGGGTTCTTTTTCCGGTATTCAACCCGTTCATTATTCTCACGTTCATTATTCCATCTTAGATTCCCTCTTCCTCGTCCATTATATCTTCCACGACCTCTACCACGTCCTCGGTACTTTTCAACTTTCTTTTCAGTTTGGGTGAACATGAGATGACTTTGGGATGAACTTCCATTCACATTCTTGAACTTGTTTCTTTCTTCATATGCCTTTAAACGTCCAACCACATCTTCAAACGCCATTGTTTCTATGTCTGCGAGTAGCTCCATCGAAGAAACAGGTAAATATTTATCTGGCATAGAGTTCAAGAATTTTCTTACCAAAACCTCTTCTTCAAGTACCGTTCCCAAGCTCTTGTACTTTGACTGTACTCCATCCAACTTTGCTGCATAATCATCAATACTTTCTGTCTCCCCCACCTTCAATCCATCTAACTCGGCTCTTAGCATTTGAACAAGAGCTTTCTGAGTTCTTTCTGCACCAAGATAACAAACTCTTAACGCTTCCCAAACATCTTTCGGTTCCGAATATTTGGCCATCTGAAGCATCACGTCTTCAGGTAGGGCTTGAAAGATAACACCTAAGGCCATAAACTTCTTTCTTTCTTCAATTCCAGTCCCCTTCTCCTTATCAATCGCATCATGCAAACCATTCTCACCCAAGATAATTTTCATCATAACCGACCATGACGCGTAGTTGGTCGAAGTTAACTTTGGTGCTTGCAAAGGAAAACCACCTATCGATTCTTTCACTGTTCCCGAGCTCCCTTCTTTATCACTAGCCATGACTGCTAGTTGCTTGGCACCTTATATTTTTAAACGTTCAACCAAGGTTCTATTTTCAAAAGAAAAATAAAACCAAGCTACTGTGTTGATTTGAATCCCAAGGCAAGGCAAGACAAAACAAAATACACTCCTTTTTTTTAAACGATGGACAGGAGCAAGAATAAAACTTAACTTAAAATTTTACTTGTTGAACCCCACAAATAAATCGATGATGCAATTAATGGTCACAACATGACTTTACTTCTTTACTTTAGTTGCTTGAAACATGAACAAAAGAAAACACAGATAACTTTTTAAAAAAAATCTCCGATAACGAGTCGTAGCTCTGATACCAATTGTTGGCATAGACGGATCAAACAATCAGATCAAACAAACAAACACAGGATATTGGTAGGCCTGTAAACGAACCGAACGTTCGTGAAATATTCGTGAACCGTTCGGCGGGAAGTTCGTTTATGGTCGTTTATTTATTAAACGAACGAACATGAACAAAAAGTTGTGTTCGTTTAATTAAACGAACGAACATGAACACACCTTTCGTTTGTTCATTTATGTTCGTGAACGTTCGTTTATGTTCATTTAATTGTTCGTTTATGTTCGTTTATTTATGTTCGTTTATAACATATGCTATAAAAAAATATGAAATATAAATTATAGCATCAATGCATAACATTAGACCTTTACACATTTGCATTTTATAAATATAAATTATATTACTTAAATGTGTGTATCTTTATAATATCTGAATAACCCTAATAGAATAAATCTAAACCATTAAGGCAGTAAACCTAATTTCCTACTTGCGCCGCTTTTGGCTTCTGCTCTCCACCTTTCTCTCACAAACACAAGCCACAATTCAAAAATTTCAATCCGATTTTCCAGTTGATGCGCCGATTCTCCACATGTATCTCAACTGATTCTCCAGATCCGGATCCGCTCTCGCACATCCGATTCTCCAGATCCGGCGCCATAAAGTAAGTTTTTGACATTTATCTCACAAACTAGATGAGAATATTCTTCCTAATGCGAACACGAACATGCTCACTGTCATAAAATGCATCATCAAAATGCTGCATTAGGTTTCGTCTAAATGCTGCAATAGGTTTTAATATCTGATTTATTTTGATACTAACTTTGCAAACACACATATTAATAGACAAAATACTATATATTTTGTTTTAATTTGCAACTTTAAAATGTTTAAACTATTTAAGTTGTCACATGATTTAACCGATGACTGGTAAGACGACTAGTATCTTGTTCCTGTCCAAAACTGTTAATTCATTCTATAGTATTTTGGAAGTATAAATGACTTTGTATATTAAAAGAACTATGTTTATTTGAATCATAATCTGACTTTGTTATTTTTTTTATGTTTTAGGTTATCAATTGAGACTTGAGTGATGTCTAGACTTGGTTTAAATGATATAGAATTTCAAGCAAGTGCGGATACTCCAATGTCGGAAAAGGCGCCTAGTAGCGATGATGTCATAATAGTTAATGATGAAGATGAGAAGGCGAATGACACTGAAGAAAATAACGTGGTAGAAGAGGAAGGAAACAATGATAAAGATGAAGTGCATTACACTAAACGGAAAAGAAAGTTGACATCACGCGCTTGGGATCATTTTCGTAAAATAACTGCTGCTGATGGAACTAAACTCCTTCAATGTATGCATTGTAATGAGAAACTGAAGGTGCCTAAGGATAGCTCCACTACACCGTTAATTAGGCACATGGACAATAATTTTCCGAAATTTAAAGCTGATGTTAAAGGACAGTTAAAGTTAAATGCATCTTCTAGAAATGCATAGGGTTCTTCATCAATGGTCCAAAACTGGAAATTTAGCAATGCTAAGATACGGGAGATATCATCCCATATGGTTATGGTGCATGAACTACCATTTAATTTTGTTGAGTATGAGTTGTTTAACGTGTTGATGAAGGAAGCTAATCCAGAATTTGAAAAGATCTCACGTGCAGCATCTCGACAAGATTGTATTTCTAGTTACGATCTTGGAAAGAAAAGAATTCAAAAATTGTTGAACAATGCCAAGCGTGTGAGTATCACAACTGACATGTGGACATCTCTTTAGAATATACATTACATGGTAGTTACATGCCATTTTGTAGACTCGGATTTTGAGCTTCACAAATACATATTAAGTTTTGTAGATGTGCCTCCGCCGTATACCGGAGTAAACATCTATGATTGCTTATTTAGGTGTTTAAAAGATTGGAATATTGAGATGAAGGTGGCTATGTTTACTGTTGACAATGCCAAGACTAATGATGTGGTAGCTCGAATGTTGTTGGAAAATTTAAATCTTCAAAAGAAACTTCCTCTCGATGGGAAATTGTTCCACGTTCGTTGTTGTGCGCACATTCTCAACTTGTTAATTCAAGACGGTCTATCAGAAATTCAGCATATAATTCACAAAGTTCGTGAGAGCGTGAAACATGTAGGTGCCTCTCCGGGACGATTGCATCTCTTTACTGAGCTCACCAAACATTGCAACTGAAAAAAAGGCATCTTATCTTGGATGTTACTACTCGGTGGAATGTAACTTATGCTATGTTATCCACAGCCTTGGAATTTAAAAAAGTTTTTGTTAATTATGCTGACCGAGAAAGTACATACAAGACATTGCCAAGTAGTGATGACTGGGATAAAGTCGAAAGTGCGTGCTCGTTCCTTTCGCTCTTCAATGAGGCTACCAAAATAATTTCATGTAAGCGTTCTCAATTACAGATAATATCATCATTTTTTTAACATGTCAATATAATGACTAATGTGATAGTTAATCAATATTTAATCTAGATATTTTATTTTAATTATTCTTTAATATTGTAGGTTCCGAGTATCCAACTTCTAATTTATTTCTCAGCGAGTTATATGTTATAAAGGAAGCATTGGATAAAGTAGCTTTAGAGGAGGGTGATTGCATGAATTCAATGGCCCTTAAGATGAAAGGAAAATTTGATAAGTATTGGGGTTCTTCTAATCTGTTGATTTCTTTTGGTGCTATTTTGGACCCTAGATATAAAATGCAGTTAATTAATTTTTCTTTCAAGATAATATATTCTGAAGGTTTGTGGGAAGTAGAAGCTCAACTTGTTCGTGATGCTTTAGAGGATTTGTTTGAAGAATATGTTGAGGCGCATGAAGAATCCAATACTGTTCAATCCAACAGTGGAACCGGGATCAGAGCTAGTACTTCTAACAGCTCTAGCTTCACTGCTTCTCGATATAGTATGAACACAGGTAGTGCTAAGTTCGCCCAACATATTAGAAGTGTTAATACTGTTGAATGCGCGAAGTCAGAGTTAGCCACTTATTTGGATGAAGGAATATACTTGTGTGAGGCTAATACAAATTTTGATGCATTAAAATGGTGGAAGGAGAATAGGCATAAATGTAGAATTTTGTCTAAAATGGCAGCTGATATCTTATCCGTTCTGATAACAACTGTTGCTTCTGAATCAGCTTTTAGCGCTGGTGGGAGGGTTATCGACCCGCATCGTTCATGTTTAGGAACGAAGATGGTAGATACACTTGTTTGTGGAGCTGATTGGTATCGTCATTATTATGGATTACATAAAAAGAAAACCAAGGTGATTTGCTTATTCTTTCAATTATAATCTCATTACTATTCAACAACTAACATGTTTTTTCATTGCTAACTATAAGAAAATGGCGATATTGCATACATCATGCTTGAATGAAAAACACGGTGAAGTATAAAATTATTGTGTTATTGGTTTCGTAAATATAATATGTACATTAGGACCACTAATAGCATATATCTCTTTTTATTATAGGTTAGCATGGAAGACTTTGGATAACACGTTTTGGATGAAACAAGGATGAACGGTTGATTTTTTTGTTGGAATGATGAACTTTTTGATAGAATCTTGATGAATTCTTTTCATGTACTCATAAAAAACAATTTGGATGTAATTTTTGGATGATCAGATGCTGTTAATGATTGTTCTTTTGTGTTCGTTTGTGTTCATTTAGTGTTCGTTTGTGTTCATTTAGTATTCATATATGTTCATTTAGTGTTCATATATGTTCGTTTATGTTCGTATAAGTGCTTGTTTATGTTCGTTTAAGTGTTCATTTACGTTCACGAACTGTTCGTCTAGGTTTTAAATGAACGAACACGAACAGGCCCACTTTTTAAACAAACAAACACGAACATATATTTTATGTTCGTTTAAGTGTTCGAGTTCGGTTCGTGTTCGTCTAAAGTTAAACGAACGAACATGAACATGCCCATGTTCGTGATCGATCGGATCGTTTACAGGCCTAGATATTGGGGTGACAACCCTCGACTCTTTTCATATAATCAAACAAACTTATCAAACGGACTTCACGAACATAACAAACTTACATGGAGAAGAGACTTCTTGACTCACACAAATAAAACTAATATCTAGACCCTATTTATATACCTACTAAACTTGATCTCCAAGCCAAACCTAACTTGGGAAACAAGACAAACTTATTCTAGAATAATCCATATTAAAATAAACTTACAAAACAAACCCTCAACTTAATTAATAATTCAAGATTATTCTTCAGCGGTAGGTTCTCACAACCCGAATTAGCAGATGTTCTATAAGTAAACTTTATGACCATACCAAGACCCATCAAATGAGCTGACAACGATCATCTTCTGAATCTCTGTTAATCACACTTTAGTCACATGGTTGTGGTTCATCAACCAGACATGGGTTGGAGATGGTGGATTGGTGATATTTACCGTATTAGAGTGAAGACTAATGAATAACAACCCTCGGTGGAGGCCAAGAAGTGGATGTAAAGTGGGTTCATTAACACTCATTTAAACCTGTATAAATCATCATGTTTATGTGGTGATAGCTCTCTAAGCCTAAACTTTTTACTTATTATTGTTTAATCTTTGAGATTTTACAAGAAACACTCATCTAAAACAACATGAGCTTTAAAAAAAATGGGGCCAAAAAGTGAAGAATATAATTTTCACCTCATCTAAGTTATAGCAGGATCAACATGAGATATGTCATCTACCATCTACTTCTATTAAAGCAATATCCTTTTACATAAATAATATGTATTCTCATATTTTCTTGCTAATAAAATAATTCTAAATTATATTAAATTACATTCAACTTAATTACATTCAACATATTCTAATTAATCTACTATACAAGTAATAATAATAATACATATGTTCCTTAATGAGTTTGGTTTTTCTTTTTAAAGTTTCATGGGAGTCATTTTTTATTTTGGTTTCATTTTGGTTTTGGTTCGGTTTTAGTTTTTATAAAGTTCTTTCGTTTTAGTTTCTTTCGTTTCGATTTTGTTTTGTTTTTGTTTCTTTTAGTTTCGTTTTAGGTGGGTTTAAATTTATTCAGTTTTTCGTTTTGGTTTTTACAATTTTTGTTTTTGGTTCGGTTTTAGATTTATCGGTATTAGTTTTTCAGTTTTATTTCGGTTTTGTTTAGTTTTATTAGTATTTGGTTTTCTTTAGGTTTTCGATTTTGGTTTTTTTAGTTTTTTTCAATTTAGTATTTGTTCAATTTATATTTATTTTGTTTGATGTTTGGTTTTAGTGCCTATTGAAAAATGAAAAAATATAGAGGGTTCACAAATTAAGTGAAAGGTTCGCATGAGTTTCAACTTTCAAGCTGGTTGAAGTTATTGAAGCTTTATATTTTTTTGGATCTTCATAAACAGTAATAATGAATTCGCATTTGGTGGAAATGTTTCGATTTACTTTGGCTCAGGTTAAAATGGGCCATTTTAAAAATGTATCAGTTTAATTCTGGTCAATGAGTCAATATAAAAATGTATCGATTTTGTTCGGGTTTTAACGGGTCTTTTTAAAATTGTATTGATTTAGTTCAGGTAGTAGCGGGTCAATTTTAGAAGATATCAATTTGGTTCGAGTTAAAATGGGTCACTCTCATAACGTAAGATTTGATTATGGTCAAAGCATGTCATTTTAAAAGGTTTCGATTCGGTTATGTTCTTAAATTCGCTTTGGGCGTGCTTCAGTTTATTATGGTACAAGACTTTTCACATGAAATATAAAACGGTTTTCGTAGTCAGTTAGTCACTATGTTTGTTAGATTGGTGCATAAATGTTTACGTCATCAACTGTGTGGTCCAGGAATAAAAGTAGTCCGAATCATTCTTGGATGCTTATCGGGAATCTTTCCTAGATGTTTATTTTCTAATTTGCTTTCTTTCTAGGCTAATGTTAGTGAAGTTTGTTTGTTTTCTGTAAATATTATTTTTTAAAGTTTATGAAGTTTATGTTTTAAAGATTTAAATCTTCTTCGTAAACATTCTACCATGTAAAGTTATTTTTTCTAAGTTTATGTATTTTAATACTTTGTTTGCATATGAATATGAATTGCAATTAGAAATCATATTGTTGTCTCAAAATATTAAAAAATAACTTGTCGTTTGAAATTATATATGTGTTTACTTGACAATTTCTATACTTCCACCCGTGTCGTGCACGGGTCAATAACCTAGTATGTCAAATATACTCTAACACGGATCTCTCTTGGGTATTTATAATTTCTTTTCGTTGGAAAATTTTGGACTAATAATAATTATTAGTATGTGTTAGGGATAAATTAATTATTAATGAGTCCAAAATAGTAGAGATGATATCGATACTCTAATGTGTGTAGTTGAGAACTTGAACATTAATAAAAAGGGAAATGGGTTTGCCCCATATTGGTAGAACGCTTGAGAGCAGCCTCAGTATTTTTTGTGGTTGGACCGGGCTTAGGGGCACGTGTCAGTCCGTATGACAAGTCATCATGGCATGTGTCGTCACCATAGAAATGTCGTGACAAGTGTCGTCAGTGTCAATGACTCACCTGACATGTGTCGTGATATGGACAAGAGTATGCCACCGGTTGCCAAGTGCCGCGAGTCAGATGCCATGTGTCGGAAAGGGAGGTGAGTTAGCACGCCACGTGTCAGCGCCTGAGCTCACCTCAGACCAGAGAGTGACACGTGTCCGACGACACATCACACTCTACCTACTATAAATAGAAGGGTTGTTAGGCAGATTCAAAACACACCACCACACCGACAAACCACATCAGTCACGACCCGAATGCACACGCCACCCGCGCTCGTTTACCACGCGCATAGAACCAAACGGCTTCCTGCCAATGATACATTCTCTCAGTTCCAACTCTCATTCGATCCTAAACTCGCGTTACAAATATGGTTCGGGTGCTATGTGATGTGCTAAAAGTAGTTATCAATTTATTAACCAAACAAACGCTAATCTAGATACTAAGTAATAATTCTAGACTCTTAACTTAACTAAAACTACTAACCGGCAAGTGAACCGGTCGACTCTAGTACTGCTAAGTAAGTCCGGATATCGAACCCACGAGACTCTTTTAATTACGTAAACTAGCTAATTAGACTTAACTATAGACACGACTATTTATTTATTATTAATATTTTGAGGGGGGTTTACTAAAATACTAGTTTAAAACTAATTAATAAAACTAAAGACGACTAAAATTAGAACTTAGACTTAATTCAAATGATGACAAGCAACCACCTAGGCTAGAATCCCTAATGTATCAATTATCAATTAGTTGGAAAATGCATGTTATGGAACTGGGATCGTAAAATAGACGATTAAAAGAAAACCCAAACAGGACCCCTGACCCTTCTCAAGAAGACACCTATGGATTTCTATTAAGTTCTTATAAACACCAGCTTTAATATTAAACTTCCTTACGGTTATCTAATTAATTATGAACAAGTACCTTTAATACAAAATCCTACCTTACAGCGCGGAAATCAAAGGTAGCTTAAAGTATTCACTCGACCAGATAAACAAAGCTGAAAAACCAAACCTAGACGGACTCCTTACGAAGAACAAAATTTAGCAATATTAACCAACCAAGACTTATCATATAATCTATCACCTCACAACTATTTAGATTAGCAGCACACTCAAGTCTATTTGTTCCTATGGCTTTATTGCAAATCAACCATAAACTAGTTAAAAACACACAGTAGATGACATAACAGAATCCTATCATATGACAGACAATCACCAAGGAAACTGTGAAACAATAAAACTCGTCAAACAATCCTAAGCATACATATGCATCGAATAAATAACAAGAAACCTGTTACTTAATCATAAACCATAACAAAAGAAAAATCCAAACTAAAATCCAGCGTCAACAAAAGTCCATCATAAACCTAGGTGGTCTAGGGGTTTAGCCAACAACCATACTCAAGGCAAACCAAAATAAATAAGTTCAAATAATGAATTCATGACAAAAACAATAAATCAAACCAAATAATAATATTGTTTGGATGAGTAGGTGTTGAACCCGGACGCTCTCTACTCAAACCAATGACTTGCTCCCTCTTTTCTTTCTTCTCCGTCGAACCAACAGGACAGCCCCCAATAATTTGCGTCTGACTTCTGTATATGGCGGCTCCTCTCACAACTCAAACCGCAATTGTCGATATTGTTGTCCACTTAAACCCAGCCACCAGCCTATCAAGCCCCCAAGCACATTAAGCATTTAAGTTCATGTGATATCAAAAACCTATGGGTCTCACACCTTTGGAGTTAAGATTCACCTACCCCATCTCAAGCATAGTAAAGACAATTAAAAATAATCGAGTTGAAGCAAACTGATTCAATATATCACCGTAAGATAAGAACCCCTTAATGGTAAGAAGAAAATGCACTTAGATGGAATTATGTATGATAGGTAAAGTAAGGCCGTATAAGCATGCCCCAAATATTATTGGACTTTTTCCTATATATTCCCTAATAAAATATTTATTGACTAAAACCTTTCGAGCCCCAATAGTGTATCCTCAGAGTCGTCATCCCCTTGGTAACACGTAAACTCTCAGTCTCGTCTAGTATGTGCACTTTGGCTTCTTTTTCTATTTTTGAGAATGTTTCTTTGGCATTTTTTATTACATAACTTTTCTCACTTTTGCTTTTCAGACCAACTTTTGGAATACTTTTATTTAATTTTTTTTAAACATTATTTTTCTTTTATTTTTTATTGTGCACTTAGGCATATTTAACCTATAAATATATAACTACTAGACTAAGGCTCGTATAAAACTGGACATGGCGTGGTGCCACTACTCTTTATTTATTTTCATAAAACGGAGTGGCGTGCTAATTTTAAAGTGCATTCAATTCTCACCACCTTAGGGTAGTTAGTTTATGGTAATACTCTCTATACCTTATCGAATTTCAGCTTCACTATCCCCCGTAGGATGAGAACCCACAAAATCTAAGATTAATTAGGTTTATTAAGAATATGCAATAGGAAACCTTTCAAGACTAGTTGGGCCTACCGACACATCCCAAGCTTAGTACGCTTTCTTTTATATTATCTCATATTATTAGTAGTTTGAAAAACCAATTTCCTGATTATACTATCATTTTCCATTTTATTGCAAAAATATTCATTAAATTCTTAAGACATTTTTCAATTTTTTTTGTAGGCTTTTTTTTATTTTTTTTTATATTTTTATTTTTGCCGAAAAACATCAATTTCCCATCCCCACACTTGCTTAAAACCATATCTCATCAATCATCTCATAAGTGACCATGGAGCGGCCTACAAGTAAGAGAAGAAAACACCTGGCAGAGCAAAGAAAAATAAAACCAAAATAGAAATAAAAATAAAAATAGAATAAAAACATAGTACCGGGTTGTCTCTCGGGAAGCACGAAATTTACAGAAGAGTCTTTAGCCGGACTCATTCCCGAAACCTCAATCAGGAAGTTTCTCCTTTATCCTCTTCCTATCAATGCTCTTCAACACTCTTCGTTTACAACTAGTTGAGAAGAAACTAGTTCCCAAACTCATGTGGTTACAAAACTAAGCATTCAGCTTGATCCACCAATTATTGAAATTCTGAGGATGTAGTAAATTCGGCACACTTCGATTCCTGAGTCTAGATATCCTCCTTGGGGCTCTTGATTTTCGTGGTGATCCACGAACGAGTCTTTCTAAAAACATGCCAGCTTTACCGCGCATACGTGGATGATGTTTCACAATGAGATGCAGTGCTTTATACTTCAACTCTTCGGATATCTCTTGTGATTCCTCTTTGACATTTATTTTCTTAACGGCTCCCTGAATAATAATTTTTCAAGTTCCTCAAGATCTCTTTCGGGATTAAAATCTCTTTCATCCATATCGGTAAAACCCAGTAACTCTTCACCAAATTCATCTCTAAACTCGTCCTCCCAAGAGGGAATACACTCCTCTATCTGATTCTGCCACCCAACATCCTCAACCCCGATCACCAGCACACTAATTTGTATTCGACTTTTTAACCCTGACTGAAACTCATCCGTAACATACCAAAGCGGTGTACTTGGATTAATGCTATGGACGACACGCATGAACTCCATTAATATCTCCTCTGGATGTGGTATGTAATCCATCATTGCACCAAATGAGTCATTACAACCAACAACATTCCCCATCCTATCATATATCGGGCAAAATTTGGGCTCATAGTAACACTCCATGAAGATCACTGAAAAGATAAACTTAAACGGAAAAGGATCACGGGCACCAGATAATAGTGAAATAAACTATATATTACAGAAAAAAACTAAACTAATTTAAAGCAATTACTAAACTATATTAACCTAATATTATAAAAATAAAATAAAATAAAATAAACTACTTAGACTCCTACGACTCAAAAACAAAACAAAATACAAATAGCACGTATGTAGCAAGTAAGTCTAATCAAAGCTAATAACGCAATCGCCAAGAGTCCCCGGCAACGGCGCCAAAAACTTGATGTGCTAAAAGTAGTTATTAATTTATTAACTAAATAAACGTTAATCTAGACACTAAGTAATAATTCTAGACTCTTAACTTAGCTAAACCTATTAATCGGCAAGTGAATCGATCGACTCTAATACAGCTAAGTAAGTCCGGATATCGAACCCACGAGACTCTTTTAACTACATAAACTAGCTAATTAGACTTAACTATAGACACGACTATTTATTTATTATTAATATTTTGAGGGGGGTTTACTAAAATACTAGTTTAAAACTAATCAAATGATGACAAGCAACCACCTAGGCTAGAATCCCTAATGTATCAATTATCAATTAGTTGGAAAATGCATGTTATGGAACTGGGATCGTAAAATAGACGATTAAAAGAAAACCAAAACAGGACCCCTGACCATTCTCAAGAAGACACCTATGGATTTCTATTAAGTTCTTAAAAACACCAGCTTTAATATTAAACTTCCTTACGGTTATCTAATTAATTATGAATGAGTACCTTTAATACGAAATCCTACCTTATAGCGCGGAAATCAAAGGTAGTTTAAAGTATTCACTCGACCAGATAAACAAAGCGGAAAAACCAAACCTAGACGCACTCCTTACGAAGAACTAAATCTAGCAATCTTAAACAACCAAGACTTATCATATAATCTATCACCTCACAGCTATTTAGATTAGCAGCACACTCAAGTCTATTTGATTAATTATTATTGTTTTTATGGCTTTATTGCAAATCAACCATAAACTAGTAAAAAACACACAGTAGATGACCTAACAGAATCCTATCATATGATAGACAATCACCAAGGAAACTGTGAAACAATAAAACTCGTCAAACAATCCTAGGCACACATATGCATCGAATAAATAACAAGAAACCTCTTACTTAATCATAAACCATAACAAAAGCAAAATCCAAACTAAAATCCAACGTCAACAAAAGTTCATCATAAACCTAGGCGGTCTGGAGGTTTAGCCAACAACCATACTCAAGAACAAACCAAAATAAATAAGTTCAAATAATGAATTCATGACAAAAAAAAAATCAAACCGAATAATAATATTGTTTGGATGAGTAGGTGTTGAATCCGGACGCTCTCTACTCAAACCAATGACTTGCTCCCTCTTTTCTTTCTTCTCTGTCGAACCAACAGGGCAGCCCCCCAATAATTTGCGTCTGACTTCTGTTATATGGCGGCTCCTCTCACAATATAGCGGCCCCTCTCAGAATCAGTGCCGGCCCAACCATTTTGAAGGCCCAAAGCGAAACAAAATCATGGGGCCTCATTTAATATTTTCCCTATTTTATAAACACCTAATTCGTACATTCGATTTCAATTTAACACGAGTATATGTTGATTCGGGTTATGTTAAATTCAAATTACTTTATACCCTAATGCATGATGTTTGATTAAGAAAACAATGATTCACGCTTTTGTTAACTCAATGATATTGTCAGATTCTTCTAAATGAAGTTGCATAAGAATTATATTTCAGCAGAATCTACAACAAAATGCCGGTAATAAAATGTAAGATTATAGCTCAATGTGGCCTCAGGCCCTCACCAAGTATTTATTATTAGAAATTGTATTTAATATGTCTATGTAAAAGAATAACTATTATATGGAGGCATGTTTGCTAGTGGAATATTTTATAACTCATGTAAAAGAATTAACTATTATATGGAGGAATGTTTGTCAGTGGAATATTTTATAACTCAAATAAACTGGACAAGAAGTGAGCCAAGAGAAGAATAAAAAAACAAGAAAAAGGTATAGAAATCAAGAATCGAAGCCTGGTCAAATTATTGAAAGACAAATAGAGGCCTTTACAACTCCGACAGAAGCTAATACTACAATATTGAGCCACAATTTTATATATATACGAAAACTAATTCTGAAAATTATGAGTCCCAAATATTTTGAGGGCACAAAGCCCTAGCCTTACTTCTTAACACTAACGGGCCGGCCTGCTCTGAATTAGTGGGTTACGCCCTTTATATATATTTTTTTTTTTCCACCGACTTCATGATTCTTGATGTGTGGCCCCACCCATTCTAATTCCCTTCTTGAATTCCTTTAATTGTCATCTGCTTTGCGGGCTGATATCATACTTTTATTTTTATCACTTGGAATCTTCTACCAATTCACAAAACAAATAAATGAGTATTAAATTCAATTTATGTCACAAGACTCATATCATTGTGAATTACGTATAAAATATTTACTTTTTTTTTAATTCTCAAAACAAATATATTAATATGCATTTATAAGTAAACAACATTTACAAATTAATTATTATTATTAATTTTTTATTTTAAACTCGTATTTACTTGAAACCTTTAAACTTTAAATATGAATCGAGATGAAATATAATTTAACAAAAATCCACCTCAAAGCTACTCAAAAGTGTAGGAAAAAGTTATAATATTTGTATATAATTTGGCCCATATCACTAGGGTAATCCCGGCAGTACATGCTGCTTCGACTGTTGTACCCTGGGAAACAGACGGGCTCGCGGAGGTGGCCTGAAATCTGTTTTACGGGACCTCTGTTTAACTGAAATCCTCAACCACAACCGGGAACCACAATTTGTTCAGTATTGCAGCTAGAAAGGTGTAGACGTTTTCGGGTGATCAAGACGGGTTCACCAAGGGAAGAGGTGTACAAGAAGACATGACTCGGAGGTGATGCTCGGATCTGGTGAACACGAGCTAGACGATGTGAGCTTTGTTCCGGTGCGGTTTCAACACGATGATCAACTCGGCTTTAGTCCAGTTTCAACTCTTCAAAGAATCGGCGTTCGAGCACAAATTAAGGACTTCGGTATGAATCAAGACATGTATATGTGTTATATGTGTTGTTATTCTCGTTTAAATTTGTATGCGGTATATGTACTACAATTTTCCAATTTCGTATAAAGAGATTATTTATTTATTTTATTCATATTGTTTAATAAAATCGTGACCCATGTCCTACATTTTTTGTAATTAATTAACCTAAACAATGAGAATGCAAGACCATTTTTTCTAGGTTGATGCAAGCAAATATAATGTCATAAAATAGAAGTTGGTAGAAAATTATGAATGCAGGGCCCATTATGTAAAAGTGTACGAGTAACATAATTATAGGCAGGAAATTACTTGCTACAAACAGAAGGAAATGTAAACATAAAATATATAATACGAGCAGATATTGCAACTTCCAGCTCTATCCCAATCATAATTATCCAATAGCATTACCTCCACTCCTACAATTTAAGATAGCATAAAGCATTATTTGATAACATCTAAAACAAGAAAATATCGTATGTATAACTAAACACATATATACAACAGAAAATTAGTTGAAAGTGAGTTTAACCGGCCTACGCACCTTGTGAACAAGAACTACCTTCTATTTCATTTGAGAAAAAAAAAAAAATTTAAAAGGTCACGTGAATTTATAAAATGGAAAAAAAGTTAGTTAAGGTTTGCATGTAACTACCTACCTTCTCTAGTCGCTACCTTCCCAACTTCTCTCCTTCAAAATACGCGATCCACCAGTCTGTCAAAGATTCAAAGTAACAAGTGAAGTTAGGGTCACACAGCAAAAGAATATATTATCAATTTAGGATATGCATTTAATTTTCATACCCGTTGTACGGCAACATAATCATCAATTCCATGATCATGATCATCAAAATCGAGCTTGGGCATATGACTGCCCCCATAACCCCATCTCATCACGCTAGGACAAAGGCTCAAGTCCATATACTTCAAAGAAGGATATTTAGTAGTAGAATAGCCAGAGTAAAAGCTGTCGAGTTTGGGTAGACCAGTAAGGCGAATATGGGCAAAGGGGAAAACAATATCAGTTTTACTTCCACTTATTTGCTCAGGTTCATTTCCAGTTGTTTGCTCGTCATCTCCAGCAGAAATGACCACCACCAAACTACAACAACTGGAAATCTCTAGATTTCTTAGATTGAGAAGCCCTTGTGCTACTCTTAAAAGGGAATATCTTTGATAAGGAGTTGCAATAAAAAATTTCCAACTTTACAAGATTGCAAAAGAGTATATATTGATTTGGGCAATCCCATAAAACCCGCAGCCTAGCCAAACTGGACAACCTGATAACTTCCACCTGGGAAAAAAACTTTCCTTTTGTTTTCACCAGACTAATTAGTTCATTCGAGTTCTGCATAGTATCTGGGTTACCTATCTTCACCAAGCTTGTGACGTCACAGCAACATACTTCAATGCACTTTAGTTCATCAGAACCTCTGGATAAAGATCTGGTAAGATGCTATCCAAATCGCCTATTTTCCAAAGTGTTAACTTCTCACTTACCTGAACCAATTTCATTATTGGTGTCGTTAATGGGAGGCGCATGCTTGTAACACGTAGGATACGCTTAAAACAATCACTTTCAAACATGAAGCGTCCCCCAATGTGAAATTTTATCAATGTTTCAAATTGGGAATCTTCTGGAATCGTATGCAAGTCGGGAAACTTTAAATGTAGAACTTTGAGTGACTTCAATCCATTTAGTGCCACAAGAAATGCATAATCCGCCTGCCGACAGATAGCATACATCTCTTCTAACCGAATGAGCTTTCATATGACACCATGCGCTACACCACGCAGATGCTCACAATGGCTAACATCTAGCATCCTTAATTTGGACAGTTCCCCGATCTCTTCAGGGATATCCCAAATGCCAGTGCTTCTCAGCTTAAGTACCACAAGGCACGTTAACTCCCCAAGTATAGAAATTTGACAGAGATACTCGTTGCCACTTAGATCTAGCATGCGGAGTTCTGTAAGTTGCTTTAGTGATTGCGGGAGCAATGTAATGCGATTATATGACATATCTAAAACTTTAAGTTTTTCCATGCCTTGCAAGAATTTGAGAGGAATGGTTGAATTAAGATCATTATGTTGTATAAATAAAGTGTCAAGGTCTGGGAAAGCAAGTTCATGATCAAGAAGCTTACTAATTTTATTTCCCATGAGCGATATCTTCTTGCAGCTTTGTAAGTGTTCTTCCGGTTGCCATTCTCTCAAACCTATTCCAGACCGCACCCAAAACTTGTCATTACCTTCAGAAGTAATGAGATTTGCCATATCACGAACAAGGTCATGCATTTTGAATAATTCTTCTTCCAAAAAGTCCTCTCTTTCAGGCAATAACAAGAAAGATGATTTAAGGGAGTCTACAGCCCCTTGAACTATATCTTTTGCATTCTGAACATTGATATCGGGGTTACTAAATATACCTAAAGCCAGCCCATAATATGTATTGATTTAGTTCAGGTAGTAGCGGGTCAATTTTAGAAGATATCAATTTGGTTCGAGTTAAAATGGGTCATTCTCATAACGTAAGATTTGATTATGGTCAAAGCATGTCATTTTAAAAGGTTTCGATTCGGTTATGTTCTTAAATTCGCTTTGGGCGTGCTTCAGTTTATTATGGTACAAGACTTTTCACATGAAATATAAAACGGTTTTCGTAGTCAGTTAGTCACTATGTTTGTTAGATTGGTGCATGAATGTTTACGTCATCAACTGTGTGGTCCAGGAATAAAAGTAGTCCGAATCATTCTTGGATGCTTATCGGGAATCTTTCCTAGATGTTTATTTTCTGATTTGCTTTCTTTCTAGGCTAATGTTAGTGAAGTTTGTTTGTTTTCTGTTAATATTATTTTTTAAAGTTTATGAAGTTTATGTTTTAAAGATTTAAATCTTCTTCGTAAACATTCTACCATGTAAAGTTATTTTTTCTAAGTTTATGTATTTTAATACTTTGTTTGCATATGAATATGAATTGCAATTAGAAATCATATTGTTGTCTCAAAATATTAAAAAATAACTTGTCGTTTGAAATTATATATGTGTTTACTTGACAATTTCTATACTTCCACCCGTGTCGTGCACGGGTCAATAACCTAGCATGTCAAATATACTCTAACACGGATCTCTCCTGGGTATTTATAATTTCTTTTTGTTGGAAAATTTTGGACTAATAATAATTATTAGTATGTGTTAGGGATAAATTAATTATTAATGAGTCCAAAATAGTAGAGATGATATCGATACTCTAATGTGTGTAGTTGAGAACTTGAACATTAATAAAAAGGGAAATGGGTTTGCCCCATATTGGTAGAACGCTTGAGAGCAGCCTCAGTATTTTTTGTGGTTAGACCGGGCTTAGGGGCACGTGTCAGTCCGTATGACAAGTCATCATGGCATGTGTCGTCACCATAGAAATGTCGTGACAAGTGTCGTCAGTATCAATGACTCACCTGACATGTGTCGTGATATGGACAAGAGTATGCCACCGGTTGCCAAGTGCCGCGAGTCAGATGCCATGTGTCGGAAAGGGAGGTGAGTTAGCACGCCACGTGTCAGCGCCTGAGCTCACCTCAGACCAGAGAGTGACACGTGTCCGACGACACATCACACTCTACCTACTATAAATAGAAGGGTTGTTAGGAAGATCAAAACACACCACCACACCGACAAACCACATCAGTCACGACCCGAATGCACACGCCACCCGCGCTCGTTTACCACGCGCATAGAACCAAACGGCTTCCTGCCAATGATACATTCTCTCAGTTCCAACTCTCATTCGATCCTAAACTCGCGTTACAAATATGGTTCGGGTGCTAGGTGATGTGCTAAAAGTAGTTATTAATTTATTAACCAAACAAACACTAATCTAGATACTAAGTAATAATTCTAGACTCTTAACTTAACTAAAACTACTAACCGGCAAGTGAACCGGTCGACTCTAGTACAGCTAAGTAAGTCCGGATATCGAACCCACGAGACTCTTTTAATTACGTAAACTAGCTAATTAGACTTAACTATAGACACGACTATTTATTTATTATTAATATTTTGAGGGGGGGTTTACTAAAATACTAGTTTAAAACTAATTAATAAAACTAAAGACGACTAAAATTAGAACTTAGACTTAATTCAAATGATGACAAGCAACCACCTAGGCTAGAATCCCTAATGTATCAATTATCAATTAGTTGGAAAATGCATGTTATGGAACTGGGATCGTAAAATAGACGATTAAAAGAAAACCCAAACAGGACCCCTGACCCTTCTCAAGAAGACACCTATGGATTTCTATTAAGTTCTTATAAACACCAGCTTTAATATTAAACTTCCTTACGGTTATCTAATTAATTATGAACGAGTACCTTTAATACAAAATCCTACCTTACAGCGCAGAAATCAAAGGTAGCTTAAAGTATTCACTCGACCAGATAAACAAAGCTGAAAAACCAAACCTAGACGGACTCCTTACGAAGAACTAAATTTAGCAATATTAACCAACCAAGACTTATCATATAATCTATCACCTCACAGCTATTTAGATTAGCAGCACACTCAAGTCTATTTGTTCCTATGGCTTTATTGCAAATCAACCATTAACTAGTTAAAAACACACAGTAGATGACCTAACAGAATCCTATCATATGACAGACAATCACCAAGGAAACTGTGAAACAATAAAACTCGTCAAACAATCCTAAGCATACATATGCATCGAATAAATAACAAGAAACCTCTTACTTAATCATAAACCATAACAAAAGAAAAATCCAAACTAAAATCCAACGTCAACAAAAGTCCATCATAAACCTAGGTGGTCTAGGGGTTTAACCAACAACCATACTCAAGGCAAACCAAAATAAATAAGTTCAAATAATGAATTCATGACAAAAACAAAAAATCAAACCGAATAATAATATTGTTTGGATGAGTAGGTGTTGAACCCGGACGCTCTCTACTCAAACCAATGACTTGCTCCCTCTTTTCTTTCTTCTCCGTCGAACCAACAGGACAGCCCCCAATAATTTGCGTCTGACTTCTGTATATGGCGGCTCCTCTCACAACTCAAACCGCAATTGTCGATATTGTTGTCCACTTAAACCCAGCCACCAGCCTATCAAGCCCCCAAGCACATTAAGCATTTAAGTTCATGTGATATCAAAAACCTATGGGTCTCACACCTTTGGAGTTAAGATTCACCTACCCCATCTCAAGCATAGCAAAGACAATTAAAAATAATCGAGTTGAAGCAAACTGATTCAATATATCACCGTAAGATAGGAACCCCTTAATGGTAAGAAGAAAATGCACATAGATGGAATTATGTAAGATAGGTCAAGTAAGGCCGTATAAGCATGCCCCAAATATTATTGGACTTTGTCCTATATATTCCCTAATAAAATATTTATTGACTAAAACCTTTCGAGTCCCAATAGTGTATCCTCAGAGTCGTCATCCCCTTGGTAACACGTAAACTCTCAGTCTCGTCTAGTATGTGCACTTTGGCTTCTTTTTCTATTTTTGAGAATGTTTCTTTGGCATTTTTTATTACATAACTTTTCTCACTTTTGCTTTTCAGACCAACTTTTGGAATACTTTTATTTAATTTTTTTTAAACATTATTTTTCTTTTATTTTTTATTGTGCACTTAGGCATATTTAACCTATAAATATATAACTACTAGACTAAGGCTCGTATAAAATTGGACATGGCGTGGCGCCACTACTCTTTATTTATTTTCATAAAACGGAGTGGCGTGCTAATTTTAAAGTGCATTCAATTCTCACCACCTTAGGGTAGTTAGTTTATGGTAATACTCTCTATACCTTATCGAATTTCAGCTTCACTATCCCCCGTAGGATGAGAACCCACAAAATCTAAGATTAATTAGGTTTATTAAGAATATGCAATAGGAAACCTTTCAAGACTAGTTGGGCCTACCGACACATCCCAAGCTTAGTACGCTTTCTTTTATATTATCTCATATTATTAGTAGTTTGAAAAACCAATTTCCTGATTATACTATCATTTTCCATTTTATTGCAAAAATATTCATTAAATTCTTAAGACATTTTTCAAATTTTTTTGTAGGCTTTTTTTTTTATATTTTTATTTTTGCCGAAAAACATCAATTTCCCATCCCCACACTTGCTTAAAACCATATCTCATCAATCATCTCATAAGTGACCATGGAGCGACCTACAAGTAAGAGAAGAAAACACCTGGCAGAGCAAAGAAAAATAAAACCAAAATAGAAATAAAAATAAAAATAGAATAAAAACATAGTACCGGGTTGTCTCCCGGGAAGCGCTAAATTTACAAAAGAGTCTTTAGCCGGACTCATTCCCGAAACCTCAATCAGGAAGTTTCTCATTTATCCTCTTCCAATCAATGCTCTTCAACACTCTTCGTTTACAACTAGTTGAGAAGAAACTAGTTCCCAAACTCATGTGGTTACAAAAATAAGCATTCAGCTTGATCCACCAATTATTGAAATTCTGAGGATGTAGCAAATTCGGCACACTTCGATTCCTGAGTCTAGATATCCTCATTGGGGCTCTTGATTTTCGTGGTGATCCACGAGCGAGTCTTTCTAAAAACCTGCCAGCTTTACCGCGCATACGTGGATGATGTTTCACAATGAGATGCAGTGCTTTATACTTCAACTCTTCGGATATCTCTTGTGATTCCTCTTTGACATTTATTTTCTTAACGGCTCCCTGAATAATAATTTTTCAAGTTCCTCAAGATCTCTTTCGGGATTAAAATCTCTTTCATCCATATCGGTAAAACCCAGTAACTCTTCACCAAATTCATCTCTAAACTCGTCCTCCCAAGAGGGAATACACTCCTCTATCTGATTCTGCCACCCAACATCCTCAACCCCGATCACCAGCTCACTAAATTGTATTCGACTTTTTAACCCTGACTGACTCATCCGTAACATACCAAAGCGGTGTACTTGGATTAATGCTATGGACGACACGCATGAACTCCATTAATATCTCCTCTGGATGTGGTATGTAATCCATCATTGCACCAGATGAGTCATTACAACCAACAACATTCCCCATCCTATCATATATCGGGCAAAATTTGGGCTCATAGTAACACTCCATGAAGATCACTGAAAAGATAAACTTAAACGGAAAAGGATCACGGGCACCAGATAATAGTGAAATAAACTATATATTACAGAAAAAAACTAAACTAATTTAAAGCAATTACTAAACTATATTAACCTAATATTATAAAAATAAAATAAAATAAAATAAACTACTTAGACTCCTACGACTCAAAAACAAAACAAAATACAAATAGCACGTATGTAGCAAGTAAGTCTAATCAAAGCTAATAACGCAATCGCCAAGAGTCCCCGGCAACGGCGCCAAAAACTTGATGTGCTAAAAGTAGTTATTAATTTATTAACTAAATAAACGTTAATCTAGACACTAAGTAATAATTCTAGACTCTTAACTTAGCTAAACCTATTAATCGGCAAGTGAATCGATCGACTCTAATACAGCTAAGTAAGTCCGGATATCGAACCCACGAGACTCTTTTAACTACATAAACTAGCTAATTAGACTTAACTATAGACACGACTATTTATTTATTATTAATATTTTGAGGGGGGTTTACTAAAATACTAGTTTAAAACTAATCAAATGATGACAAGCAACCACCTAGGCTAGAATCCCTAATGTATCAATTATCAATTAGTTGGAAAATGCATGTTATGGAACTGGGATCGTAAAATAGACGATTAAAAGAAAACCAAAACAGGACCCCTGACCATTCTCAAGAAGACACCTATGGATTTCTATTAAGTTCTTAAAACACCAGCTTTAATATTAAACTTCCTTACGGTTATCTAATTAATTATGAATGAGTACCTTTAATACGAAATCCTACCTTATAGCGCGGAAATCAAAGGTAGTTTAAAGTATTCACTCGACCAGATAAACAAAGCGGAAAAACCAAACCTAGACGCACTCCTTACGAAGAACTAAATCTAGCAATCTTAAACAACCAAGACTTATCATATAATCTATCACCTCACAGCTATTTAGATTAGCAGCACACTCAAGTCTATTTGATTAATTATTATTGTTTTTATGGCTTTATTGCAAATCAACCATAAACTAGTAAAAAACACACAGTAGATGACCTAACAGAATCCTATCATATGATAGACAATCACCAAGGAAACTGTGAAACAATAAAACTCGTCAAACAATCCTAGGCACACATATGCATCGAATAAATAACAAGAAACCTCTTACTTAATCATAAACCATAACAAAAGCAAAATCCAAACTAAAATCCAACGTCAACAAAAGTTCATCATAAACCTAGGCGGTCTGGAGGTTTAGCCAACAACCATACTCAAGAACAAACCAAAATAAATAAGTTCAAATAATGAATTCATGACAAAAAAAAAATCAAACCGAATAATAATATTGTTTGGATGAGTAGGTGTTGAATCCGGACGCTCTCTACTCAAACCAATGACTTGCTCCCTCTTTTCTTTCTTCTCTGTCGAACCAACAGGGCAGCCCCCCAATAATTTGCGTCTGACTTCTGTTATATGGCGGCTCCTCTCACTATATAGCGGCCCCTCTCAGAATCAGTGCAGGCCCAACCATTTTGAAGGCCCAAAGCGAAACAAAATCATGGGGCCTCATTTAATATTTTCCCTATTTTATAAACACCTAATTCGTACATTCGATTTCAATTTAACACGAGTATATGTTGATTCGGGTTATGTTAAATTCAAATTACTTTATACCCTAATGCATGATGTTTGATTAAGAAAACAATGATTCACGCTTTTGTTAACTCAATGATATTGTCAGATTCTTCTAAATGAAGTTGCATAAGAATTATATTTCAGCAGAATCTACAACAAAATGCCGGTAATAAAATGTAAGATTATAGCTCTATGTGGCCTCAGGCCCTCACCAAGTATTTATTATTAGAAATTGTATTTAATATGTCTATGTAAAAGAATAACTATTATATGGAGGCATGTTTGCCAGTGGAATATTTTATAACTCATGTAAAAGAATTAACTATTATATGGAGGAATGTTTGTCAGTGGAATATTTTATAACTCAAATAAACTGGACAAGAAGTGAGCCAAGAGAAGAATAAAAAAACAAGAAAAAGGTATAGAAATCAAGAATCGAAGCCTGGTCAAATTATTGAAAGACAAATAGAGGCCTTTACAACTCCGACAGAAGCTAATACTACAATATTGAGCCACAATTTTATATATATACGAAAACTAATTCTGAAAATTATGAGTCCCAAATATTTTGAGGGCCCAAAGCCCTAGCCTTACTTCTTAACACTAACGGGCCGGCCTGCTCTGAATTAGTGGGTTACGCCCTTTATATATATTTTTTTTTCCACCGACTTCATGATTCTTGATGTGTGGCCCCACCCATTCTAATTCCCTTCTTGAATTCCTTTAATTGTCATCTGCTTTGCGGGCTGATATCATACTTTTATTTTTATCACTTGGAATCTTCTACCAATTCACAAAACAAATAAATGAGTATTAAATTCAATTTATGTCACAAGACTCATATCATTGTGAATTACGTATAAAATATTTACTTTTTTTTTAATTCTCAAAACAAATATATTAATATGCATTTATAAGTAAACAACATTTACAAATTAATTATTATTATTAATTTTTTATTTTAAACTCGTATTTACTTGAAACCTTTAAACTTTAAATATGAATCGAGATGAAATATAATTTAACAAAAATCCACCTCAAAGCTACTCAAAAGTGTAGGAAAAAGTTATAATATTTGTATATAATTTGGCCCATATCACTAGGGTAATCCCGGCAGTACATGATGCTTCGACTGTTGTACCCTGGGAAACAGACGGGCTCGCGGAGGTGGCCCGAAATCTGTTTTACGGGACCTCTGTTTAACTGAAATCCTCAACCACAACCGGGAACCACAATTTGTTCAGTATTGCAGCTAGAAAGGTGTAGACGTTTTCGGGTGATCAAGACGGGTTCACCAAGGGAAGAGGTGTACAAGAAGACATGACTCGGAGGTGATGCTCGGATCTGGTGAACACGAGCTAGACGATGTGAGCTTTGTTCCGGTGCGGTTTCAACACGATGATCAACTCGGCTTTAGTCCAGTTTCAACTCTTCAAAGAATCGGCGTTCGAGCACAAATTAAGGACTTCGGTATGAATCAAGACATGTATATGTGTTATATGTGTTGTTATTCTCGTTTAAATTTGTATGCGGTATATGTACTACAATTTTCCAATTTCGTATAAAGAGATTATTTATTTATTTTATTCATATTGTTTAATAAAATCGTGACCCATGTCCTACATTTTTTGTAATTAATTAACCTAAACAATGAGAATGCAAGACCATTTTTTCTAGGTTGATGCAAGCAAATATAATGTCATAAAATAGAAGTTGGTAGAAAATTATGAATGCAGGGCCCATTATGTAAAAGTGTACGAGTAACATAATTATAGGCAGGAAATTACTTGCTACAAACAGAAGGAAATGTAAACATAAAATATATAATACGAGCAGATATTGCAACTTCCAGCTCTATCCCAATCATAATTATCCAATAGCATTACCTCCACTCCTACAATTTAAGATAGCATAAAGCATTATTTGATAACATCTAAAACAAGAAAATATCGTATGTATAACTAAACACATATATACAACAGAAAATTAGTTGAAAGTGAGTTTAACCGGCCTACGCACCTTGTGAACAAGAACTACCTTCTATTTCATTTGAGAAAAAAAAAATAAATTTAAAAGGTCACGTGAATTTATAAAATGGAAAAAAAGTTAGTTAAGGTTTGCATGTAACTACCTACCTTCTCTAGTCGCTACCTTCCCAACTTCTCTCCTTCAAAATACGCGATCCACCAGTCTGTCAAAGATTCAAAGTAACAAGTGAAGTTAGGGTCACACAGCAAAAGAATATATTATCAATTTAGGATATGCATTTAATTTTCATACCCGTTGTACGGCAACATAATCATCAATTCCATGATCATGATCATCAAAATCGAGCTTGGGCATATGACTGCCCCCATAACCCCATCTCATCACGCTAGGACAACGGCTCAAGTCCATATACTTCAAAGAAGGATATTTAGTAGTAGAATAGCCAGAGTAAAAGCTGTCGAGTTTGGGTAGACCAGTAAGGCGAATATGGGCAAAGGGGAAAACAATATCAGTTTTACTTCCACTTATTTGCTCAGGTTCATTTCCAGTTGTTTGCTCGTCATCTCCAGCAGAAATGACCACCACCAAACTACAACAACTGGAAATCTCTAGATTTCTTAGATTGAGAAGCCCTTGTGCTACTCTTAAAAGGGAATATCTTTGATAAGGAGTTGCAATAAAAAATTTCCAACTTTACAAGATTGCAAAAGAGTATATATTGATTTGGGCAATCCCATAAAACCCGCAGCCTAGCCAAACTGGACAACCTGATAACTTCCACCTGGGAAAAAAACTTTCCTTTTGTTTTCACCAGACTAATTAGTTCATTCGAGTTCTGCATAGTATCTGGGTTACCTATCTTCACCAAGCTTGTGACGTCACAGCAACATACTTCAATGCACTTTAGTTCATCAGAACCTCTGGATAAAGATCTGGTAAGATGCTATCCAAATCGCCTATTTTCCAAAGTGTTAACTTCTCACTTACCTGAACCAATTTCATTATTGGTGTCGTTAATGGGAGGCGCATGCTTGTAACACGTAGGATACGCTTAAAACAATCACTTTCAAACATGAAGCGTCCCCCAATGTGAAATTTTATCAATGTTTCAAATTGGGAATCTTCTGGAATCGTATGCAAGTCGGGAAACTTTAAATGTAGAACTTTGAGTGACTTCAATCCATTTAGTGCCACAAGAAATGCATAATCCGCCTGCCGACAGATAGCATACATCTCTTCTAACCGAATGAGCTTTCATATGACACCATGCGCTACATCACGCAGATACTCACAATGGCTAACATCTAGCACCCTTAATTTGGACAGTTCCCCGATCTCTTCAGGGATATCCCAAATGCCAGTGCTTCTCAGCTTAAGTACCACAAGGCATGTTAACTCCCCAAGTATAGAAATGTGACAGAGATACTCGTTGCCACTTAGATCTAGCATGCGGAGTTCTGTAAGTTGCTTTAGTGATTGCGGGAGCAATGTAATGCGATTATATGACATATCTAAAACTTTAAGTTTTTCCATGCCTTGCAAGAATTTGGGAGGAATGGTTGAATTAAGATCATTATGTTGTATAAATAAAGTGTCAAGGTCTGGGAAAGCAAGTTCATGATCAAGAAGCTTACTAATTTTATTTCCCATGAGCGATACCTTCTTGCAGCTTTGTAAGTGTTCTTCCGGTTGCCATTCTCTCAAACCTATTCCAGACCGCACCCAAAACTTGTCATTACCTTCAGAAGTAATGAGATTTGCCATATCACGAACAAGGTCATGCATTTTGAATAATTCTTCTTCCAAAAAGTCTTCTCTTTCAGGCAATAACAAGAAAGATGATTTAAGGGAGTCTACAGCCCCTTGAACTATATCTTTTGCATTCTGAACATTGATATATGGGTTACTAAATATACCTAAAGCCAGCCCATAATATGTCAAACTTTTAACACCAATGGTTCCACCTGCTGGGAACATACTACACAACAAGAAGCATGATTTAGCTACTTTATCTTGAAGATAGTCATAGCTAAGCTTCAATTGCAGTATTCCTTCACGTTTGTAAGTGACATCCCCATCTTCTGGAGCTTGTTGTCGACGAAGATCCCTGTTTCAAATATTAATTTCTTTGTTTTTCAACGCGTTTCCTACAGTTTGAAGAAATAGTGGCAATCCACGACATTCTTGAACAATTTTCAATCCTACACTTGTCAATTTATCGTCCCAATTACGTACACCAACCACGCGTTCAAAAAGAGTAAATGCTTCTTCATCCTTCAAAGGGTTTACAGAATGTTCTTTTGAGCATCCATAGCCTCACACACATCTTTATTTCGAGATGTAAGCAAAATTTTACAATTCATTTTTGTCACTCCCACGTGGAATGCCCGCTTCTTCAAGCTTCAGTTTCTCCCACATGTTGTCTAGGATGATTAGAACCTTCTCTCCCTTGATTATTTTTCTTGCTGCTACTTTAACACTTTCTTTAATCATTTTGTAATCAACTGTATGTGAGACTTCTATAAACACAATATCTGCAAACAGATTTTTCATTTTTGCAGCAACTTCTTTTGCTAGTGTAGTTTTACCTACACCACCTATCCCATTGATTCCAACTATTTGTATCTTGTCATCTTCTATAGCTTCAATGATCTGCTTCACGTCCGCTTTTGAGTACTCATGTTTTCAAGATCTTTTGTTTTGTAAAGGTCTGTGAATGTTGGGGCCGGAAGAGGATGAAAGACACAAGATTTAAAACCCTCACCTTCTTTTTTGTGCTGCAGAAGAAAAGAAGTTTCTTTTGTTGCCATCTTACCGTAACGATAGAGGGTGCCCAAGTTGACATACAATTCGTAAGGAGCAACACAAGTCTTCTTGGATTCATCTTCATCGGTAATCAACTTTGTGGCTTCAGATATTTTAACATCTGCGTTCTTCATCCAGCTTTCCAGATCTTTTCCGGGATCCTTCCCTTCATGTCTAGCGACATCTATTCGTTGTTGACGCGTTTCCTTCATAGCCGTGAGTGTTTCAACTTCCACTTTAAGAGTTTTAACATTTGCAGAGCAATTCCACATGTAGCCAATTTCCCTTTTAGCCACACCGACTAATAGGTCCATTACTTTTCCGACCACGGTAGAAGTAACATCGTTCGCCATTCTATTCCAACCTTTTGAACTTTAATTGAATGGAAAAGTAGTTTAAAGGATATTATGTAGATCTATAAAGAAGAAAAAATCACAAGATGTGGAGCTACTTACCCGTGTTCAGCGGGTGTCATGCATCGTAATGTTATGACTCCAAGATCAGCAAATATAGTTTTTAAAAGATTGGGTTTTGCGATTCAAAAAGGAGTAACGGCGCAGCTTGTTGCCCGCTTGTCTTCTGTTTCGATGTAATCCAATAAACAATCATATATTATAGAAGCAATAAAATCTCTTTATTCAAAAAAAAAAATCACAAGATTAAACAAACACCGAGTGCAAAAATAAGAAAATGAAGACATAATTATTGGGAAATTGGGAAGAAGATTATGATGGTGAGCAAAGCATGGAAACAAGCAGTCATTAGTCAATTGCAAATTAAGTAAAAAAAAATTGATCTCAAACAAGTATATAAGCTTTTATAACTGGTAACATCTTTATAACGTGGGAGTATGTATGTTTTTTAAATGGAGGTGAATATATCGTTTACTCGTTCAACAAAATTGTACATCATTTTATTAATACATGCAACCAATTATTTTATATTTAATATGAATTAGTACGTAATCATACTTTATTAAAATATGCGATTTGTTATATTGAACGTAAAAACGTACGTAAGTTATGCAAACCAAAATTATGTTGCATTTGGTAATAAAGGAAACTTAATTGACTATACATTAGCAACACTACATTATCTAGAGCTGGAGTGAGATCGTACAAAACATATACGTACAGTTAGAGGTGCGCAACCCAAACCGGTTCGGTTTGGTCAACAAAAGTCAAAACCGATTTATAATTGGTTTCGGTTCGGGTTGAAACCAGTTTCTTACAATATTACAATCGGTTTTGGTTTGGGTTTTGACAGTAGCGGAGCCAAGAATATATGGGTTCGGTATTTTTCGATGTATAAAATTATTATTATTATTATCCTAAGTAAAACTTTTTGGGTCGGGTTGGGTCATCTTTTTAAACAACAAGAGAGATTGTTGATTAATTGGTATTTAATCGATTGGATAAATAATATTTTGCTTTAAAAGATAATGTTAAAAGGATATCTTCATCCAACAACAAAAAATTGTTATTCAAAATAAAACCAAAAATTAGTTGAAATTTTATTTACAATAATCTAAATAAAAGAATAAACAGATAAATTCATCATCATCATCATCGTACTCAGTATATCCCACCAATAGCAAAGCTATGGTAGGGTCTGAGGAGGGTAAGATGTAGACAGCCTTACCTCTACCCCATAAGGATAGAGAGGCTGCTTCCGGTGAGACCCCCGGCTCGATAGTAGTTTTGCATCAAGCCTTGGACATAAGGCACATAGCACTCAATCATCGGGACACCGGCTGATCGGTGCATGTACCCTTGTCTTTCGGCTATCAACGCCACTACATGATGCCTGATTAACCGTCCGTCACTTTTAACGTTATTTTCACGAGATTAGTAAAATAACGTCAAAATTAGTGCAATTTCACTTTTGCCCACCCGAGGGTTCACACATATATACATCATATGTGCGCACCGCAAGCAGGGCTTAATAAACAGATAAATTAAAAATAGAATATGATAAATAAGCTAATGTTCTGTTTTTAACATTAAGTAAAAACAAACATTAACGAAATAATAATGGGTGAGCTAATTATATTAAGAATAATAAAATAATTAACAAATAACGTGTTAAAAAGAAAATTTCTATTGGTTATGGTGACTATATATTTTTTTCTTTAACAGGATACTATATTTTAAAAAACTTTTCATGACTTTTTTATTTATATGGGCTTTGGCCTAACTTATAATAGAAAGCCTAATATAATTACGTCTTCTTCTTCATCTTTCTGTTAACTGATAACATTTTTAAACAGAGCCACTCCTAAAATTTAATGTAAAACTCAACTATCTTAGTTTTAGTCTTCTTTTTTCATCTGATATACTTCTGATCTCCACCAACAATCGTCTGGGATGGTCAAACTATGATGTCAAAGATTTTTCTCAAATGTTAATGGGTTCGGTCGCCCAAAAAGATTGGGTTCGTTCGTTAATATGGTACTATACGTATATATGAAACCAAAAATAGACTGGGTTCGGGCGAACCCGGCCACACAAGCGTAGCTCCGCCGCTGGGTTTTGATCAGTTTCAGTTCGAGCTTTTTTGCCCGGTTTTGGCCGGTTTCAGTTCGGTTAACCGGTTTGAAACCGGTTTTGGTGGAGAAAATTACAAACCAGGTCCGAACCTACGGTTTTAATCGTTTCCAAACCGGTTTCTATATAATCGGTTTCAAATCAGTTCGGCTTCGGTTCAGTTTCGATTCGGTTTTCGGGTCAGTTCGGTTAACCGGTTTATTTGCCCACCTCTACGTACAGTACACATATTGTTGGTATTAGCTGTATAAATGTCAACAACTGAAACTGCAGGGGGGGGGGGTGTTTTCTGTAACTTTTCTATAATTACATGTAGTTTGGTTATGTTATCTTAAGTGGGCCAAACTAGAAGGAATTTTCTTGCCAGTTTTAGAACTTTGGTTGTTAGTAGCTGTAAGATAAAAAGGATTAGGGTTTACTTTTTTGCTTTCTTTCGGTTACACAATATTTTCTTTCCGGAACCTCGCAAGAAAACGACGTAAGTCCGTTTAATTCTAATTTGGTCGGATTTGTTCATTTACCAATTAGCCCAAAAGTAACTAGTGAGATAGGGACTAACAATTAGTCGGGGATTAATCGACGCATAGTCAGGATTTTTCTAGTTCTAACAAAAAAGAATTAGGGTCGATCTCTCACTCTCCATTGCTTTCATTCCATCGTCCACATGCATAGACATGTACTGCAATCACTATTTTGCTATGCAAATGAATCAAACACCTATAATACAAGATTTTTAACTACTAAGCATACGTAACAAGATTATTAAGAAAAACAAACCTGTGATTTGTTTCTTGTAGTGGACGAACAAAAACAAAGTACGTTTTTAAGTTTATGTTTGTTTGGACATGTAATTGTGTGCTAGAGAGGGAGTTGGTATAACAATATATTTGTAAGGGACGATTTTAAAGATGAACTTGGGAGAGAGAGAAATGAAACAAATATAGGATGTAAGAAAAAATATATATATATATATATAGAAAAGAGATTAAATAAAAATAAAGAGTTTCCTATGAATGATAGGAACCAATAGATTTTTGACATTTAGCATTAAAATCTTTGGTAAAAGAATAATTCTAGAAAACTATATCGGTTTTTGGTAATTTTAAATCTCAACCATTGATTAACATGATCCAATGGTTATGATTTATTCCTAGTCTTCCTAGAAAACTATCTCTTTTTATTTTAACTCACCCTTATATATATATATATATAGGTATATATATATATATATAGGGAAAGTATAGAATGAAAACCCATTTGAGTTGTGAAAACCCGTAAAAACCTTATGTAACATCGGTTTTTTTTTTTGTTTTGTTTTTTTTTTTCTTTTGCACATGTAATATATGTTGTTACATTTAATACAAAACATCAAAAAAAAAATGTTTTGCTATTTTTTAACTTTAATTGTGGACCAAAAGATTAACTTTAATTAAAAACATGTGGTTGAGAATGAGTTTCTAGAGTTTTCACAGCTCAAGTGAGTTTTTATTTTAACCTAACTCTCTCTCTATATATATATATACACACACATATACATATAAAAGAAAAAATTTAGAAAGAAATAAAGGATGTGAGATGTACAAGGAAAGAACTTAAACTTTTAGTTTGTAAGAAGACAAGAAGCAAGGGATATATATTAGAAACAGAATCTAAATATACTTGTTATAATTTTATTGTGGGCACCATCTCAAATGCATCTCTTGTGTTTAACTTTAGGTATCAAAAGTTGAAAAAATAGAGAAAGTATGTCATTATCTGTTAACTTCAGATTAATAATCTGGTCTCATGGTCTCATGTTGCTTTTTTAATTATTTGAACCGGGGGGGGGGGGGGGGGGGGGGGGGGGGGGGGTTACAAAATACTAACTTATTAGACGATAGTATGTGTAGTATAATGGTTCGTTTCCATTTTCGATTAAATATCATCAAATAAGAATGTCTTGTCATTTTTCTCTGTTTTTTTATGACAGTGAATGATTATTTGTTCTATACATTTAAAAATAGATAAACAAAACACTTTAGTGCATTTTTTAAATATATTTTAGTATTTAATCGATTTAAATCAATTTTTTTTAATTTATAAAAAATATCACTTAACCGGTTTTATAGTATGATTTAGACATGTTAAATCTGGAATAACTGGTTTTAGACCGCATTAACCAATAACCAATTCGGTTAATAACTGAAAAGCTATAATAGACTAAACCGGAATTTGCATCTCCTATTACCCAAAGGCTAATATTTCAAGTTGGTTTGGGTTTGTGTATGATTTGGGGTTTGCGAAATTAATATATGGGCTTTTGCTACACGTTTGTTTTCATTTGGTATAAAATGAGGTAAAATGCGAGGCCTTTTTCTAAAAAACATTTTCCTTTTTATTTTCTATAACATTGTACTCAAGTACCAGATCGATAATTAAATATGAAGTAAACGAATAACTCTCGTTTAGATTAATCAGAAAATCCAATTCAAAAAACTGATTACAACCCTCAAACCCTAACTTAGTTTGATTCTTGATGAACCTTAACCTGGTTGCATCAACTTCATAATATTTAATTTCTAGCCATAACTCGGTTGATATATACTAACCTAACTTGCTAGTCAAGACATTACCAAATATAATAAAACATTTTTAATTCATTGGCAGAGCCTTACATTTGGGCCAAACAACAATTGAGCAAACAATCACCCCCCCCCCCCCCAATTGTTGTATCCGACTCACCCCCTAATTCCCGCCGTGAACTAGACGGGTCTTCAACTTCACGCTTGTCATTCTTTTCTTGATTCTCCCGAGACATTTCTTGATCTCTTGCAATGTCCTTTGGGCTCCATTTAGCTTTAACAAACACTTGCTTCATTTGATCATTAGATGCCTTCCCTTGGGTTTGAATAACTTTCTTGACCACGCGTTTAGTTTCTTGAACACTCTTATTTGGACATTGAATTTTGGAACTTGGATCTTTGATTGGAATCTGACTTGTAACCCGCTTGTCTTCTTTCAGTCAAATTCTTTGAAGATCCCTACCTGCAAAATTTTTCATTCCAATGATAGCTCGTTTACGACTTGCTATCTTGAGGCCAATCTTGTATAATCGGTTCTTGGTCCTTATCACCTTCATCAAAAGCTTACATGTATCATCTTTAATGGTAAGCAAAATCTTGTTTCACATGAATCTTGCATCCACCTTCCGTTGCTTGACCAAGACTTATGATATTGCACTGTAGGCTCGGGATGTAGTAGACATCGGTTAGCAGGTGCTGCTCACCCGTTTTCCTTCAATTAAGACTGACCCTTTTCCCCGACTATCAATACAAGTTTCATCTCTGAACTTCACCTTTCCCATAACTTGTTCATTCAATTCATCAAAATACACTTTATTACCTGTCATGTGATTCGATTCTCCATTGTCGAGATACCAAATATCTTTCTTCATTGGTTCAATTTCAAAAACGCTTTGGAATCACTCCATCTTCATTCAGAAAAACCGTTTTTCGATCACCTTTTATCATGAATAAAGATGGATCAAAATTATCAACTTTGTTCACATTAGATTCTTCTTTTTTTTTCATACGTTCATGGCACATAGACGCAAAGTGACCAAACTCATCATAACGGTA